>NW_020664440.1:32539688-32562060 GCF_002925995.2 Terrapene triunguis
GTGTCTGGGGGCTGGAGGTTCCCGGGTGCTGTGCTTGAGCAGAGGAGACGCAGTCATGGCTGGAGGCTGGACGTCCCGGGTGCTGTGCTGGAGCAGAGGGGACGCAGTTGTGGCTGGGGGCTGGAGGTTCCCGGGTGCTGTGCTTGAGCAGAGGGGACGCAGTCATGGCTGGAGGCTGGACGTGCCGGGTGCTGTGCTGGAGCAGAGGGGACGCAGTTGTGGCTGGGGGCTGGAGGTGCCGGGTGCTGTGCTGGAGCAGAGGGGACGCAGTTGTGTCTGGGGGCTGGAGGTTCCCGGGTGCTGTGCTGGAGCAGAGGGGACGCAGTCATGGCTGGAGGTTGGAGGTGCCGGGTGCTGTGCTGGAGCAGAGGGGACGCAGTTGTGGCTGGGGGCTGGAGGTTCCCGGGTGCTGTGCTTGAGCAGAGGGGACGCAGTCATGGCTGGAGGCTGGACGTGCCGGGTGCTGTGCTGGAGCAGAGGGGACGCAGTTGTGGCTGGGGGCTGGAGGTGCCGGGTGCTGTGCTGGAGCAGAGGGGACGCAGTCGTGTCTGGGGGCTGGAGGTGCCGGGTACTGTGCTGGAGCAGAGGGGACAGTCGTGTCTGGACGCTGGAGGTGCCGGGTGCTGTGCTGGAGCAGAGGGGACGCAGTCGTAGCTGGAGGTGCCGGGTGCTGTGGTGGAGCAGAGGGGACACAGTCATGTCTGGGGGCTGGAGGTTCCCGGGTGCTGTGCTGGAGCAGAGGGGAAGCAGTTGTGTCTGGAGGCTGGAGGTGCCGGGTGCTGTGCTGGAGCAGAGGGGACGCAGTCATGGCTGGAGGTGCCGGGTGCTGTGCTGGAGTAGAGGGGACGCAGTCGTCTCTGGGGGTGGAGGTTCCCGGGTGCTGTGCTTGAGCAGAGGGGACGCAGTCGTGTCTGGAGGCTGGACGTGCCTGGTGCTGTGCTGGAGCAGAGGGGACGCAGTCATGTTTGGGGACTGGAGGTTCCCGGGTGCTGTGCTGGAGCAGAGGGGACGCAGTTGTGTCTGGGGGCTGGAGGTTCCCGGGTGCTGTGCTGGAGCAGAGGGGATCCAGTCGTGTCTGGGGGCTGGAGGTGCCGGGTACTGTGCTGGAGCAGAGGGGACAGTCGTGTCTGGAGGCTGGAGGTTCCCGGGTTCTGTGCTGGAGCAGAGGGGACGCAGTCATGGCTGGAGGTGCCGGGTGCTGTGCTGGAGCAGAGGGGACGCAGTCGTGGCTGGAGGTTCTGGGTGCTGTGCTGGAGCAGAGGGGACGCAGTTGTGTCTGGGGACTGGAGGTTCCCGGGTGCTGTGCTGGAGCAGAGGGGATGCAGTCATGTCTGGGGGCTGGAGGTACTGGGTGCTGTGCTGGAGCAGAGAGGACGCAGTCGTGGCTGGAGGCTGGAGGTGCCGGGTGCTGTGCTGGAGCAGAGGGGATGCAGTTGTCTGGGGGCTGATTGTTCCTGGGGCCATCTTGTAGCAGGTTTGCAGCCCCTTTTCTCGGTGCAGTTGTGCCCTCTTTTCATGTGGGTGTGTGGGATGGGGAGGAAGGTGCTAACCTTGGCTGGGTCTCTGGATTTTTTGTGGTTTTTCTCTGTGAGCAGCTCTCACGCCCAGAACAGGGGAGTGGAGCTCAGTCTGATGGGTGCCCAGGCAGGGAGAGTCACAGCCAGCTTCTTGTTCAGCCCTCTGATCCGGGGAGGTGGAGCCCACAGGGCAGGAGGGGGTGGCACAAGTCTAACCCTCTGGGCCAGCTTGCTCTAGTTTTTCAGGGGTTCAGGCTTGGGCTCCCAGCGGGGAAGAAGGGCTTTTCTGGGGAGGTGGATGCATGTCTGGCCGTGGGAGGGGCTCTCAGCCCGGGGACCCGAGCAGGGTGCTGCTGTCCTGGGGTATGCCAATGCCAGGGCGCACCTGGGCATGGGGGGGAGAGGGCTGGCCGGGGTGTGCGCCCCCGGGCACGGCCGGGATCCCCAGCGCGGCCCGTCCCGGCAGGGTGACTCGCTCGCTCTGCTCGAGGCTGGCTTGGCTCTTGGTCCCTCCCTCCCAGCAGCGCGGCTCTGGGAAGGGGAGAGACACACCCAGCCCGGGCTGAGTTACAAGAGCCCAGCCCTGCGCCGAGCAGCGTCCACTTCGTGCGCTCCGCCGCCGGGACAGGACCGGACCCTGCGTGCCAGGGAGCAGCCACCGCCGCCAGGAATCCGGGAGCGGGCTCGGGGCTGGGCAGTACCGGGACCCTGCCGGGCATGGCTGTACCGGGGAGCTGAGAGCCACTGACCCGCAGGTAGGGACCAGCGGCCCCGGGCGCGCTCGGCCACAGGGGACCCGCCCTTGGCACCGAACCTGGGGCGGGGAGCTGGGGCCGGGCTGGCGGAACTTTCTGCCTCCTCCCGGGCTGGCGGTTCGCGCCCGTCTGGTGTCCCGGGAGCTGGAGCCTTCGTTGCGCGTAGGGTGGGACCGGACCGGACCGGGTCTGGCGCTGAGAGCCCTGGGGGCGCTGCGCCTGCGGGGGGGCGACAGGGGGGTAAAAGTCCCCACAGCTGCAGGGGGCGTGTGTGTGAGGGAGGGGCTGGGTGTGTAGGGGTGTGTGAACACTGGGGCTATGAGGGGGCTGTATGGGGTGTGTGTGGGGGTGTTGTGTATGGGGGAATTTGTGGGGGGTTGTATATGGGCTGTATATAGCTGGCGTTTGCATATGAGGTGTGTTTATGAGGTGTATATAGGTGGGGTTGCATCTGAGGTGTGTATAGGTGTTGTGTGTCTATATTGGCAGGGGTTGTATATGGGGCATGCATGCAGGGGGATGTATATGGGATGTGTATAGGCAGGGTTTGTGTACAGGGTGTGTGTGTAGGTGGCGGTTGTATACCGGGCGTGTTGAAGTTTCTCTTGCTCCAGGCTCGGGCTGGGGGCAGTTTGGTGGGGGGGCTGGAGCCTGCGGAGCCTGGAATCTGCTCTGGGGCTTTGCTGAGTGGCCATGCAGCCGTGGTGCTGGAGCTGTCCTGAGCCCCCCCTCTCCCAATGGGTGGGGACCCCTGCACTGGACCCGCTCCAGCCGCCTGTGGAATGTGGTGGTTGGAAAGAGTGACTAATTCAAACCAGGCGTCGCCAGTGGCAGGCCTGTGAGAGGCACAGGGTGTGTGTGTGCAGGGGTGGGGGAAGAACTGTGTCCCTGCTCAAGTCTGGGAGCAAAGCGCCCCCCAATCTTGTAACGTGCGTCCACGCCACCCTATGCTGGAGCGCATGGTGCCCTCTGGGGAGCTCTGAGCCGGGCTGGGGAACTCGCGTGGCTGTGGGGTAGGGAAGCCTGCAGGGCGCTGATGAGCCCCAGGTCTGTGGTTTCCGGGCGCTGCGGGGGTAGCTCAGGCGCTGCGCTTAGTTGCGCTCAGGGTGTGGCACCTTCTCTGCCAGTTTGGAGGCAGCAGCGCTGTGTTGCCTTGACGCAGCCTGTGGGGCCGTCACAACCCCTTTCTGGTCACTGACCCAGCCCTCACTTGAAGGGCCAGTCCCTTTGTGCCTCACTCACAGGGAGAGAAGGACCCGGGTCCCCCTCCCGTTCTGCTGCTCCGGGCCTGGCAGCTTGTTTCGGGCTTCACTTGCTACAAAAGTTTATTTGAGTGTTGTTGACACTCAAGTTTTAACTCCATGTTTCCTGTGGCAAAGGGCCCAGAATGGCTGGTAGCGGGCTCCAAGTTCAATTCATAGGGACTTGTTTTTTGTGCAGAGAGACAGTTGTATTTGGAAGTCAGGGATCAGTTTGTACTTGGGCTGGGAAACTGGAGATGAGTGGGGCCCAAAGGCCTGGAGAGATGGACAGACTGAAATGGAGGTATCAGACAGACAGAAGGACTGATGTGTGACTGTTAGATGGAGAACTCTGCGCAGGGCAGCCAAGAGTTCAGGAGTTGGTGCCGTGGTCCCTGTGGGTTGTCAGCTGGGTCGCCTAAGCACCAAGTGATAATTTGCGTTTCAGCTGTCACTCGCTATGGGGAGGACTTGTGGGGAACCCGCTTTTCGCTGGAGGTACCATTCCCTGGAGGGCAAGATTACTGGGTGGAATTCTCTGGCCTGTCCTATTGAGGTCAGATTAGATGAGCAGTATGGCCCCTGAGGGTTTGGAAATCCAGGAGTCTATAAAATGACAAGCTCTTCTTGAGGCTTTTGAAGCTTGGGGAGATGTAACTTCAGTCTTCTGAACACTGGCGTATTTGGGAGGGGCCTACTGGATGAGAGTCAGGCTAGGAGCCAGGACTCTTGGGTTCTTTCCCCAGCTCTGGGAGGGAAGTGGGGTGTAATGGGTTAGAGCAGGGGGCCTGGGAGCAGGACACCTGGGTTCTAGTCTCAGCGTGGGAGGGGAGTTGTATCTAGTGGTTAGAGCATGTGTCTGAGAGTCTGAACTCCTGGGTTCTAGTCCAAAATATATCAACTGCTCTGTTCCTCGGTTTGGCCATCATTAAAATGAGTGTGGCAGCTCTGCACTAGCTCACAAGTGGGGCTTGGTTAAGAGTCATAAAGTGCCGTTAGCCCTCTGAGTGCCAGGGGCTAGAGAGCTGTTATTTTTATTTTTATTACAGGCACTGGGGATGTTTTTCCAGAGGACACTAATTAGTATGTTGGTGCTGAGCTGGGGTCTAGGGGCACAGAAGGGACAAGCAGACAGTCCCCCACCATGGTGGTTGCCTGAGAGAAGGGGGCACTGAGAGAGGTGAAGAGAGAGCAGTGGGGCAGAGTCAGTGACAGAGAGGGGCTGTTGCAGAGAAGCTTGACTTGTGGCCTAGAGGTCCCAAGGCAGTTCTCCGAGCAGCTCAGGGTCCCTCTTCCAGCCGGGTATCCCACCCCCTGTAATAGGAGCTGGACTGTTTGGTGTGGTCTTATGACACTGAGGCAGTTTGCAAAGAGTGTCAGGAGGCCTGCGAGCTGTACAGTGTTTGTGTGTGTGTGTGCATGTGCGGGGGAAGGAGGGGCGAGGCTGTTAGAAGTTACAATATGTTTCCATGATCCCCTTGCAGCTCTTTTGTGCCTAGGCCTATTATTAGGCAATACACTTATTTACAGAGGGACTTGGGTAGCTACATGTATAATCTTGTACTTGGTGTTTGCGAGAGTCAAGGCGGCTTAGCTGTCCCTGCACCCCCTGGAAGCGTGTGGCAAACTGATCGGGGCCGGGGGCAGTGTGTGTTCCCCCAGCTGGCATGAGACCATTTTCTCCAGGCGAGGCTGTGGTGGTGGGGGTTGTGTGTAGGGTGAGATGTGCTAGACCGGGGTGAGCAAAATTTTTGGCCCCAGGGCCACATCTGGGTATGGAAATTGTATCACAGGCCATGAATGCTCACAAAATTGGGGTTGGGGTGCGGGAGTGTGTGTGAGGGCTCTGGCTGGAGGTGCGGGCTCTGGGGTGGGGCTGGGCGTGAGGGATTTGGGGTGTAGGAGGGTGCTCCAGGCTGGGACTGAGGGGTTTGGAAGGTGGGAGGGGGATCAGGACTGGGGCAGGGGTACAGGGGGGGCGGGTGAGAGCTCTGGCTGGGGGTTTGGACTCTGGGGTGGGGCCAGAAATGAGGAGATCAGGATGCGGGTAGGGGCTCTGGACTGGGGCAGGGTGCTGGGGAGGTGAGGGCTCCAGCTGGGGGTGCAGACTCTGGGATGGGGCTGGGGATGAGGGGCTTGGGATGTAGAAGGGTGCTCCAGGCTGGGACTGAGGGGTTTGGAGGGTGCGAGGGGGATCAGGGCTGGGGCAGGGGGTTGGGGCATGGGAGGGGGTCAGGGATGCAGGCTTTGGGCAGCGCTTACTTCAAGCAGCTCCTGGAAGCAGCGGCCATGTCCCCCCTCCAGCTCCTACGTGGAGGCGCGACCAGGCGGCTCTGCGCGCTGCCCTGTCCGCAGGCGCCGCCCCTGCAGCTCCCATTGGCCGCAGTTCCCGGCCAGTGGGAGCTGCGGGGGCAGCACCTGCAGATGGGGCAACGTGCGGAATCCCCTGGCTGCCCCTAAACGTAGGAGCCGGAGGGGGACATGCCACTGCTTCCAGGAGCTGCGGCACGTGCGTGCAGAGTGGCCCCCGACCCCGCTCCCCAGCTGGAGCGCAGGAGTGGGGGAAGCCCCAGACCCTGCTCCCCAGCGGGAGCTCGAGGGCTGGATTAAATTGGCTGGTGGGCCAGATGTGGCCCGCGGGCCGTAGTTTGCTCACCCCTGTGCTAGACGATGGCATAGGTGCTGGAACTAGGTGGGCTCCCCCTGGCTCGAAGTGGTTTCCATCATACACAGTGTTTACAGTTTGGTTTAGTGGCTCTCAGCACCCCCACTATACAAATTGTTCCAGCGCCCCTGGACGATGGACTCTTTGTTCTGAGGGCAGCGGTCTGGGTGCCCAGGCTGCTCTATGGCGGGTAAGAAATACCAGGAAGCTGCCCAGTGGGCACAAAGGCAGCACGATATGGCATGGGACAGACTCTGGAAGCTGCCTGGCTTTCACAGCTCATGGAAATGGGGGACAGGGCTTGATGAGAGGTAATTCAGGGGCCCTTCCAAGCAGACTTACCAGTGTGAGAGATAGATGAGACATGGTGGAGCACATGAGGGGGCATAGGAGGAGCCAGGTGTCCTCTCTCATCACCCCCTGCTCCCTCTCTGGTTCTGGGAACTCGGGCGTACCAGGCAGAGGCCGCAGCTCCCTTGCTGCTTCAGATTCGTATTGCACTGATCTCTCTGCGTGGGCTTGCCCCAGTGTTGTAACATGGTTAGGTAAATAGCTAGGTGCTGTGGGAAGCACCAGCCCCAGGAGCAATTACTATGGTTTCTGCAGCACCCATAAACTCACGGGGTGTTACACAAACAAATGAAATAAAGGCCCGTTCCCTGCCCTGGAGAGCTTGCCATCAAAACGTGAGACAAGCTGCAACAAGTGGGAGCAACAAAGTGTGTGTGTATGTGTGTGTATAAGGGTCTAGCCAGGTTCTTATCTAGGCACCTATCACCACAGCATGGGTGTGTGTGTCAGTCTATCTAAGTTCTTATATAAATGACTATCACAGTAGTGTGTGTGTGTGTGTGTGTGTGTGGAGTGGGGAGTTGGCAATGGTGTTGAGGGGGGAGTGGGTTTGGAGGTGTGTGCATTTGTGGAGCCTAGTGATGGTGGTGTGCATAAGGATTTATAGTGTGTGTTACTAAGGATTCAGGATGTGTGCAGGGATTTGGGGGATGTGTGTGCGTGGAGGGTTTTGGGTGTGTGTGGGAGGGTTGGTGTGTGTGTAGGGGTTTGGGGGGGGTGTATGTGGGGGGGTGCATGGGGGGTTTGGGGTGGGGTGAGAGGTGTATCGGGGCTTGCGTGGAACCTCTTTCTCATTTGTATGCTTGGGGAACCAGTTGTGTGTTAACCCTTGGGCTGGCTCAGCGCCCTCTCCATTCCCAGCGGTCTCTGGCTCCTGCTTCCTAGGTCGGGAGGAAAGTAACCAAGAGGCAAAGGGTAAGCTGAGGCCCAGCAAGGCCTTGGCCAGTAGTCACTCTCTGTGGCCAGCAGAGAGTAGGAATTCTGGATAGTGCGTCCTCCCCTGATTCCCACCCTGCCAGCTGTTTAGGGTGACTCTGCCCTGCTTGCAGGCACCAGAACTGTTAGCCTGCCCCAGCAACCTGTGCTCTGGGCCCCTCTGTGAAACAAGAAGCTGGCTGCATTGGCACAGGCCTGCTGGCATGATGCACTCGATGTTTGTGCACAGGGTGGAGTCTCCCTCTGAGTCTTTCCTGCTGCCAGGGGGATCCCTTCTCTTTGGACAGCCAATGGCTGGTCTCCTGTTGTGACCCCTCCATTGTGCCCTCACTTCCCCATTCTCTTTGGATGCAGAAAAATCCACCAACACTAGGCAGAATATTCCCTGCCCCCCCAAAGAGAGAAGTGCCCTTAGAGACTTACCTGTCCCTGTAGCATCTGGGCTACACTGTATTTATCCCCTCACACCCTTGCTGTTATCCCCATTGGGCAGGTGGGAACCAAGGCCCAGAGAGAGCCACTTGGCCAAGGTCCCACAGCAAGTCTGTCGTGGCACAGAGATTTGAGCCCACTTCTTCCAAGGCCCAGGCTCCGCACCCTTCTCCACTGCTCCAGCCCTACTCTCCAGAGACTTCCTGAAGCCCACTATTGATTTTACATGGCAGGTACTCAGATACGAGGGTGATGGGCAGCAGAATAAAACCCACAGAGAGTGAGCTGTGTGGGGATGCCTGGATAGATGGAGCGGGGTAATGGGGATAGAGAGCTAGATGGGCACGTAAGGAGGCTGGATGGATGGGTCACTATGGTGATAGAGAGAAAATCAGAGGGTGCCTCGTGATCCAGATGCTGATGTGGTTGGAGCCAACGTGCTGGGCTGGGGCAGTAACTGGATTTCGAAGGCAGTCATGTGACCTTCTGGTGTTATTTAACTCACCAGGGATGTGGCGCTGTTCCAAGGGCTCTGGTGAGGGCTGCTGCTCTGCCTCCCACACAACCCACCCCCCTTTCACTCTCGGCACTAATTGGAAAGAGCAGTGTGTCCCTGGGGAACACAGGCGCCCACTTGTTCACAGAGGCCAGTCCCAAGCCGAGAGCAAAGCGGCGCATTGTTCTCAGCCCAGCGCCCCTCACAGTCACACCCGAAGATGGATGTGTGAAATCTGCAGGGCGCTGGGCAAAGAGCACAGAAGGACTTCCGCATGCGCCACGGAGCGGCTGGGCGGGAGCGGATCTCACAATAGCCTGCCAACCTCGATGGGCAGCAGAGCTAGAAATGTGTCACTGGTGGGCAATGGTGGGTGCTCCCACCTCTGCTTGCTGCCATATGGGGCGTGTCATCCCTGGCTCCTTCCTCGACACCAGAACAGCTTCTTCAGCGCCCTCCAGCACCCACCTTTGCCCTTCTTGTCCTGTCTGTCTCCTCATTCCTGGGCTCGTTCTTTATTTTCCTTCTTGTGCCCATCTCTGTTTGTGCATCGGTCTGGTTGTGCACATGTGGGTGTGTGAGCATGTGCATATCTATGTGTGTGGGTGGGCACATTCATCTGTCTCTGGGTGTGTGCGCACACGTGTACATCTGTGTGTGTGCATGCGCGTACACCTCACTGTATATGTTTCTGTGCATCTGTGGGTGGGTGCATACTTCTGTCTCTGGGGGTGTGCACGCACGTACATCTGTCTGTGTGTGCACACGTGTACAGCTATCTCTGGGTGTGTATGCATGCGTCCCTTGGTCTGTGTGGGTGTGCACACATACATCTGTCTGTGCGTGTGTATGCACCTGTCTGGGGATGCATGTGTGCATGCATGTGTGAGTGTGTGCCCACATGCGCACCCCAGTGCGCGGGTGTGATGGGATGTGACCACCCTTGATGTAGCTGGAGGAACACTCTGGGAGAATCTCCTGAGAACTGGCTGCAGGAGCCATTTATCTGTGTTTGCTGCCATGTACAATTAAGCCGGTATGAAGCAGAGCGGCTCTGCCAGAGGGAGTGGCATCCTGAGCTGGGCTAACGCCAGTCCCCACAGATCAAACAGACTGTGGGGGCAGGGTGTCCAGAACAGGACCCTGGGTGTCTGGGCTGGCGGTGCTGCGGGGCAGCGTTCTAGCACAGGCTGTGTTACAGCAGCTGGCTTTGCTCACAAGAGCCTGGGAGGGTCACTGGCCACCTGCCGCCATCACAGCACGAGTTTCCTTGCTTAGGGCAGCCATGTGGTGTCGCACCCCTTGCCCTGCCTGTAGGTTCAGTTGGCTGAGGGGCCAGCAATTCCTCCTGAGCCCTGGCAGAGACTCAGCCTGAAGGGGCTGCATGAGAGGACATGGGGGAGCAGGAATCTCCCCAAGTGAGTTTTTGAGCCTTTATCTTTCCCCAGCCGAGAGGCTGCAGAGTGGGAGCTACCGGGGTGGGTAGTTGGATGCTGGGTGTGTGCAGTAGCCCAGTGTTTGGTTGTTAGCTGCCTGGCACTTATGTGGATAGCCCAACATGTGTCCTGCTGCCACAGGGATGTAGCATGGAGGCTTCTGCATTCAAGGCTTGAGCACAGGAAGAGTGAAAACCACAGAGCCTTGTTCTAAAGGTCTCAAACTGTATAGAACATGGTTTAACAATGTGTGCGCACCACGACGGAGGGGATGCTGCCATATGTGTGTGCGCCATGACAGAGGGGATGCTGCCATGGCTTGGCACAGGAGGTTCTCGGGTGCTGTGCTGGAGCAGAGGGGATGCATTTGTGGCTTGGTGCTGAACTTGGAATCTGCCTCACTCACCCTGTGAAATCTCTGCTCGGTCTCCACCGAGGCTGGCAAAGGTCACCTGTCTGATTGTGTGCTGACCATGGATTTTCCGAGATTAGCTGCCACTGCAGCCCCAGCTTCGCTCAGCAGATCTTCCCTTTGTGTCCTGAGTGGAAGTTTGGGATTGCGTCAGCCCATCGTCTCTGTGCACACAACAGTCACTGACAGTGTCCAGTGGGCCTAAGGGGATTAGTGCTCTTGCTGCCATGTGCCTTCCCCACGCTATGTGTGCGCTAGACACCTAACTGTTTCTGGTCTGCCTCCAGTCTCAGTCCTCCCTCTCCTGGAGATGGTTTGGATGGTGATGGCAGCTGGAGTTCTGGAGGTGGCTGCCCGGGACCCTTCCTGATTGCAGATTGGAGGCTGGAGGTGCTGACCAGTGGCCTGGGATCATAGATTATCCCCTGGTCTGGGAGCAGAGTGCAGCTCTCCTCTTTCTTGAGGCCTGGGGATGATTATCTCAGTATGTTTGGAGCGAATTGGTGTAATGACCTGGCTATGCAGCAGGCAGGGTTTCAGCCCATGGAGGTGCTGAGGAGAGGACATTAAGGATCACTGAAGTCTGGAGGAAACCCCCGAAGTAGGGATTACGTGGACCTGGCAGCAGCCTCTCTTGTTTGCCATCAGCCAGCTGTGAAACCAGCTCTTTGCACATATAACTAACCAATGCAGAGGGATCCTGTCACCCAGCTGGGAAATGCAGCTGCCTCTGGGGGAGGGTGGGGCAGCTGTCTGGGTGCGCACAGCCGTGCTGCACAGCAGCTCGGCCACAAGCTGCTCCCTCTTTCCAAACGCCTGGAGATGGGGGAGGAGTGAAGGCGGCCGTGACCTGGAGTGGAACTGGCCCTTGAGCAGACACCTGAGTGCAAGAACAGAGAAGTGATGAGGCTGGGCTGGGCTGAGTCTCGTGTGTGTGCCACTGGGTGAGCACAGAGTGGGACCATGCAGTCTGCACACTCCGAGCCATCTCAGACCCAGCTCTGCAATACGGGGAGGAATAATGTCCTGGGTGGGGGGTGCCACCCATCCCAACTTGGGGCTGCCTGGGCCATCAAGTCCTGCAGGAAGGTCCCAGCTTCTTCCATGATCTGGGCTGTGATGCCACAGCAGGGATGACAGGTTAGTCTCCCTAGGCCCAGAGCTTCCTAGCTTTGCTCCCTGCCTCTGCTTCTCCCTGTTGGAATCGATACCAGGAGACACCAGGATAAGTCCCCTGCTCCTGCCTTTCAAGTTCTGTTCTGGTCACTTTAGAATCTAGAAGCGAGGAGCCCTGTGCTTCAGGCTCGTCCTTTGCCGAACGGAAGGAATCCTTGGGGACCTTCCTGGCCTTAACTGGGAGCCATCAAGAACTCCAGCTGTCCTGCTGTCCCTGTGCCTGGCTGCTGGGGCAGAGACCCTTTCCCTGGGGACAAGGGATCACAATCCCTTCGCAGCCAGTTTTCTCTCTGCTTGAAGTCGGAGGCTAAAACAGACACAATTGCTGAAGCATTTTCCTGCCTTTAGCCTCCCCTTGCTGGAGGTTTCTCCTGTAGGATGTGTATTGTGGAGGCACCTTGGAGCCCTAGTCGGGGCCAGGGCCCCACTGTGCTAGCTGCTGGACAAACACAGACCAAAAGAACGGTCCCTGCCCCCGAGAGCTCACACCCTAAGTATAAGACAGGGGACGAGCGGTGGATGCAGACAGACCAAGAGGGGAACACAAGGAAATGGGGTGGGTCAGCATGATAGGCAATGGTCTCAGCACCCCAGCTGCCTGGCTGCTGCCTGTCCCCGGAGGATGGGACACTGGGGGTTTCTTTGGAATCTGAACATTCACAGTCCTGGGTGGAAATAAAGACAGTCGCTTGCGAGGTTCTCCAGGGGTTGGGACTTGTGGAAGGAGGAGCTGAAATGTCTGACATGCGCACAACAGCCAAGGGAGGCAGGGTTAGGAGCTGAGCCTTTGTCACCTTTCCCGTGAGGCAGAGGGACTGCAGTATGCCCAGGTGTGTCCGCGTGGGTAGGGGAGCTGCAGCTGGAGGGACAGAGACTACCTTTGCAAAGCCCCAGCAAGACTCCGGAGGGAGGTTTTGTTTCACAGCTGCTGTGCATACTGTTCGCCTAGGGGAGGAATAATGCTCTCCTCGCGGAGTATGAGTGTGCCCAGTGAAAGGCCTGTGTGCAGGGCAGATGCATCTAAAAATAACGAGAGCTGAAACACGTGGTGAACCTGAGAATAACACCAGCAGCTTGGTGACTACATGGCTGGCATTGCTGTGCAGGATGCCTGCGGGGTTTCCCCTTGCCAGGCTGGAGGGGCAAGCGCTCTTGCGCTCACTGGAAACCTTCCCCTCTTGCAGCTTGGCCTTTGCCGGGTCTGAGGTGGAGCTGACATGTAGTGAGTGCCCTAGTGGGAGTTGGATACTCCTCCACCGCTTGTTTCATGGTGAATAGGGCTGTGAACTCTCAGGTGTTGGTGCTACAAGTATTACCATGGCCTAAGGCCTTCTCCAAGCCAGGCTCCCTGGGGAAATCTCCTTTTGGCCCTGCTGGGGGCACAGGACTCCCCAACCTTTCCCCTGCCATTTTGTCTGTAGCTGCCATGGGCAGGATAAGATGCCATGATGTGGAGGTGCCCTGCCCCCCAAGGGCTCCCAGTGCTTCAGCACCAGGCTTAGCGTAATGCTGGGAGATCACCCCGCAGAGCGGAGTGCAGGGGCACGGCCTACAGGGAGGGGAAGACAGCAGCTGTGGGGTGGGGCTGGGAGGTAGCGTGTGGTGGGGGAGAGAGGAGGGTTAGGCACACAGACCATTGGGGCCTTTCCTCCAGTGGGCAGAACAAGCCGGCTGTGCGATTCTTTCTCTGCTTTGATCCCAGATGGGCTGGACTTTGGGCCCTGTGCTGGCTGGCATCTGGGACTGAAAGGCCCAGGAGGGCTGGCTGAGACTTCTGGCCTCTCCCTCCATTCATAGCAGCCCTGGTGCACGCTGAGTCACTTCGGAGGCCTCCACACCCACCCCACAGGCCTCTCTCCTGAGCCACCTGAGAGGAACAAACCAGTTTGTTCTCCACTTCATTGCAGTTTTCCAAATTACTGAGAAACCAAACAAGTTGAGTGTTTCCAGCCTGTGTGACCCTGTGCGACGCAGACATCGCCTCTCGGGTCCGGGCACCCTGCATGAACCTGCAGGACAGCAGAGCCACCAGGCTGCTTAGTGAGAGCCTTTCTGGGGCTCTAGAGCAGTGCTTCTCAAATAGGGTTACCACACGTCCGGATTTTTCCCGGACATGTCCGGCTTTTTGGTCCTCAAATCCCCATCCGGGGGGAATTGCCAAAAAGCCGAACATGTCCGGGAAAATGCTTTGCCGGCATCCCTGTCCCCTGCTTACCTTAGAGCGGCTCCGGCGGCTGCTGCTGCTCCCCCCAGACACCTCAGCGCAGCCGGAGCCCGGGAGGGGAAGCGCCCGGCCGGAGGCCCAGGGTCTGGAGGTCTGGGGGCTGCCCGGCAAACCATGAAGCTGGTAGTGCTCTGGCAGCTGTTTCGCGTGGCTGGGAGGGAGGAGGAGGGGGAATGCGGGGCGCTCAGGTGAGGGGGCGGAGTTGGGGAGGGGACTTTGGGGAAGGGGTTGGAATGGGGGCGGAGTTGGGGCGGGGCTGGGGAAGGGGCGGAGTTGGGGCGGGGCCGGAGTGCGGAAGGGGCGGGGCCCCGTGAAATGTCCTCTTTTTTAAAATGTTTTAATATGGTAACCCTGACTCAAAGCTGGTCTGCTGCTTGTTCAGGGAAAGCCCCTGGCGGTCCGGGCCGGTTTGTTTACCTGCCACGTCTGCAGGTTCGGCCGATCGCGGCTCCCACTGGCCGTGGTTCGCCGCTCCAGGCCAATGGGGGTGGCGGGAAGTGGCGGCCAGCACATCCCTCGGCCCGCACCGCTTCCTGCAGCCCCCATTGGCCTGGAGTGGCGAACCATGGCCAGTGGAAGCCGCAATCGGCCGAACCTGCGGCAGGTAACTATGGCGGCAGGTAAACAAACCGGCCCGGACTGCCAGGGGCTTTCCCTGAACAAGTGGCAGCCCGACTTTGAGAAGCACTGCTCTAGAGCACGATCTCAACGCGTGGCTTGGGGACCAGCCAATGTGCCAGGCCTGGCCAGCCATAGTTTTTTCCTGTCACCTTTGGGCTCTGGAGGGAAGGGGGAATGGTGCAGGTGACTCCGATTTACAGCATGATCCTGAGAACAGACATTGGCTCCATGGCTCCTCCCAGAGCAGATTGGTTTGCATTTCAGCAGGGCTCCCGGACGGGTGCTTTGCTGCGTGGTCAGAGCTCCAGTAGGAAGCTTGTACCAGATCTGAGCGCCTTACAGTGCAGAGCAGCATAGTCTGTGAACAGCCGTGCACTGCCCTGGAGTAAGGTGCTGCCCAGCGGAAGGGTGACAGAATGGGATGATGTATAGCGATGGAGGCACAGGTGGGTGTGCACACACCTTGCCAGTGCACAGGTATGTGTGGGTGAGTGCGTGTGCACACACCATTCTTGTTACAAAGGGAGCCTGACACATAAATTGTGTGTGACCCACTAAAATTTTTTTTATTTACTATTTTCCTGCAACAAGGCTATGGATTTGCAAAGACAACCCACCTCCCCAGGTGTTTGAGATGCTGGAGGACTCACCCGGTTTGAGTTTTAAGTCGGGGAGGTGGAGCCAGTGTGGGTCTAACCTGCCTGACCACATCCCATTAACTTTTCTTTAAATTATTGTTTTAAAAATGTGTAAATGCTAGAATGGCGAGTGGTGCCACTGTTCCCCCTGCCCTGGGCTGCCCTTCTCCTGACTTGGGGAGTGCATTGAAAGTCCATCTGGATTGGAGACCTAGGGACTGGTCTGGGGAGCTGGGAGGGGCTCAGGTTTAAGCAGTTGTCTTTAGAAAGCTGTCCAGTGGCTCTGAATATTACCTGTGATGCTCCCAGACCCAGCTGGCCAGTGCCCCTGGCTGGCAAGGGTGGTGAGGCAGATAAAGGAGAGGGGCAATCAGGGTTACATTTGACAATGTGTTGCACAGCTGCTGCTATTCCTTTCCCTAGTGATGTTTTTGAACACTCCTTGTTTAGATCTGTGTTCTTCAGGAGCAGCTGGGGATGGTGGGTTTTGTTTTAAGCACAGATGCAGGTTAATCCCCAGACAGCTCTGTGCCTTGGTGACACAGACTGACTCCCGTTGGTGGCCATTTAGAAGTCGTGGATTTACAAGGAAACACTTTGGGCCCACTTCTCTGCAGCTTGGGCAGTTGTTTCCACCGATGCAAAGTTCTACCAGCCCTGCAGATGGCAACAGGAGACTGGCGCATCCAGCCCGTGGTATCTAGGGCTCTGAGCTGGAGAGATGCTGAGCCTTGGCCTCTCCAGCGGAGTTCACAGGGAGGGAGGAGTGCAGTGTCCCAGGGGGCTGCACGCTGGGACAGGTGGTTGGAGGCAGGACATAGCAGCGCCTAACATCATGGATCTGAGAGCAGATTCTGTGGTAGCCGATCTCCCCTCGCATTGTTATTAACATTATTGCCTCTCTTCGGATTTTAAGCGAAACGTCTGGGCTGCCTTTGGCTTACTCAATTCCACCATCTCCTTTAGATTTGCATCTTGGCAGCTCTCCTGGTGGGAAGTCCCCACTTTAGCCTTGCATGCTCCCCAGGCAGCCCTGAGCACCAGATCTCCGGCTTCATGGTTGCTTCCGTTGATTTCTGAGCTCTGCAGCAACCGCTCAGAGATTTTAAAGCCAGAAGGGGCTGTGGTCTGTAGATTGCACCCCACTCCGGGGCACATTCCCTTCATTGTGTTATGCTTCTGGTTGCAATTTTGGCTCCTGAATTCAGACGCCTTTGATTCTGCAAGAGCTGACGCAGCTCAGTCCCTCACAGGCTTGGATCCCTTGTAGTGCTTCCAGCCTGGGACCTGTGCTTGCTGGAAACGGGAAAGTTTCTTTGCCTTGCTAGCTGGGGAAGAGGAAAGGTGGGGCAGCTCGCGTGGGTGTTGCTGACAAACACCAGCTAGGCAGAATTAGCAAAGGCACAGCGCCCCCTGGTGGTGACAATCCCATGGGCAGCCAGGCCCAAGCAACCCCCCATCCAACTTGTTACATCAGGTCTCTTTCCTAGCCCCTAGTTAACCCCTTCCTGCTCAGCAAAGCCTCTGACTAAAGAGTGGTTTTGTTGACCATGGTGGTGGGGGTGTCCAGCTATTCCCATTGCCCTGATTAGGAACAATTCATTCAAAGAAACCTTTTCTTTTACTGAGCTCCTTGGTGCTGGCCATGCATCACAATCCCTGCTCCCCGCCCGGGCTCTCACGTTCTCTGACATGTGCCATTCTTCACATACTGCACTCTGTGCTGGGAAGCTCTGGCTGCAGCGTGGTTCACAAATTCATGGCATGCAGGCAGGGGCTGGTCTCAGGAATTTGGGGTGAGGTTCTGTGGGCAGAGTTAAAGCCTCCAGAAAACCTTAACTTTGTATTTCCTGCCTGTCCACGTGTTGGGGTTTGTTTAAAGTTTCACCGTGATGCATATCTCCTGGCTTTGCATCTCTCCTTTTTTTTTTTTAAACACCTCAGTGTTCTTTTAGGGTGAAATCCATTAAAGTCAAAGGCAAAACTCCCGTTCATTTCAGTGGGGCCAGGATTTCCCTCTCAAAGTTCATTTTCACTTTATGAACATTATCAATTTTAAACAATGCTATTTAGCTCTTATGTACAGCTTTTCAAATCTTTCCTCATTGAAGCAATTAAAAAACTGGCAATCAAACCTCAGTGTCTTCTATGTTGCATTGTTTTCTGTAACAGCACGGGTAGTTCAGATACCAGGGTCTTTTTTTTGTTAGATCCTACAACTGTCTTACTGGGCTCATCCTAGAATGGACCAGAAAAAGCTAAATGTAAAAAACATACAAACAGGTGGTTTATTAAGAACTCTTTGAATTCTCTGCTAGGCTGGGAAGTTGATACCGAAGGTCAGCAAGTGAAGAGAGGAATTCCTGGGGCGGTTCCAGCCAGGACCAAAGTCCCAACAAGGTCAGTCAAACTGGATCTGCCCATTCATCCCTCAAACAATAAAACACGCTTGATTCGTGCTCTCTCTGCTACACCTCCCGCAATATCCGTGCTGGGTGAAATCCAGCCTGTGCAGAAGGCCAGCACAAAGCCTGTGCAAGCACGTACATCCCCATTGTCCAAGCTCTCTGCATAGGGATGACTCACCTCTGCAATTTATGCTTTGTGGTTTAGGGGCATTGAGACTGTGCCCAGCCCATGTCCATCCAGACTGTCAGCCTCCAAAGCTAAACTACAGAGATAAACACAAAGGCCTGTGACTGCCCCCTTGCTTTGACTCCTGGAGTTCAATGGGGCTGCACTCCAGTAACCGAAGACAGAACTGAGCCCAAAGATTATAGCTTTGGCCTGTAAACTTTTCTGTCCATGTTGTTTTAAGAACGTAAGAACGGCCATACTGGGTCAGACTAATGGTCCATCTAGTCCCTTTTCCTGTCTTCTGATAGTGGCCAATGCCAGATGCTTCAAAGGGAATGAACAGAACAGGGCTATTATCAAGTGATCCATCCCCTGTTGTCCAATCCTAGCATTTGGCAGTCAGAGGCTTAGGGACACCCAGAGCATGGGGTTGCGCCCCTGATCCTGACTAATAGCCATTGATGGGCCTATCCTCCATAAACTTAACTCATTCTTTTTTGAACTCAGTTCTAGTTTTGTTTCATTTAGATGGAGAAGGAAGAGGAGGAAACCCGAGAGATCCTGCTCCCCAACTGGAAAGGAAGCGGCTCTCACGGAATCACCATTGACCAGACGGAAGATGGGGTCTTCGTGAAGCAGGTGGTGCAGACTTCCCCTGCTGCCAGAACTGTGAAGGAAGGTGAGTGCAGCGCACCAGCCCGGAAGCAACACGTGTTGTTGTGGGAGGGTGGTGGTGGGGTTGTGCTGGTTTATCACTTTGGGGAGAGAATGAGGATTATGGGAAATTCTGGCTCCACTTCCCTTGTTCCTTTGCAACCCTTTTATCGTAATTCTCTCTTTGCTGCTTCTGTAGCTTTAAGGCCCCTGGCCTCCATGGAGATGGCTCCTGCTGCTCGGGGCTCCTTGTCCTGATTCTTTGCTGATGGAGACTCCTCTCTCCATTTTGCCCTGTCTGTTTGCCTCTTCCCTGAGGTGGGGCTTTTCCTGCCACTCAGCTTCTCTCTCCTTCCTGTGCTGTGCTGGCAGCACAGCCCATATATTATGTGCATTACGGTAGCACCTAGAAGCCCCCGTGTGCTACACAGATACACAGTGGGAGACAGGCCCTGCCCCAGTGAACTCACAGTCTAAACAGACACAGGGTTAGGGTGACCAGATAGCAAGTGTGAAAAACTGGGACGTGGTGGAGGGTAATAGGAGCCCATATAAAAAAAAAAAAAGCCCCAAATATCAGGACTGTCCCTATAAAATCGGGACATCTGGTCACCCTACATAGGGTGGAAGGGGAAACAGAGGTACCGAGGGTGGAAAGGGACTGCCCAAGGTCAGTGCCAGAGCTGGGAATAGAACCTAGGAGTCCTGGTTCCCAGTACTCGTTGCTCTAACCCACCAGACCCCACAGCCCTCCTAGAGCCAGGGATAGAACCCAGGAGTCCTGACTTCCCGCACTCCCTGCTCAAACTGACTAGATCCTACTGCCCTCCCAGAGCTGGGAATAGAAGCCAGGAGTCCTGGCTCCCAATGCCCCTTGCTCTAACCCACTAGACCCCACTGTTCTCTCCCGGTGGTCCTGTCTAGTGCTTTACCCATTGGATAGTGCTGCCTCCACAGCGTGTTTGGGGCCTGCTCCAAGGTGCTAACACTCTCCTTTCTTGCTGCAGAGCTGTCTCACTGACTCTCTATGCCTGGAGGTGGGATTCAGTCACTGATGGCTCCATGTGGTGCTGTTGGGGGCAGGGGGGAGCCCACAGAGACGTATGGTAACAGGGGTGTGTGTCTTTCCTCCAGCCACCCTGGGAATTAAACCAGGAATCAGCAATACGGGGGCAGCAAGACCTTCCAGATTAACCCCTCTAGGTTCCTGCCAGCAGATCACAGCCATGAGCTGAGTGCTGGAAAGCATTTGGCAAAGTTGCCCCTTCTTAGGCTGCAATGCTATTGAAGAGGCTTTTGATTATTTTAATCAGCCCTGTGTGTAACTGAGCGAGATTTGTTTATTGCTTGGGCCCTGGATTGCCAGTGCCATCAGCTTGGCTTCACTGCCTTCTCTCTGCGCCTGTAGGGGATCAGATTGTGAGCGCCACCATCTATTTCGACAACCTGCAGTCCGGAGAGGTCACGCAGCTGCTGAACAGCATGGGCCACCACACGGTGGGGTTGCGGCTGCAGCGAAAGGGGGACAAGTCTCCATTGCCGGGACAGTCATGGTCACACGATGTGTTCTCACCCAGGAGCCCAGAAGTTGTTCTGGTGAGTGAGGGAGTGATGCAAGCTCACGGGGGAGGGAAAGCAGCCCAAGCATTCCTGCAAACTGCTCCATGTGGAGACTGGAGCAGATTTATTCCACTGCAGAACCCTGGCTGCCATCCCTTATGTCAGGAGATCCTCCAGGCCAGAGAGGGCATTGCAGAAAGATACCTGATACACCGAGAGCCTGGAGTCAGACACTGCAGAGATGGTCAGGGATGGGGACAGGCCAGGGATGCTGAGTCAGCATCTCTGTGGGGCAGCAGCTCCTATGAATGTACAGCTGCTCATAGAAAAGAGCAGCAGGGCCCAGGGTGACTTGACCTTCTGTCATAGCAGCCCCCCGAAGGAAGGAGATGCAAATTGCAGCCCTTCAGGAGGGAGTCAAGGCCAGTGATTATTACACACGTTACTTTACTGCAGCACTAGCCAATCTCCCCCTTCTCCTTCAAATCTCTCCTTCCGGCACTCTGGTGTTAACCAATGTCTCTTATTTTCAGAGTGGGGATGATGAAGAGTACAGGAGAATATACACAACGAAAATTAAACCACGTCTGAAGTCGGAAGATGCAGCAGAAGCTGAACACACAGAAAGCAGAACCATTACCGTCACCAAAAAGGTCACAGCTTATACCGTAGATGTCACTGGACACGAAGGAGCAAGAGAGATTGACATCAGCAGCCCAGAATTTAAAGTTAAGATTCCAAGCCATCAAGTCACCCATATAACAACAACAGAAATTGAAAAAGAACCTGGGAAAACCGTGATCAAAATACCACAGGTGGATTTGTCTGGGAAAACAGACTTCAGTATGGGCATCAGAGGTAGACCTAGTGGCATCTCATATTCTGGACCAACAGTTGAATCATCCACCAAAAGGTTGGACTTTGGTGCCCCTGACGTGCACATGAGAGAGCCCAAGGTGGGCACTGAGATAAATGTCTCAGGACCTCAAGTCACAGGCGTTCACTTGAGAACCCAGACAGACTTTAAGCCAGCAGAAATTCAAGTTCCAGGTGTGGACGTTGTCAAATCGGTTAATGTTTCTGGCACTAGAGTCACAAGCCCAGAGGGCAGCTTGCCCAGAATCGATGCAAATGGACAGAGGGGAAACCTGGATGCAAATATTCACATTACCGGCCCTAAACTAAATGGAAAAATGGGTGTTTCAGGCATAGAAGTTAAAACTGAAGTTCCAGGAGGCAAACTGCCGCAATTTGATATTTCAGGCTCCAAGATAAGAAGTGATACGGAAGGTCCCAAAGTTGATGTTTCATTTTCAAAAATCAAGGGTCCTTCAGTTGATATTTCTGGCCCTAAGATTCAAGGTGATATCAAAGCTCCAAGGGTGGACATTCCTCTTTCGAGCATCGAATATGATATGCAGGACATTAAAGCTCCAGAAATTAACATTGAAAGCCCAGGAAAAATAAAAATGCCTATAATGAAGATGCCTAAATTTGGCTTCTCACCTTCAGCTTCTGATACTGATGTTCGAGCACCACAGGCAGGTGTAGACATTTCTGTGCCAAAGATACAGGCTCCTCACCTGGATATCACAGCTCCATCTGTTCATATGGAAGGTCCAAAGGAAAAACTGAAATTTACAGTGCCTTCAGTGGAAGGTGCTAAAATTGCAAAGCCACATGTGGATGTGGCTGTCAAAGGACCTCAGTTGAAGGGAGTGGTGGAAGTGTCCTCTCCAACACTAGAAGGTCCCAAAGTTGGTGTCAAGGGTCCCAAGATTGATCTTGTGGCTCCTGATGTTGATATTCAAAGTGATGAAGGAAAAATAAAATTGCCCTCAATGAAATTTCCTAAATTTACTGCATCAGGTTTCAAAGGGGAAGGCCCTGGTGTGGGTGTGACGCTTCCTAAGGGGGAGATTGCTATTGCAGGCCCCAAGGTAGACATCAGCACACCAGATATAGACACTGGAGGAGAATGGAAAGTCCCCAAATTTAGGAAGCCTGAATTAATTAGTCAGACACCAAAAATCTCTATGTCAGATGTGGACCTGAGTCTGAAAGGCCCTAGCCTGAAGGGAGATGTGGATATTTCAGGGCCAAGGATCAAAGGGGATCTGAAAGGACCCACTGTGGACATTAAAGACCCCAAACTAGACATTGAAGCTCCTGGCATTGACCTTGAAAGTCCTGAAGGTCAGTTGAAAGGGCCCAAGTTCTCAATGCCTTCTTGGAAAATGTCACCATCAAAAGTATCCATGCCGGATGTGGATGTGAATCTGAAAGGGCCTAAACTGAAGGGAGACATGGATGTTTCTGTCCCACAAATAGGAGGTGACTTGAAGGGACCTCAAATTGACATAAAAGGCCCCAAGTTAGATATAGATGCTCCTGACATTGACATCAAAGGGCCAGAAGGACACCTGAAAGGTCCCAAATTTAAGATGCCTGAAATGCACATCAAGACCCCTAAAATCTCCATGCCAGACATTGACTTGAATCTGAAGGGTCCTAAGCTGAAGGGAGATGTGGATGTTTCAGTGCCAAAGCTGGAAGGGGAGTTGAAAGCTCCTGGAATTGACATTAAAGGCCCCAAAGTGGACATTGATGCACCAGATGTGGATATTCACGGCCCAGATGGTAAACTGAAAATGCCTAAACTGAAAATGCCAAAATTCAGC
>NW_020664440.1:32562070-32563815 GCF_002925995.2 Terrapene triunguis
GGTCCAAAAGTAGACATTGATGCTCCTGATTTGGAAATCGAGGGGCCAGAAGGAAAATGGAAAGGTCCTAAATTTAAGAAGCCTGAAATGCATTTTAACGTTCCTAAAATATCCATGCCAGATATCGATTTAAATTTGAAAGGTCCTAAACTGAAGGGAGATGTGGATGTTTCTATTCCCAAAGTAGGGGGTGATTTGAAAGGTCCCAAAGTTGAAGTCAAAGGACCAGATATTGATCTTGAGGCTCCAAAACTTGATATAGAAGGAAAGACAAAAAAATCGAGATTTAAACTTCCTAAATTCAGTTTTTCTGGCCCTAAAGTTCAAAGCCCTGATGTGGATGTGAAACTTAAGAAATCTGATATTGATATTTCTGGACCAAAGGTGGATGTGAGTGCTCCAGATGTGGACATTCAGGGGAAAGCAAAAGGATCTAAATTTAAAATGCCTTTCCTAAGCATTTCATCACCTAAAGTGTCAATGCCAGATGTGGAGTTAAATCTGAAAGGGCCTAAACTGAAAGGAGACCTAGATGTTTCTGGCCCAAAGCTAGAAGGGGATTTAAAAGGGCCTGAAATTGACATCAAAAGCCCCCAAATAGACATCAGTGCACCAGACGTTGATATTCATGGCCCAGAGGGTAAACTCAAAATGCCAAAATTGAAAATGCCTAAATTTGGAACGCCTGGGTTCAAAGGAGAGGGACCAGATATGGATGTAAAACTTCCAAAAGGGGAGGTGGATGTTTCAGGTCCCAAGATAGACATTGATGCTCCAGATTTGGAAATTGAAGCTCCTGATGGAAAACTGAAAGGCCCTAAATTTAAGATGCCTGAAATGCATTTTAATGTTCCTAAAATCTCCATGCCAGACATTGATTTGAATTTGAAAGGCCCTAAATTGAAGGGAGATGTGGATGTTTCTGTACCAAAACTAGAAGGGGATTTGAAAGGCCCTGAAGTCGATATCAAAGGCCCTAAACTGGACATAGATGCCCCCGATGTGGAAATTGAAGGCCCAGAAGGCAAGTGGAAAGGTCCCAAATTTAAGATGCCTGATATGCATTTTAAAGCACCTAAAATCTCCATGCCAGATTTTGATTTGAATCTGAAAGGACCTAAAGTGAAGGGGGATGTGGATGTTTCTGTACCAAAGCTAGAAGGGGATTTGAAAGGGCCTGAGTTTGATATCAAAGGTCCCAAAGTGGACATAGATGCTCCAGACCTTGATATTGAAGGTCCTGAAGGAAAATGGAAAGGCCCCAAATTTAAGATGCCTGAAATGAATATCAAGGCACCGAAAGTCTCAATGCCTGACATTGATTTTAACCTCAAAGGCCCTAAACTGAAGGGAGACATAGATGTTTCTGGCCCTAAGATGGAAGGAGATTTGAAGGGGCCTGAAATTGATATCAGAAGTCCCAAAGTGGAGATTGGTACACCAGACGTGGATATTCACGGCCCAGAGGGTAAACTCAAAATGCCTAAATTCAAAATGCCCAAATTTGGAATGCCTGGGTTCAAAGGAGAGGGACCAGATGTGGATGTAAGTCTTCCAAAGGGGGAGATTGATATTTCAGGACCTACAATAGACATTGATGCTCCTGATGTGGAGATTGAAGGACCAGAAGGAAAATGGAAAGGTCCAAAATTTAAGATGCCTGAAATGAATATCAAGGCCCCTAAAATCTCCATGCCGGACTTTGATTTGAACCTGAGAGGCCCTAAAGTGAAGGGGGATGTGGA
>NW_020664440.1:32563825-32565711 GCF_002925995.2 Terrapene triunguis
TTGAAAGGCCCAGAAATCGATATCAAAGGCCCTAAACTGGACATAGACACCCCTGATGTGGAGATTGAAGGTCCAGATGGGAAATGGAAAGGCCCCAAATTCAAGATGCCTGACATGCATTTTAAAGCACCTAAAATCTCCATGCCAGATTTTGATTTGAATTTGAAGGGTCCTAAAATCAAGGGAGATGTGGATGTTTCTGGCCCTAAACTGGAAGGGGATTTGAAAGGTCCTGAGTTTGATATCAAAGGCCCCAAAGTTGACATTGATGCACCAGATGTGGATATTCATGGCCCAGAGGGTAAACTCAAAATGCCCAAATTCAAAATGCCCAAGTTTGGAATGCCTGGGTTCAAAGGGGAGGGACCAGACATGGATGTAAGCCTTCCAAAAGGAGAGATTGATCTCTCTGGTCCAAAAGTAGGCATTGATGCTCCTGATTTGGATATTGAAGGTCCAGAGGGAAAGCTGAAAGGTCCCAAATTTAAGATGCCTGAAATGCATTTCAATGTTCCTAAAATCTCCATGCCAGACATTGATTTGAATTTGAAAGGTCCTAAACTGAAGGGGGATGTGGATGTTTCTGTACCAAAATTAGAAGGGGATTTGAAAGGCCCAGAAGTTGATATCAAAGGCCCCAAACTGGACATAGACGCCCCTGATGTGGAGATTGAAGGTCCAGATGGGAAATGGAAAGGCCCCAAATTTAAGATGCCTGACATGCATTTTAAAGCACCTAAAATCTCCATGCCAGACTTTGATCTGAATTTAAAAGGGCCCAAATTGAAGGGAGATGTGGATGTTTCTATGCCAAATATTGAAGGTGATTTGAGAGGCCCTGAAGTCGATATTAATGCTCCCAAATTGGACATAGGTGCTCCTGATGTGGAGATTGAGGGCCCAGAAGGAAAATGGAAAGGTCCCAAATTTAAGATGCCCGACATGCATATGAAGGCACCTAAAATGTCAATGCCTGATGTGGATTTCAATCTTAAGGGCACTAAGCTTAAAGGAGATCTAAATGTTTCTGGACCTAAGTTGGAAGGGGATTTGAAAGGTCCTGAATTTGATATCAAAGGTCCCAAAGTGGACATTGATGCACCAGACATCGATATTCATGGCCCAGAAGGAAAACTGAAAATGCCCAAAATGAAATTTCCTAAATTCAGCATGCCTGGGTTCAAAGGGGAAGGGTCGGATGTGAATGTAAATCTTCCAGAAGGAGGGGTTGATATTTCGGGTCCTAAGATAGACATTGATGCCCCCAATTTGGATATTGAAGGGCCTGAAGGGAAATGGAAAGGTCCAAAATTTAAGATGCCTGAAATGAATATCAAGGCACCTAAAATCTCCATGCCAGACATTGATTTAAACTTAAAAGGCCCTAAAATTAAAGGAGACATGGATGTTTCTGTCCCTAAGATAGAAGGTGATTTAAAAGGTCCAGAGATAGACATTAAATCCCCCAAAATGTCTGTTGATGTTCCTGATCTTGACATTGAAGGTCCAGAAGGAAAACTGAAAAGTCCTAAATTTAAGATGCCAGAAATGCATATTAAAGCACCCAAAATCTCCATGCCAGATTTTGATTTGAATTTAAAGGGGCCTAAACTGAAGGGAGACATGGATGTTTCTGTTCCAAAGTTAGAAGGGAATTTGAAAGGTCCTGAAATTGACATTAAAGGCCCCAAATTGGACATAGATGCACCTGATATCAACATTGAAGGGCCAGAAGGAAAACTGAAAAGTCCCAAATTTAAAATGCCTGAAATGCACATCAAGGCCCCTAAAATCTCCATGCCAGATGTAGACCTGAATCTAAAGGCACCTAAACTGAAAGGAGACATAGATCTTTCTGGTCCAAAAATAGAGGGTGATTTGAAAGG
>NW_020664440.1:32565721-32581977 GCF_002925995.2 Terrapene triunguis
GATATCAAAGGTCCCAAAGTGGACATTGATGCACCAGACATCGATATGCATGGCCCTGAAGGAAAACTGAAATTACCCAAAATGAAGCTGCCTAAATTCAGTACGCCTGGGTTCAAAGGGGAAGGCCCGGATGTGGATGTAAGTCTTCCAAAGGG
Organism: Terrapene triunguis; assembly: GCF_002925995.2. Lineage (NCBI taxonomy): Eukaryota > Metazoa > Chordata > Testudines > Emydidae > Terrapene > Terrapene triunguis. Next base: position 32,565,877 of record NW_020664440.1, read on the forward strand.
AGAGGTTGATATTTCAGGTCCTAAGATAGATATTGGCGCTCCTGATTTGAACATTGAAGGTCCAGAAGGAAAACTGAAAGGGCCAAAATTTAAGATGCCTGAGATGCATTTTAAGACACCCAAAATCTCAATGCCAGACATTGACTTAAATTTGAAAGGTCATAAAATGAAGGGGGACTTTGATGTTTCTGCTCCCAAGATTGAGGGTAATATTAAAGGTCCTGAAGTTGATATCAAAGGCCCAGAATTTGGGGTTAGAAGTCCTGAGCTTGATGTTGAGTGTCCAGATGTGACCACTGAGGGCCTTGAGGGAAATGTTAAACTTCCCAAATTTAAGAAACCAAAATTTGGGTTTGGAATTAAAAGTCCTAAGGCAGAAATCAAATCTCCTGAAGTGGATATTGCTGTCCCGGAAGGTGAACTGAATGTGGAGTCTCCTGATATTGGCATTTCTGGCAAAGGAAAAAAAAGCAAATTTAAAATGCCTAAACTTCATATGAGTGGCCCTAAAATTAAAGGAAAGAAGGGTGGATTTGATATGAGTCTACCCAGTGGTGAGATTGATGCAAATTTGAAATCTCCTGATTTAGATCTCAATGTAACTGGCCCAGAGGCAACAATAAAAGGAGATATTAATGTCAAATCCCCAAAAGGAAAGAAACCAATGTTTGGGAAAATCTCTTTTCCAGATGTTGAGTTTGATATTAAATCACCTAAGTTCAAAGCTGATGCTTCTGTGACAGTTCCTAAAATGGAAGGAGAATTTAAAGCACCCGATTTGGAGGTTTCCACACCAGGTATCAAAGGTGATATAAAGTCATCAGGTCTTGACATTACAGCCCCCAGTATCAGCGCAAATCTTCCTGATGTTAACATTGGAGGTCCTGATATCAGTCTTAAGAAACCTAAGGTCAAACTTCCAAGTGGAAATATTGATATAGCTGGTCCAAAAATGGAAGGTGATCTGAGAATCCCAGGTATTGACACAAACATTAATGCCCCTGACATCAAACTTAAAGGACCTACAGTGAATCTGCCTTCAGTGGACATTTCTGCTCCTTCATTCTCTGCATCTGATCTTGATATTAACTTGAAAGGACCAAAAGTAAAAGGTGATGTCAGTCTTCCCACAGCAGACCTGGAAGGTCCAGAAGGAAAACTAAAATTCCCCAAGTTCTCACTGCCCAAGATAGGGAAACCAGGTCTGAATTTAGAAGGAGCTGATATGCAGCTCCCCTCAGCAAGCGTGGATGTATCAGCTCCAAGAATTGAAGGAGGTGTGAGTGTTCCTGCAACTGAAGGAGTAGATGCAAAACTGAAGGGACCTAAGGTGACTATGCCATCAGTAAACCTTTCAATGCCCCAAGTCTCTGGACCTGATTTTGACGTAAACTTGAAAGGACCAAAACTAAAAGGAGACCTGGATGTTTCTAGTGACCTTAAAGGTCCAAAGGTGGACATACATGCACCAGATGTTGATATGAAAGGCTTTGGAGGAAAGTTTAAAATGCCCAAGTTTAAATCTCCAACTTTGGAGGGACCTCAAGCAGATCTGAATATGAAAGGGGACATTGGATTTTCTGCCCCACAAATTGAGGGGGGCATGAAAGCACCAGGTATGGATGTACATCTCAGTGCCCCAGACCTTGATATCAAAGGGCCTACAGTGAAAATGCCATCGGTAGGTATTTCTGCCCCAGATTTCGATGTAAATTTGAAAGGACCAAAGTTAAAAGGAGATTTTGATCTTTCTGGTGGCATTAAATCCCCAAAAGTGGCTGTAGATGCACCAGATGTTAACTTGGAAGGTCCAGGAGGTGCAATTAAACTTCCTTCACTGAAGCTCCCCCAATTTGGCATTTCTAGTCCTCATGTTGAGGGGTCTAACATGGGTGTGAGTATTGAAGGACCACAAATTAAAGGAGACCTTACTGGCTCAGGGATTGATGGAGAATTGAAAGGGCCTACATTTAAAATGCAACCACTTCAAGTTTCAGCTCCAAAAATCTCTGCACCTGACATTGACTTAAACTTAAAAGGACCAAACCTAAAGGGTGATATTAATAGTGCTGGTGATGTTAAAGGCCCAAAAGTTGGAGTGGAAGCACCAGATATCAGCATCAAAAGTGGAAATCTTCAAATACCTTCAGTTAAACTGCCCAAATGTGACATTTCAGGTTCCCAAGGCATGAAGATTTCTGGGGTGGGTATTGCAGCTGATGCTCCTGATGTCAGTTTAACAGGTCCTGCCTTCAGTGTATCAACACCAAAAGTTTCTGGGTCAGATTTTGATGTAAATTTGAAAGAACCTAAAATCAAAGGAGGTTTCGGCATTTCTGGAGACATGAAAGCTCCTGATGTAAATGTTGGGGCACCACACTTGGGCATTCAGCATTCAGGTGGTGAATTCAAAGGGCCACAGCTTTCATCTTCTGGTTTTGATGTAGAAATGAATGTGCCAAATGTTGCAGGGGGTCTTCATGTTTCTGGACCAAAGATAGAGGGTGGTCTGAAAGGTCCCAAGGTAGGAATCAAAGGTCCTGGCATAGATATGAATTTTCCACAAAGTAACTTAGAAAGTGCATCAGGAAAAGTGACATTCCCCAGGATGAAATTGCCTAAATTTGTGTCTTCAGGGCATGAGGTAACAGGAAGAGAAGTAGGGGTTGATGTTAACTTCCCTCAGCCAGATGCCAGTCTCCAGGCTGGTGCGGTGGAGGCTGAGTTTGAAGAGCCAGATGTCAAACTTAAGAAATCTAAAATTAAGATGCCAAAGTTTAATTTTTCAAAACCTAAAGGCAAAGGCACCAGTGTTGGCTCATCAGAAGCCTCAGTGTCCATTTCAGGATCTAAAGGAGATTTAAAAAGTTCCAAGGCAAGTCTAGGTTCTATGGAGGGTGAACTGGGGGGAGGGGAAGCTGCTGCCACTTCACCTAAAGGGAAGTTTTCGTTATTTAAAAGCAAAAAGCCACGTCATCGGTCATCTTCCTTTAGCGATGAACATTCCTCCCAGTCAACCCCCACTGGCACCTTGGAGTTTGAGTGCAGCTCAGGAGCAGAGAAAGAAAAGCAGGCCAAGATGAAATTTGGAACGTTTGGAGGGATAGGGTCAAAAACTAAAGGTTCTTATGAGGTAACTGGAAGTGACGATGAAGCAGGAAAGATGCCAGAGAGTGGGGTTTCATTAACGTCCAAGAAATCCCGCCTGTCTTCCTCTTCGAGTAATGACAGCGGGACAAAGGGGGGGTTCCGAGTGCCAGCGGTAGAACTGACCGTTGCCAAAAAGAAAGAGTAAAGCGTCCGTGTATATATGTCTGTGTATGTATATATATATATCTTCTGTGTGTTTGTATATAAATTTCATAGCTTGAAATATTTTCAACCTCAGCAATAAAATGAATGGTGCCTAGTGAAATGTTAGATGTCATGTTGCCTACTCAAAAAAGAGGAGAGTTTAAAAGCAAGTGACCCTAGAGCTGTACCACAGTTCATCTGATGTATTTGAAAGTTTCTTTGTGTTCATGATCTTTGGTTTGCGCGTTAAATGCTGAGAGCTTAAGTTTACTAGCAAGCTATTTTGATATCCTTTTCATTTTACTGGATATTTTCAGTGTTGGTTTATGGAAATAATGTTTCCATTTTAATTACCTTTTGGCTTTTATTTGCAGGGCTTACATTTCTATAATGAGAATGGATATATTGAAAACACTGTAAAATATATAGATACAACTGAAATATGTCACTTTCCCTTGTAATGTGGGGTTTAAAATGACACGGAGTGTTTATAACAGAAAGCTGTGGTTTCTATTAGCTTTGATAGTTGTGGTGGTAAGAAAAGTACCCCCAGTTTAATTTAAGACTAGAGAATCCGGGTTGCTTATGATAAATGTCATGAAGAAAAACAGAATTTACCAATAAATGACTAACCTGTTTTGGGTTGGATTCGACTGACACCATCTTAGTTGTCTCCGTATATTTGTTTCATTATTTGTATTATAAGAGAGGACTTTTCTTAGTTATGGTGCAAAAATCTGTGACTGCCACTTTTCTGATATTTGTTATAGTTTCTGTTAACAAATGTATCTTGATTTAAAAAAAAAATCTTTCAGCACTTTAATGGCAAATGAATTGAGAATGTAAGAAGATTGATCTTGTAAAATGCAAATAAACTGTTTATTAACCTTGCTCCTCTGTTGCTTTGCTGTTGTAGGGGGTGGAGGTTAAAATGCTCCAGCTGTGCTTCTCCCCTATCCCCCAGGACAGGTGCAAAAGCTTCCCAATGCCCAGCTCCCTGTTCCCGTCCCCTGGATGCAGCTGGAACTGACCCTACCTGGACTCCTTTCCCTCCTCTGCCTCACCTCCTTTGGACACAGGTGCTCTAGCTGATGCACCTGTCTCCCTTGCTTTTGCCCCCTTTTGCTCCTATAGTCCCTTTACCCCTCTGCCAGACACAGCCATTATAGCTGTCCCATCCTGCAGACAGAAGTGGAACGGGGCCTGACGCCATGCTCCCTTACCTTCTGGTCCCCAGCCTCCTGGACACAACTGGAATCACTCCTCCTACATAGGGAGGAGAGGATAACAACACCCAGTGACTGCTCCCAACCCAGGATGGGCAAATGCTCCAGCAAATCCACATCAGACACTGGAAGGGTCAGGTGGCGGGAGACCCAAAGCAACTTCTCCGGACAGGGAGTACAAGGGGAGGGTGAAACTCCCAGTGACTCCCTCCCCTATCTGATGAGGGGAGAGCATGGGCTTAAGCCCCTAATGAAGGCACAGGGAAGGAACTACAGATGGGTGTATTTTGGGTGGTGGGGTGCACATTCCTAATTTGAGGTTCATCTCCCCTAATTACATCCTGGAGAGACCCCCTCTCAATTCTTGACAGGACAGAACATCAGCCTCCCAATTTAAACCTGAAGAGACCAACCAGCACTCCCTGTTCCAACTTCAATGCACTTCAATCATGTCCTACAATCCCCCAGACATCCCAACCCTGGGCTCACCAACCACACAGATTTACCAATGCCCCTGAATCCTGACCCACTGTTACTTACTCACCCAGCCCTGGACTCAGCTGCTTGCCACATATAGCGACCTCTGCTGATGCCCCTCAATACTGATCTGCATTTTCCCTGGCTATCTCAGACCTGTGTTCCCCCAAGACACAACTTTGCTTATGGCCCTCAATACTGACCCGCACCCCCTGCACTAGCCCAGCCCTGGGCTCCTCCCCACAACTCTGCCAATACCCCTCTATCTCAACCCACAGCCCCGCCCCCCGCTCCTCTAGCCCTGAGCTCCTCACCACCCCCAAACACCTCTGCCGATGCCCCTCAATCCTGACCCTCAGCCTCTCTGCTAGCCCAGCTCTAGGCTCTCCATAGACATATGTAAATCTGAATAGGGCTTTACAGAAAAGGAGCCCTCTTCACCATCTATTGGTGAACTAGAGGAAGACAGAGTGAGCAGAGACCTCATTTGCATGGGTGATTCCCACCTGGCCAATGTGATAATTTTTGGCCATTTTGGATTAAAATGAATGCAAATCTTGGCTGTAGGGATGATGAAATGTTATTTGCCTAATTGCATGACTAAAGGGGAGAAGAATTGTAGTGAATATGCCCTAAATAAGGGGTTGCCCTTTCCTATACCTCAGTCTCCAATCACTGGGTAGTGAACTGCAAGCCAAATGAAAAAAAAAATCTGGGTTTTGTTAGGGGGTTATAGGAGTTGCTTGAGTCTTTCTCTGCTGAGGCTGGATAGTATAATAATATAGCTGAGTGCACTCCACAGCGAGTCTTCTCCTACCTCGCAGCTACCGGACCTGGAATCACTAAGAGCTGGGTTATATAATAGAGCCTCAGAACTCAACCTTTATATTGTGGCTGAAGACAGTAGTGGCTGTGAGAGATGCTGTTCTGGGAACAGTACTAACTTCTGACTGCAAACCATGAGTAGAGGCCAGCAGGAGGAAAAGGAGGGAAGTGGTGTGCTAAAGGAATATTTGTTCATAGGACTGTCAGATCTGCAGGTGGGGAAAGTAAGGCAAAGGACATTGCCCAACGTACTGTGGAAGTGGGGATTTTGCTTAGTATTCATTCGCCATGCAGTTGATTTATTGTTTCCCATATGAATGCTGTCCCTTTTCTCTTATAAGTTTTCTTTGTTTCATACACAGTTACTTGTGAGAGAAAATTTGCCTGTTAAGGGTGCCTAAGGAGGGGGATTTAGTTTTCCTCAGGCTTCTTGGTGGGAGCTTGAGCCAGTGTGTTTGTTAATTTCAAGCGGAATCGCTACATATTTCAACCAGGTCCTCGCTGCTACTGACAAGACCTGGCAGAAGGGGTCCCTTAGTGATTGGTCTCTATGGAGCGACCACAGTGAAGGGAGTATGTATGACTGTTTTCTATCGTTTAATTAAAACTAGAGCTTTCATTTGGGCCTAATTCTGTTAAATAGATTGAATAATTATATAGTTAACTTTCCTTCTGACACCAAAGCTCTCATCAAAGCCCTGGGGAATCTGAAGTGCAAAAGTATCATGGCCCTGAATGCCCCGTGACTTCAAAGGTAGTTTTATGCTGAGGGACTCTCACAGGCGAAAACGCAAAATTGCTGTCAAGTAGAATAATTTGTCTGGTTTTGTGTTTCTAGACAGAACTGTAAAAATTGTGACTATTTACAGGACCAAATTGATTTAATTTATTTTTAAATTGCTACTTTGGCCTTTTTACAGAAATAGCAGCAAACTGCTCTTCTACTAACTCTTGTGAAAGGTTCTAGATTTGCTTGATCAGGTTAGTGCAGTTCAGTGGTGACTGTGCGGTTTTGTTCTGGTGTAACTCCACTGTCCAATTTAATGAATTTGTCCACTTGATTCTTTCCTGGAATGTACATTGTCCCAGACTCTTAAACAAGAAGTTAAATACTGAAATGCAGCCTGGAAATAATGTCCAGATACCCTTGAACAGAGTTGCTTGAAATACCTGCTGGCTTGGAACCTTTGAGCTTGCAGTCGCTTGATGATACCAACTGAAATGATGAACAGTGTGGAAGGGGAGAGCTCAGGAAATGTGCCTGTCTGTCCAAACATCAGTGCCACTATCTTATTATTTCCAAAGTACCTGTAGATTTACGATCCCAGCTGTGGGCTCTGCACCATTGTGCACAGAAGCCCTGTTCCCTCCCTGCCTAGATGGTTATTCTCTGGCTGCATTAACAGTGTTCCAGTGGGGTGTGGAGCTCTGTGGGGCAGTGACCGCAGTTCCCCCAGACAGGGCAGAGCCCAGGCGGCAGTGCTGGCCCAAGAAAGAGAAACCCTCCTGCATGGTGGAGAAAGAAGTCAGCATGTTCTGAGCCCCTTGGCTGAAGGCTGGACAGTGCAGGAAATAATGCTGCATGGCAGCAGAGGGAGACTGAACTCTGGGTGAGAGATAGTATGGGGGGAATAAACAGTGAATGGGGGGCCTCTTGTCCTATACAAGGATCTCTTCTGTTGACCCTAGGGAGAGGTACCTTCCCCCGTCCCATAGATGGATTCCCACCCACCCCAGTCCCACCATCCCTGTGCACTTGCAGGTGACCCTGCTCAGAATCCTATCTGACAGTATAGGTGAGCCTGAAGCAGTAGTGCAAGTAGGGCGGTACTCTCCAGTACGCAGTACCGGCAAGAGATTATTAGTGGGTATGGGGTACCGGAAAGACTTGGGGCTAGCCCCACTCATCACTCCTGGGTTAGCAGGATTTTTATTTTTCCCCACACACATAATTTACAACTTCCTGTAATTCAGCACCTATTCCTGAAAGACAGATACTGGTGTGTTTTAGTTCGGAAGTCTCAGTCTACATAGAATAGGTCAATCTGAAACGATTGGTTCAAGTGGGGAATTAAGGACAAAAAGCAAGTGTGAATGTGTGTATTGGAGATTTGTGCCTGATGGGGTATCTGGTTTCAGCTCTTTTTTATTTAAAGAATATCAGCGATGTTGTAACGTCTGAGGCCTTTTTTTGCAGCCATAGTAGGAGAGCAGCAGCCATGAGCCAAGAAGCAGAAAGTCACATCCTCACATTCCATCTAAATTATATCAAAACAATGTAATATTGGGCTGTTAAGGTTCCCTTCCCAATAGTATTCACCATCACTAGATAAGCAAGGAATCTCTTAAGATGGTTAAAGAAAACTTTGTTTGATGTCATTTTGTCTGGCAAGGAATCACTTAATGGTTGTGGGTGTGAAATCAATTTTATTGTTTTACCTTTATGGTCCCTAACTTCTCTATTGTTTATTTGTATGGTTCCTTTTTGGTTCTTTGATTAATTATGCAACAGACAGAAACAGTTTTACAAGATTTAAATCAATTAAGGTAGGGGTATGATTAAAGAATTGTTTCATAATGGGCTAAGATTGGTGAAAAATACAGTTTCGAGTACTTTAGTTTAAAATGATTGGTTAAAGTACAGCTAAGCAGGACTCGCCTTGTTAAGCCAGAAACACTAGCCCGCTGCAACACAGACCCAGGTCTGGTCCACGCCCCCAAAGTTGCAGACTTTAACTAAAAACTGCTCAGCAGGTTTCCTATCTCCAGCACTCAGACACCCAGCTCCAGTGGGATCCAAACCCCAAATAAATCCGTTTTACTCTGTATAAAGCTTATACAGGGTAAACTCATAAATTGTCTGCCCTCTATAACATCGATAGAGAGATATACGGGTGAAGGAGTTTGGAGCACAGGTGGTATTCTCTTAGATTCTTCCTGGCAAAGGTAGGGGCCCAGGCAGAGATAGGTGCATCGTGGAGGTGAACGCCTGGCTGCGAAGATGGTCTTGCCAGGATGGCTTTGGCTTCCTCGACCACGGGATGCTATTTGAGGAAGGACTGCTAGGCAGAGATGGCGTTCACCTTTTGAGGAGGGGAAAAACCGTATTTGGACACAGACTGGCTAACCTAGTGAGGAGGGCTTTAAACTAGGTTTGATGGGGACCGGTGTGCAAAGTCCACAGGTAAGTGGGGAACATGGAGACCTGGGAGATGGGTTGGAAATAGGAGGGAGCATGGGCTATAATGGCAGAGAGAAAGGAGGGTCAGGGCAAAACTGGGAGGCAAGATCAAATCAGTATCTTAGATGCCTATATACAAATGCGAAAAGTATGGGTAATAAGCAGGAAGAACTGGAAGTGCTAATAAATAAATACAACTATGACATTGTTGGCATCACCGAAACTTGGTGGGATAATACACATGATTGGAATGTTGGTGTGGATGGGTACAGCTTGCTCAGGAAGGATAGACGGGAAAAAGGGAGGAGGTGTTGCCTTATATATTAAAAATGTACACACTTGGACTGAGGTGGAGATGGACATAGGAGACGGAAGTGTTGAGTCTCTCTGGGTTAGGCTAAAAGGGGTAAAAAACAAGGGTGATATCATGCTAGGAGTCTACTACAGGCCATCTAATCAGGTGGAAGAGGTGGATGAGGCTTTTTTTAAACAACTAACAAAATCATCCAAAGCCCAAGATTTGGTGGTGATGGGGGACTTCAACTATCCAGATATATGTTGAGAAAATAACACAGCGTGGCACAGACTATCCAATAAATTCTTGGACTGCATTGCAGACAACTTTTTATTTCAGAAGGTTGAAAAAGCTACTAGGGGGAAAGTTCTAGATTTGATTTTAACAAATAGGGAGGAACTCGTTGAGAATTTGAAAGTAGAAGGCAGCTTGGGTGAAAGTGATCATGAAATCATAGAATTTGCGATTCTAAGGAAGGGTAGAAGGGAGTACAGCAAAATAGAGACAATGGATTTCAGGAAGGCGGATTTTGGTAAGCTCAGAGAGCTGATAGGTAGGTCCCATGGGAATTAAGACTGAGGGGAAAAACAACTGAGGAGAGTTGGCAGTTTTTCAAAGGGACACTATTAAGGGCGCAAAAGCAAGCTATTCCGCTGGGTAGGTGTCATAACTATAAAGGGAAGGGTAACAGCCCTCCTGTGTACCATACTATAATCCCTCCTGGCCAGAGACACCAAAATCCTTTTACCTGTAAAGGGTTAAGAAAGGTAAAGGTAAGGGGACAAGATACTTTCAAATGTTGGTGGGGGGAAGGCTTTTGTCTGTGCTCTTTGTTTTGGTGGTTGTTCGCTCTTGGGACTAAGAGGGACCAGACATCAATCCATGCTCTCCAAATCTTTCTGAACAAGTCTCTCATATTTCAAACTTGTAAGTACAGCCAGGCAAGGCGTGATAGTTTTATCTTTGTTTTCTCAACTTGTAAATGTACCTTTTGCTAGAGTGTTTATCTCTGTTTGCTGTAGCTTTGAACTTAAGGCTGGAGGGGGATCCTCTGGGCTCTTTGAATCTGATTACTCTGTAAAGTTATTTTCCATCCTGATTTTACACAGATGATTTTTACCTTTCTTTCTTTAATTAAAAGCCTTCTTTTTAAGAACCTGATTGATTTTTCCTTGTTTTAAGAACCAAGGGGATTGATCTGGACTCACCAGGAATTGGTGAAAGGGGAAGGGGGGAATGATTAATTTCTCCTTGTTTTAAGATCCAAGGGGTTTTTGGATCAGTGTTCACCAGGGAATTGGTGGAAAGTCTCTCAAGGCTACCCAGGGAAGGGAGCTAGCCCTTGGGAGTGGTGGCAGCGGACCAGATCTAAGCTGGTAGTTAAGCTTAGAAGTTTTCATGCAGGCCCCCACATCTGTACCCTAAAGTTCAGAGTGGGGAAGGAGCCTTGACAGTAGGAAAGATAGAAAATGTGGCAAAAGACCACGTTGGCTTAATCACGGGATCTTGCATGATCTAAAAAATAAAAAGGAGTCATATAAAAAATGGAAACTAGGACAGATTACAAAGGATGAATATAGGCAAACAACACAGGAATGCAGGGGCAAGATTAGAAAGGCAAAGGCAAAAAATGAGCTCAAACTAGCTACAGGAATAAAGGGCAACAAGAAGACTTTTTATCAATACATTAGAAGCAAGAGGAAGACCAAGGATAGGGTAGGCCCACTGCTCAGTGATGAGGGAGAAACAGTAACAGGAAACTTGGAAATGGCAGAGATGCTTAATGACTTCTTTGTTTCCGTCTTCACCGAGAAGTCTGAAGGAATGCCTAACATAGTGAATGCTAATGGGAAGGGGGTAGGTTTAGAAGATAAAATAAAAAAAGAACAAGTTAAAAATCACTTAGAAAAGTTAGATGCCTGCAAATCACCAGGGCCTGATGAAATGCATCCTAGAATACTCAAGGAGCTAATAGAGGAGGTATCTGAGCCTCTAGCTATTATCTTTGGAAAATCATGGGAGACGGGAGAGAGTCCAGAAGACTGGAAAAGGGCAAACATAGTGCCCATCTATACAAAGGGAAATAAAAACAACCCAGGAAACTACAGACTGTGACGATGCAGTTCTGGCGGGACCCAACTGAGAGTGCCAATTCAGGACAAATTGCTAAAACAGGGCAGTCACAGCCCAAGGCTGGGGTTTTTCCACCTCTAAGGCAAACCAAACCAGCCAGACTAAGAGGACTTCGGTCTCACCCCACTGGCTAACCACAAGTCTCACAAGCAATTCCCTTAGACACTCCAGTTTCCCAGTATCACCACCAGTGCCACTCGTTATGGGGATGAATGGTTATGAAAACCAATACCCCAGAAAAAGAAAAAAGGTTCTCCTGATCCCATAGGACCAAGCCCCAGACCCAGGTCAATATACAAATCAGATCTTACCCACAAATCACGCTGTTGCCAATCCTTTAGAATCTAAAATCTAAAGGTTTATTTATAAAAGAAAAAAGATAGAGATGAGCGCTAGGATTGGTTAAATGGAATCAATTGCATACAGTAATGGCAAAGTTCTTGGTTCAGGCTTGCAGCAGCGATAGAATAAACTGCAGGTTCAGATCAAGTCTCTGGAACATCCCCAGCTGGGATGGGTCATCAGTCCTTTGTTCAGAGCTTCAGTTGTAGCAAAGTCCCTCCAGAGATAAGAAGCAGGATTGAAGACAAAATGGAGATGAGGCATCAGCCTTATATAGTTTTTTCCAGGTGTAAGAACACCTCTTTGTTCTTACTGTGGAAAATTACAGCAAAATGGAGTCTGGAGTCACATGGGCCAGTCCCTGCATACTTTGCTGAGTTACAAGGCATATTTGCCTTTTCTCAATGAATCCATTGTATAGCTGATGGTTCTTAATGGGCCATCAAGCAGGCTAGGCAGAGCTAACACCAGCTTGTCTGGGATGTCACCCAGAAGCATAGCATAAGTTTGCAATACAGACAGTATAGAGCTAATATTCATAACTTCAACTATAAAACTGATACACACATATAGACAGCATAATCATAACCAGTAAACCATAATCTTGTCTTAGACACCCCATTTGACCCCCTTTATACAAGATTTGGGTGCCACTACAGGACCTTGGTTGCAACAATGATCTATATGGTCCCAGATTATATCAATAACGTCACACCATCTATAAAAAGGGAAATAAAAACAACCCAGGAAACTACAGACCAGTTAGTTTAACTTCTCTGCCAGGGAAGATAATGGAGCAAGTAATTAAGGAAATCATCTGTAAACACTTGGAAGGTAGTAAGGTGATAGGGAATAGCCAGCATGGATTTGTAAAGAACAAATCATGTCAAACCAATCTGATAGCTTTCTTTGATAGGATAACGAGTCTTGTGGATAAGGGAGAAGCGGTGGATGTGGTATACCTAGACTTTAGTAAGGCATTTGATACGGTCTCGCACGATATTCTTATTGATAAACTAGGCAAATACAACTTAGATGGGGCTACTATAAGGTGGGTGCATAACTGGCTGGATAACTGTACTCAGAGAATAGTTATTAATGGTTCCCAATCCTGCTGGAAAGGATAACAAGTGGGGTTCTGCAGGGTTCGGTTTTGGGACCGTCTCTGTTCAATATCTTCATCAACAACTTAGATATTGGCATAGAAAGTACACTTATTAAGTTTGCAGATGATACCAAACTGGGAGGGATTGCAACTGCTTTGGAGGATAGGGTCATAATTCAAAATGATCTGGACAAATTGGAGAAATGGTCTGAGGTAAACAGGATGAAGTTTAACAAAGACAAATGCAAAATGCTCCACTTAGGAAGGAACAATCAGTTTCACACATACAGAATGGGAAGAGACTGTCTAGGAAGGAGTATGGCAGAAAGGGATGTAGGGGTTATAGTGGACCACAAGCTAAATGTGAGTCAACAGTGTGATGCTGTTGCAAAAAAAGCAAACATGATTCTGGGATGCATTAACAGGTGTGTTGTGAGCAGGACACAAGAAGTCATTCTTCCACTCCACTCTGCGCTGGTTAGGCCTTAATTGGAGTATTGTGTCCAGTTCTGGGCACCGCATTTCAAGAAAGATGTGGAGAAATTGGAGAGGGTCCAGAGAAGAGCAACAAGAATGATTAAAGGTCTTGAGAACATGACCTATGAAGGAAGGCTGAAAGAATTGGGTTTGTTTAGTTTGGAAGACTGAGAGGGGACATGATAGCAGTTTTCAGGTATCTAAAAGGGTGTCATAAGGAGGAGGGAGAAAACTTGTTCACCTTAGCCTCTAAGGATAGAACAAGAAGCAATGGGCTTAAACTGCAGCAAGGGAGGTTTAGGTTGGACATTAGGAAAAAGTTCCTAACTATCAGGGTGGTTAAACACTGGAATAAATTGCCTAGGGAAGTTGTGGAATCTCCATCTCTGGAAATATTTAAGAGTAGGTTAGATAAATGTCTGTCAGGGATGGTCTAGACAGTATTTGGTCCTGCCATGAGGGCAGGGGACTGGACTCGATGACCTCTCGAGGTCCCTTCCAGTCCTAGAATCTATGAAGCTATGAATCTATATGCACAGCTGTTTGCTCCCCCAGGTATTAATCACTTACCCTGGGTTCATTAATAAACAAAAGTGATTTTATTAAGTATAAAAAGCAGGATTTAAGTTGTTTCAAGTAATAACAGACAGAACAAAGTAAGTCACCAAGCAAAATAAAGCAAAACCACACAAGTCTAAGCTTAATACACCTCTACCCCGATATAATGTGACCCGATATAACATGAATTCAGATATAACGCAGTAAAGCAGCGCTCCGGGGGGGCGGGACTGCAACACTCCGGTGGATCAAAGCAAGTTCAATATAACGCGGTTTCACCTATAACCCAGTAAGATTTTTTTGGCTCCCGAGGACAGCGTTATATCGGGGTAGAGGTGTACATTAAGAAACTGTTTACAGGTAAAATCTCACCCTCAGAGATGTTCCAATAAGCTTCTTTCACAGACTAGACTCCTTCCTAGTCTGGGCCCAATCCTTTCCCCGGTACAGTCCTTGTTAGAAGACATCTTAGGTGGAAACTAGGGGTTTTCTCATGACTGGCATCCCCCTCTGTCCTGCTCCACCCATTTTTATAGCTTTGGCACAAGGCAGGAATCTTTTGTCTCTCTGGGTTCCCACCCCTCCTTCTAAATGGAAAAGTACCAGATTTAAGATAGATTCCAGTATCAGGTGACATGATCACATGTCCTGTGAGACCTCAGCCTCAATTCTTCCTGGGCTGGCCCACACCTGCACAGGAAGGTTTGCAAGTAAACAGAGCCATTTACAACCAATTATCCTAGTCAATGGGAGCCATCAAGATTCTAAACCACCATTAATGGCCCGCACTTTGCATAATTACAATAGTACCTCAGATTGATACTTCATATTTCTAGCTTCAGATGCAAGAATGATACATGCATACATATAGGATGACCACACTCAGTAGATTATAAGCTTTGTACTGATACCTTACAAGAGACCTTTTGCATAAAGCATATTCCAGTTACATCATATTCATAAGCATATTTCCATACAGCATATGGAATGCAACATCATACCAGGTGTCACGGACTCACACTCTTGGCCCCGTGCGGTCCGTGGGGGGTGCCCCTTTCAGTGAGACAGCCCTTCTCGGGGTCCACTCTCTCTCGGGGTCAGGCCCCTCCACCTCCTGGAGCCGCACCTCTCTGAGCCTTAGCACGTCTGTCTCTGCCGTGGGCCCCCTCAGGGAGTCCACTCGCTCTGGACCCCCGGGGCCTCCACCCCTGAAGGGGTTGATGCAACCCTGTTCTCTAGACCGGAGTGACTCTCAGCCAGCATAAAACAGGCGGATTTATTGAGAGTTGAACACAGCACAGGAAACTCTCAGGGCCTCAGGCCTGGCCTCCCTCAGCACAGCACATCCCAGTCTCTCTGCCTCCAGGTGGGCTCTGCCTGCTCCCCCTCTCCAGGCCAGAGCCCCCCTGCTTCCCAGCTGGGCACCTGAGATCCCTGGCCCCAAGCCCCGCCTCTGTCCATTGTCTTCTCTCCAGGTAAACAGGCTCATAAACCGGGGCCTCCTCTCCTTGCTTCTGTCCTCTGGCTGGAACCGGCTGGTTAGGTCACTGGCTCCTCACTCTGCAGCCCATTGTCCTCCCACTGGCCAGAACCGGCTGCGATTCCTGAGCTGGGTCTCCAGGTCCGGTTGCTGGGGTATCCATCCTCCAGGCCATTGGCTGGGGTCCCATGTTCCCTCTCCGGTCCTCTGTAACAACAAACTCCCTCTCCCCTCACCTCGTTAAACCAGTAACACCCAGGGAAACTGAGTCCCACCCCCTCCGCATGCAAACCATTGAAACCCCACCGAAAACAAGGAAAAAACAAGAAAATCCCCCACTTCGTCACACCAGGATTCTTTCAACATTTTTTACACTGATATTTTTGCCCAAATGATTAAGTCTTTTATAGCAAAGAGACTAATGTAAACTGAAAAGCAAAAACAACAAAAAATAATAATAATCACATGAATGGAGGACATGTGTCTAAAACAGGATAAATTTTCAAAACGGTTATTTAAGCTCATATTTTAAGATTCTCAAAGTGGTGTTTTCAAGGAAATTACAGTGTTCTAAGTAATTGACAACTGATGTACCGTTTACATACTTCACTCCAATTTACAGTTTATGGTACTGCCACAACAAGCAATAGACTACATAGCGCTACTGGAAGTCACTAGATGACACTATTGCAAAGTCTTGCTAGCTCT
>NW_020664440.1:32601977-32606505 GCF_002925995.2 Terrapene triunguis
CTGGAAAAAAAAATAAAGTCAGCAGCTGATTACTGCACATGCACAGATGCACCAGGTTTAAAAAAAAAAAACGTAAACAAAGACACAAGCTTGTGGACCATGTCAACTTTAGGGCGACAGCACAATAAACACTTAGGCCTGGTCCACACTACCCCCCCACTTCGGACTAAGGTACGCAAATTCAGCTACGTTAATAACGTAGCTGAATTCGAAGTACCTTAGTCCGAACTTACCGCGGGTCCAGATGCGGCAGGAAGGCTCCCCCGTCGATGCCGCGTACTCCTCTCGCCGAGCTGGAGTACCGGCTTCGACGGCGAGCACTTCCGGGATCGATCCGGGATCGATTTATCGCGTCTAAACCAGACGCGATAAATCGATCCCAGAACATCGATTGCCTGCCGTCGGACCCTCCGGTAAGTGTAGACGTACCCTTAGACACACGAGTATCTAGGCCATTGAGTTTTAAAGTTACTCACATGCCTAAGTATCTACAAGAAAGAGGATATTTAAACACCAACATTAGAAAAGTGAACCACCAAAAATATGTCCTGTTTGTTTTTTTTTAAACAGAATATTGCTTGGAAGATGGGAAACATTCATAGAATTATAAGGTTCATAGAATTATAGGACCGCAAATCTTGATTGAGATCGTGCCTGGAGCAGAGCACCGACAATCAGTCATCAGATTTTGTTTTTAAAAATGCTTTCAGGTAATGTCTACAGCTGTTGAACTTCAATCCAGGCACTTTATGTATAAAAGCAAAACCTCAAATAAAGGGAAATCTGGACAAAATTCTCAGAAGTTGGGGTTCCAAAAAATGAAGGTACCCAAAAATAAGTGGACTCTTGGCAGAATTGCCAACAGTTGAATGCAAAGGATGAGGAATTAAATTCTAATTGGCCTTGACCCTGCAATTTGAGTTCAAGTGTTGGCCAATAATATTTCAGGGCAGCTGGGCAGTTCTGCCAAGTGTCCACTTATTTTTGGGTACCTTCATTTTTGGATGACCCACAAAGTTTGAACACATCCTCAGTGTCCTTCCCAAACTGCATTTTGATCTGTTAACTTTTACTCCTAGGGGAATTCTGCACCACTTCGCGATGCAGAATTTGCTCAGAAATTAATATTATGTGCAGAATTTCCTTCCCCTTCCTCCCCTCAGAAATGGTGCAGAGCCCAACTTGCAAATAGAAGTCAGTGCCAGGGGAGGGGGAGGGAAGTGCAGGGTTCTGGGCAGCTGCAGTTCCCAGCATGCTCTGAAAGAAGGAGGCGGTGTGCAGGAAACTCCTTACAAGCCTGAGACCCAGCATCAGGCTGTTTCTCCCTCTGGATCCCTGGGCTCTGGAGGTAGGGGGTGCGGGTGTCTGGGCTGGGGGGGGGGCCTGCAGCCGGGCTCTGCTAGGGAGGGGGAGTGTGTGTTTGGGCTTCGGGGGGCCTGTGTATGCATGCTCAAAAGGTTGTCTCTCCCACCAACTGAGGTTGGTCCTGTTACCTGAAATTGGGTCAGCTAGTAAGCTTAGGGAGGACTAATGACCCACCAGAGTTTGGCAGAAAGCAGCACGTTTATTATATTGATAGCTAAGCTCAAAAGGTGGGGGAGGGGTCACATTCACACTTGCATACTCACGCTCCCAGGACAGGCATGGCACTGGAGATGTCAGGATTGTTCAAGGTAAGTGTCCCACAGCACAGCGATGGATGGTGTGATGAAGTTAAGTCTTCCCGAGGCACGATGGAATGCAACGCAGCGAACCACTGGCCAGGCGGTCCGGGCAAAGGGCCTTCACGGGAGGTACAAGCTTGTAAGTGTACTCCTGAGCACATGGCCCCTTCCCCTTTTAAGGACCTGCTCCTCATGGCCTGCGGCTAGAGATGACTTGGCCACGTCTGGTTGGTCACTCTTCGCTTCGGGCAGTGTCCATGCATTGGGTGTGTGAGTGCTGCCTAATCAGAGTGTCATGGCCTGCGACTAGAGATGACTTGGCTGCGTTTGGTTGGTCACACTCCACCTCAGCCAGTGTCCATGCATTGGGTGTGTGGGTGGTGCCTAATTAGAGTCCCAGACACCTTGTCTATCTGGGAGCTCTTCTGATCTTCCAGCTGTTTAAGCAGCCCATTCATCCCACAAGCATTCCAGGAGGGAGGAGTGGGGGAAAGCCACTTCACAAGTATTCAAAGAGGGAGAGGAGACAAGGGGGGGAGTGTAACAGACCTTTTGAACATACAGGTTATACAGAGCATACATTTCACTGCTGCTCCTACAACACTCCACCCCTTGATCTATGATCATTACAGTAGTTGTTGTCGTTGTAGGGCACAGGTGATCTGTTGTAAACAAACCAAACAATCATAACCAGGTGAATATAACTAAAACCATTACAATTGACTAAACACCAGATATAATATAAACAGAAATGCAAACAATCACAATCACAATAATTGGGAATACAATAAAACCATCACCATTACAATAATTGGGTACATTGACAAACAAAATGAGGCCCAAGTTTGATGCTGCAATAGCCATCAAACAATAAATGTCAACCCTAACCCTTAAATACACACAACAAATAAGATTTGTAGGAGTACCACAGTTGTCATGGAAAATGTAACTAACAATACAAATGTATCAATAACAAAACTTAACAACAAAATGATTATTAGAGAACCTAACAAAAAATAAACCTGATGCATTGGGGACCAAAGTCTTTTGGACAGACGTAGATGTGATTGATAATTTGGTTGGAGATGGGGGAAGTAGAGAGAGGAAAAGGCATTTACCCTGTCTAGTGTAGTATCCCCTCTCTCTCTGGACCCAATGCTAGCACAGGACACCCACCAGAGACAGACACAGAACATGGAACACAGAACACTGAACCCAGACTTTGTCGCGACACTATAACCATGGTATTTTTATAACGCTTCAGCTGGTACCAGCTCTCCTGATGTTCCGGTTCAGAGGCTAAAAGATAGAAGCTTAGAAACAAATTAGCACAGTGCTCCCACCATGGCAGACCCGGCTCGTTTGAGTTGTCCGCGGTATACCCATTTTCCCTCTGGGGTCCCATGGCTGGTCAGAGAGGATCAGGGTATCTAGGGTGCTAGTCACGGCTTGGTGGGCTAGCATGGGGGAAACTGTGGAATCCCTGGGGAACCTGGGTGAACGTATACTGGGTATTGCAAAAGGTAAAGGCAAATCGGTCTTGGATCTCTGGAGCCAGGGGCAGGGCAAAGAAGCAGTTTACTAAATCAATCACTGAAAACCACTTTGCCTCAGGTGGAATATGTTCCAACAATGTGGTCATGTCTGCCACCACTGGAGCGCACTGTGGGGTGCAAGCATTGATCCGGCAGTAATCTATACTTAGTTTCCAGGTCTTCCCGTCTGCCTTGCGGACCGACCAGATGGGGGAGTTGAAAGGAGAGGTAGTTAAACGAACTACTCCCAGGTCTATCAGGGCATCCAATATCTCACCCACAGCTTGCTCTGCCTTAGGAGGATACTTGTATTGTTTCTGGGGCGGCACCGGGGGACCCTGAATGACAATGGGCTCCCCCTTCCAGAGACCGCAATCATATTTATCCTTAGCCCAGACCCCGGGAATCTGCTTTTTCCATTCATCTGTCTCTGGAACCTCCACAGCTGCCACCCTCAACATAGAGCGGGTTAGCACTCCAGAGACCCCTCCTTGTAGATCTTCTCCCCAATCCACTGTGGGGACCTGCCACACGCAGCGATTGGTACAATCTACCACCAAACGGAGCTCTCTGAGCTGATCAATCCCCAGAATAACTTTGCCTGCCATCTGCGAATGAACCCAGGGGAGGTTAGCCACCAAATCTGCCAATTCCCACCTAGTTGCTAACA
Organism: Terrapene triunguis; assembly: GCF_002925995.2. NCBI lineage: Eukaryota > Metazoa > Chordata > Testudines > Emydidae > Terrapene > Terrapene triunguis. The sequence goes on from NW_020664440.1 coordinate 32,605,847, forward strand.
AGAAGGTTCCTCTCTCCTCCTGGCCCCCATAAGCAGCCAGCACAACTGACCGAAGTTGCACACATTCAGGGGGGGAAAAGGATAAAAGCAAAACTGCTGCACTAGTATCCACCAGTGCCACACAGGGGGTACGTGTCATTCCTACCCTCATTTGGACTACTAGACGCCCCCCCTGATCGGGGGACAGGGTGGCTACCCATTGCCACCTATCCTCCGGGCATCCGTCCTCCTGCGGGCTCCCCTAGGGGACTTGCACTGGCCGATCCAAGCCGGCTGGCGCTGCTCCTGACGGGGCCGGGACGCCCCTTTGCTCCTCTGCAGGAAGGGGTATCCCCAACTGCACGCACCGGAGTATCAGCTCCCCGGTGGGTTTCCCATGCCAATTGTCCATATCCTCCCCCTGTTCCAGCAAAACCCGCCAGAGGTTATTCTGAAGGCAGGACTGCCCTCTGCGGTTTCTGAGGTTTCTGCGATCTACTGCCGCCACCTTAGAAGCCTGGCCCACCAGTGGTTTTGGCACAGGCGGGGCGATGAGAGCAGCAGGGCCGGCTTTAGGAAGTGTGGGGCCCAATTCGAACATTTTTGGCGGGGCCCCGACAGGGATGACTTAAAAAAAAAAAAAAAACACGTAAAAAAACACCTTTCATTTCTTCCATGTA
>NW_020664440.1:32606605-32620649 GCF_002925995.2 Terrapene triunguis
CCGCCCCATCCAACCCTTCCTCTCATTCCTGATGGCCCACTGGGACCTCTGCCCCATCCAACCACCCCTTCTCTCTGTCCCCGACTGCCCCTGGAACCCCTGCCCCTGACTGCCCCCCACCGCCCAACCCAACACCTGCTCCTTCCTGACTGCCCCCCCAGGACCCTTGCCCCCATTCAATCCCCCTGTTCCCTGCCCTCTGACCGCCCCGACCCCTATCCACCCCCCCACAACCCTCCGAACTCCCCTGCCCTCTTCCAACACCTGCTCCCTGCCCCCTTACCGCGCTGCCTGGAGCCGCTCGGCCGGGTCCGGGTCTGGGCCGGGTCCGCTCGGTCCGGGCTGGGTCCAGGGCCGGGTCCAGGTTCGGTCCGGGCCCGCTCAGCCCGGGCCTGGGTCTGGGTCCGGGCCCGCTCAGCCCAGGCCTGGGCCGGGTCCGCTCGGTCTGGGCCGGGTCCGGGCCGGATCCGCTCGGCCGGGTCTGGGTCTGGGTCTGGGCCGGAGCCGCTGGGCCAGGGCCGGGCCGGAGCCTCTCGGTCCGCGCTGGCGCCGCTCGGCTGGGGCTGGCGCCGCAGGGCCCGAGCTGAGCCGGGCCAGAGCCGCTCGGCCGGGTCCACGTCCGGGCCGGGTCCGGCACAGCGGGGCCCAAGCCGCTCGGCCGGTTCTGGGTCCGGGTCCGGCTGGAGCCGCTCAGCCGGGACCGAGACCGGCGCCGCGGGGCCTGAGCCGGGCCAGGCCAGAGCCACTCGGCCGGGACCGGGCTGGGGGTGTTCGGCCGGGGCCAGGCCGGGGGCCCAGGCCGGATGGAGCCGCGCACTCGGCCAGGGCCGGACTGGGCCGCACTGCGCCTCCCTGGAACTCTCCTCGCGCCCCCCCAGCTTACCTCCTGCCTGCTGCTTGTTTCAGGCTTCCCGCGAACATCTGATTCGCGGGAAGCAGGGGAGGGGGAGGAGAAGGTTGGCGGAGCGTTCAGGGGAGGAGGGGGAAGTGGGCCAGGGGCGGGGTGGACAGCTGCACGGGGCCCTCTAGGCGCGGGGCCCCATTCAGGGGAATCGGCCGAATCGGCCTAAAGCCGGCCCTGGAGAGCAGCCTGCCGGACTGCGTCCAGCAGGGCTTCCACATCCGCGGATTCCCTGGGTCTCCACCTCCCGATCGCCTGCTGTACGTGGACTGGGAGACCCTGGGCGATCAGCCTCAATTCCTCTGGGGGCAGGGCTATTTGAGCTATGGTCGGGGGTACCCGCCCTCCCACTGTGGCAGCCACACCTCGGCCACACAAACATGCCAGGAGAACCATTCTCTCTACGAACTGGATGGGGTCTTCCCCAGGCGCAGCAGCCTCCGAGACAAACTCTGCCAACAACGCGCGTGGCCCCATTGCAGGCGCCATCCCCGCCAACATATCAAAGTTACTATTGTGTGCGGCATGACCAGCTTGCTGCCGAGCCGCCCCTGCTAAATCTCCTCCCAACCCAGACATGGCTTTTAACACCCGTCGGGTCTCAGCTAGGTTCAGTCCCTGATCCAAACACAGGGTCACCATGTCCCGGGCCCACCCGCTGAACCCGGAGTGCGAGGGGCCACCCAGGGTTTTTGCTAACTCTATTGCTTGTGGGGGAGTCAACTCGGTCTCTGTCACAGTGTGCTCGGTACTTGGGGCTACCCTGCCCCCTGCAGGTGCAGGCCCATAGTTTCAGACCACCCTCTGGACCGCCGCAACACGGTGTCTGGAGGCCGGGGTCTGGATCCGGGGGATCTGGATCACACCAGATATCCCCGTCCCAATCATCATATGGTCCCACACCCCCCTGGGCTTTCACCCCAACGGTGGCGACCCGGGCTGAATAAGCCCCCCGGACCCTGTTCTCCCAGGCGGACCCCTCTAGGACCAGATCCTTCAGGCAGGTAACTGCCTGGCTCACAGCAGCATTCTCTACTTCCACCCGCTCCCGCTCCGCCTCTGCTGCTGCCACCTGTACTGCAGCTACAGAGAGGGAAGACGCCTGGGCGCTAGCAGTCAGAGCCTGTGCCTTCCACATATCCCGTTCCTTCTCCAACTCATTACATCGGTCCTTGAGTGAGTCTATTTCAGTGGCGAGCTGACTCTTTGCCGCCTGCCATTGCCAGCCTGCTTGCCACAGCAGCCAGGCGGCTCCACAATCCAGTCCCGCCTTATTGGGACTGTATATAAGTACATATTTATCCAACATGAGCTCTAGTTCAGGAATTGTACTCCCAGGTGGAACCGCCCCTGGCATCCAGGGGTCTGCCCCTTTCTTTTGGAGCCATGCTAACAACACCCTGGGCGGCGGCGCCGCTCCCCAAGGGGGGGGTGTATTCTCGCTTGGGCTGCTTCACCTTTTTCTTTCCCTTGCCCCACCGTGGCATACTTAGCAGCGCTGTCCTTTTCTCCCTGCGGTGGGTTGCTAGCCTACCACCTTTTACACAGACTTGAGCCGGACCCACCCAAGAGACCACCGGGGGGAGCACCAGGGGGTTTACACCTAATTCTCTCCCTTGCCCTACACTGGAACTCAACAGCGGCGTCCTTTTCTCCCTGCAGGGGTTGCTAGCCTACCACCTTTTCACACAGGGCACCAGGGGACCCCTACTCTTGGGTCAAATCCTCCACTAAACTGCCTGCATTCTCCACCATTAATGTTACCCGAAATTGGGTCAGCTAGTAAGCTTAGGGAGGACTAATGACCTACCAGAGTTTGGCAGAAAGCAGCACGTTTATTATATTGATAGCTAAGCTCAAAAGAGGGGGGAGGGAGGTCACATTCACACTCGCATACTCACGCTCCCAGAACAGGCACGGCACTGGAGATGTCAGGATTGTTCAAGGTAAGTGTCCCACAGCACTGTGATGGATAGTGCAATGAAGGTAAGTCTTCCCGAGGCACGATGAAATGCAACGCAGCGAACCACTGGCCAGGCGGTCCGGGCAAAGGGCCTTCACGGGAGATACAAGCTTGTGACTGCACTCCTGAGCACATGGCCCCTTCCCCTTTTAAGGACCTGCTCGTCATGGCCTGCGACTAGAGATGACTTGGCCAGTCTGGTTGGTCACTCTTCGCCTTGGGCAGTGTCCATGCATTGGGTGTGTGAGTGCTGCCTAATCAGAGTCCCAGACACTTTGTCTATCTGGGAGCTCTTCTGATCTTCCAGCTGTTTAAGCAGCCCATTCATCCCACAAGCATTCCAGGAGGGAGGGGTGGGGGAAAGCCACTTCACAGGTATTCAAAGAGGGAGAGGAGACAAGGGGGCGGGGTGTAACAGACCTTTTGAGCATACAGGTTATACAGAGCATACAGATCACTGCTGCCCCTACAACAGGTCCAATAAAAGATATTACCTCCTGAACCTTGTCTCACTAATGCTTGAAGAGGGAGTTGGAAAGAAAGCTCAGAAATGGAACATCCCTCCATGCAGTCAGTTCCTCTTCCTGGGAACACTCTCTTCCTCCCCAGCTCTGCTAGCATCCTAATCTGAGGGCTTCCCCACCCCAAACCATGAGCTGGAGCCTTCTTTCCAAGACCTAGCTCCTTCCACATAAACCAGGAGCTTCTTTCTGCAAAAGGCAAGGTCAAGAGCATTAAGATCTAGACACTAGACACTCAGCCATGCTGAGCCAAGAGCTGCTCCATCTCTACCAGGTTCCTCTTCTTCTGTTGGGCACAACTGTGCACCCACAGTCCAGCGCCTGCAGTTCTGCTGTCTCCCAGGGGCTATGACAGGGTTTACCCAGGACCAGCCTGTGATGTTGCACTCCATATGCTTTATGAAAGTCTGCTGGTGAATATGACATAACTGGAATATGCTTTATGCTAAATACCCCATGTATGGTGTCATTAGAAAGCTTGTAATCTACTAAGTGTGTTCATCCTATTTGTTTGCATGTATTATTTCTATATCTAGAGTTAGGAGAATAAGAGATAAACTTGTATCACTGATGTAAACCTATTAAGTGGAGGCCATTAAGGGTGCTCCAGAAACAATCAGTTGTAAATGGCCTTAGTTACTTGAAAGCCTTCCTGTGTAGATGTGGGCCAGCCCATGGGGAATGGAGACTAAGGGGTCTTACAGTGACATGTGACCATGTCACCTGATGATAAAATCCATTTTAAATCTGGTATTTTTCCATTTAGAAGGAGGGGTGGGGACCCAGAGAGACAAAAGATTCCCGCCTTGTGCCAAAGCTACAGAAGGGGGTGGAGTAGGACAAAGGGGACTGCCAGTCTTTGAGAAAACCCCTGCTTACCACCTGAGATGTCTGCTGGAACTAACAAGGACTGTACCAGGGGAAAGGATTGGGCCCAGACTAGGAAGGAGTCTAGTCTGTGAAAGAAGTTTATTGGAACATCTCTGAGGGTGAGATATTGCCTGTAATCAGTTTCTTAATGTATTAGGCTTAGACTTGCATGTTTTATTTTGCTTTGTGACTTACTTTGTTCTGTCTGTTATTACTTGAAACAACTTAAATCCTGCTTTTTATACTTAATAAAATCACTTTTGTTTATTAATAAACCCAGAGTAAGTGATTAATACCTGGGGGAGCAAACAGCTGTGCATATCTCTCTATCAGTGTTATAGAGGGCGGACAGTTTATGAATTTACCCTGTATAAGCTTTATACGGAGTAAAATGGATTTATTTGGGGTTTGGATCCCACTGGGAGCTGGGTATCTGGGTGCTGGAGCCAGGTAACCTGCTGAGCTGTTTTCAGTTAAGTCTGCAGCTTTGGGCCATGGACCAGACCCTGAGTCTGTGTTGCAGCAGGCTAGCGTGTCTGGCTCAACAAGGCAAGGTTCTGGAGTCCTAAGCTGGCAGGGAAAATGGGCTCAGAGGTAATTTCAGCACAGCAGGTGACAGTCCCAAGGGGATCTCTGTGACCGAATCCGTCACACAGCCATCTTTCAGAAAACACAGAGCTGTTAGGACAAAAACATTACAGAGAAAACATTCCATAAAACAATAAACAGTGCACACATGCTAGCATTACCAGGTATTACCCATCAGCCTCATGGGATCCTGGTAAGTCCATACATAAATTGTCAATCCTTTATGCCAGAATGTCTCACCTCTAAGTCAATTTAGGCTGACACTTAACTTTGACGCTGTATAGGTGAAAACTACAATATGCACTCCCCCACACAACTGGTATTTCTACTGACTTGTTTACGTGTTCTAGGGATTTGGACTAATTAACTTCTAATGATTCCAGATTTCACAGGAAACCCATTCAGCAAGCCAGGAACGCAAAAATATATACACTGTGTATTGATATGGTAGTCTAAGAATATCCAGTGTACCCGTAGCATCTGGCATATCTCAGTGTAACAGACTTTGAAGTTTCCCTGCTTCTAAGATCTCAAATCTCTCACGTGTATCCAGGGCCATCCTTAGGATTTATGGGGCCCTATGCAGTATTATTAAACTGGCACCTATGCCGGCGCAACTGGTGCCCCTACGCTGGGGCATTCGGCTCTGTGATTATGGCCCCTGCCTTCTGCCTAGTAAGGAGACTGCAGCATGCGCTGGGTGTGCGGGAGCCGACCCGCTTTTACCTGCTGTCCTGGTGTAACGTTGCACTCCATATGATTTTATGAAAATATGCTAATGAGTGTGAATATAATGTAACTGGAATACGCTTCATGCAAAAGGTCTCTTGTAAGGTATCATTACAAAGCTTATAATCTACTGAGTGTGGTCATCCTATTTGTATGAATGTAGCTGAAACTAGAAATAGCTACAAAATTCTTGTAGCTGAAACTAGAAATATGAAATATAACTCTGAGGTCCTATTGTAATTATGCAAAGTGTGGGCCATTAATGGTGGTTTGGAATCTTGATAGCTCCCATTAACCAGGACAATTGACTGTAGATGGCTCTGTTTACTTGCAAGCCTTCCTGTGAGTCATATCTCTCTATCAGTGTTATAGAGGGCAGACAATTTATGAGTTTACCCTGTATAAGCTTTATACAGAATAAAACTGATTTATTTGGGGTTTGGATCCCATTGGGAACTGGGTATCTGGGTTCTAGAGACAGGAGCACTTCTTAAGCCATTTTTAGTTAAGTCTGCAGCATTGGGGGACGTGGTTCAGACCTGGGTCTGTGTTTGCAGCAGGCTAGCGTGTCTGGCTCAACAAGACAGGGTACTGAAGTCCCAAGCTGCCAGGGAAAACGGGCTCAGAGGTAGTCTCAGCACATCAGGTGGAAGTCCCAAGGGGGTCTCTGTGACCAAACCCATCTCACCCGGTCATAGGCGCGGACTCTGTGGGTGGGTGCTCCAGGCAGAGCACCCACTGGCACCAAGCTTCCCCCCTCTCCTCCCTCCCTTCACGCCTCTTGCGTGCCAGAAGCCCTACGCTTGCCAGCTCCTCCTCCCTCCCTCCGAGTGCTTCTGGGAGGGAGAGGGAGGAGTGAGGACAGGGCACGCTCGGGGGAGGAGGCGGGGCAGGGTGGAGCAGGGATGGGAAGAGGCAGGGCGGAGGCTTGGGGGAAGGGGTGGAGTGGGGGCGAGGCCTGGAGTGGAGTGGGGGGGGGTCAAGCACCCCCTAGCAAGATGAGAAGTCAGCGCCTATGGTCCCGGTGGTGCTCCAAATTTTGGGGTGCCCTACGCAGCTGCTGCGTATGCCTAAAGGACGGCCCTGCATGTATCACATACAGACGTGACCTAGATGAAGGGCATAAAATGGGACAGGAACAGATTAGGCTATTAGAACTGCGGCATGTTTAAAGGAGAAGGAGTGAGGGGAGGGGGAATTCTCTGGGGGTCACAGCAGGAAATAAATTAAATAAACAATACATATCCCTCCCCTACAAATGGAAACTTCTGAGTCAAGTTCCCCGTTCTAGGTCTCAGCCTGGGCAGCAGTCACTTAGGGCAGGTCTACACTTAAAATGCTGCATCGGCGCAGCTGCACTCATGAGCTCAATGGCACCAAGGCCTCCAGTTCTACAAGACTGGGGCAGGAAAAAGGTAGAAGAGCAGAGTTAGGGAGTCGGAGTCTTTATTTTTATTATTTATAGCACAGTAGAACGTAGTGACCTCAGTTGAGGATATGGACCCGTTGTGCTGAGTACAGCAGAGACACAGATTGAGAGGCAGCCTTTGCTTCAAAGAGGGGTTTTTTGGTCTCTTTTTCTCCTTTAGGAGGGATGGGGGATACAAACAAAATATCGGACTAACCGTGGCCTTTCACTCATCCCTGACCCTTCCAGGTTTTGAAAAATTAGGTGCGTGACACCAGCTGTGCTGGTGAGGGGAAAATGCTGCAGTGTCTTTATCGTTACTTACAGTAGAAGGTATGTAGGGCATCTGCACCCACCAGTCAATGATATTTTGTCTAAGAACATAATATTCCAGTTATCCCCTGAATAAATATAATAACCCCCCCTTGAAGCCCAAACACCGTCCTTCCCTCAGTTAGATTCAACCTTTATTGTTAGAAGAGCCTTTATTGAGTTCCAAATGCAGTTGAGTGGCTTTCTAATGTCTGTTGCTACAAAAGCCACACTTTGTCATGGGCTAATAATGTCTGGGCAGTGAAACCAGTCAGTCCTCTGGCTTTGTCTCCTATCTGTTTTTCGGACACAGAGGTGCCATTATCTTGGAACCAAGAACTCTGAGCTTTAGCCTGGGTCTCATACACAATACCATAGTGTTGACACCATGCCACCAGCCAGGAGAATTACATTGTGTCTCGGTTTCAGCTCTGCCCTTGACTTGCTTATGTATTTAAATGCTCCTGAGCAGTAAGTTTTCATATGCCCCCTGCCCAGTTTCACCCCCTTGCATACCATAATGAGATTTTTCCTCAGGCCAAAATCCAAGATATCTTTGAGGAACCTTGACACTCAGATAAGAAATCATGCTCATGGTTGGCAAGGTCTAATACTCAAAAGGGGATATCTGTACATGTCTGATATTATTATGACGTATATTCAGCTGAACATGTAACAGTAGTGAAGGAGAATATAATAATAAGGCTGTGACGTTGCACCCCATAATGCTTTATGGAAATATGCTTATGAATGTAAATATGACATAACTGGAATATATTTTATGCTACATATGCCATGGAACATATCTCTGCAAAGGTTATGAACTACTGAATATATTTGTATGCATGTATCATTTTTGTATTCAAAGTTATGAATAATGTGCTGTGTACTTGTTTGATTTTAAGTAGCCTTAGTAAGGCATTTGGTCAGCTTCTTTAGAAAAGAATTTGCAAATTAAGTGCCCAGTCAAGAAACACTTAATGGACAATGAATCTTGTAAGACTCCAATCCACATAAGAAGTCTACCTGAGGACGTTCAAAGTAGCATGTGAGCAATGGCAACTACCTGTAAGTTCTGAGTCATGCATGGACATGTGGCTTGCCCATGTGACTCCAAGACTCCATTTTGTGGCTGGATTCTACACAGGGGGAGGAAGGGGTGTCCACCGACAAGAGAAAATCTATTTAAACACCTGAGAGACCCCTCCATTTTGTCTTCAGCTGGCTCAAGAAATAGGCTCTCCACCTCCAAAGGATAGCTGAAAGAAACTGGAACAAAGGACGTAAGCACAGGGGTGTGAGTGATTGCTGGACCCAGACTAGAAGGAGGCTAGTCTGTAAAAGAAGCTTACTGGAACATCTCTGAGAGTGAGATTTCATCTGTAATCACTTTCTTACTGTATTAGGTTTAGACTTGGGTGTTTTATTTTATTTTGCTTGGTAATTCACTTTGTTCTGTCTCTTATTACTTGGAACCACTTAAATCCTACTTTTTGTATTTAATAAAATCACTTTTTACTTATTAATTATCCCAGAGTATGTATTAATACCTGGGAGGAAAACAGCTGTGCATATCTCTCTATCAGTGTTCTAGAGTGCGAACAATTTATGAGTTTATCCTGTATAAGCTTTATACACGGTAAAATGGATTTATTGGGGGTTTGGACCCCATTTGGAGCTGGGCATCTGAATTTTGGAGACAGGAACACTTCTTAAGCTGTTTTCAGTTAAGCCTGCAGCTTTTAGGGGACGTAGCGCAGACCTGGGTCTGGGTTTGTAGCAGGCAAGCATGTCTGGCTCAAACCAGGCAGGGCACTGAAGTCCTAAGCTGGCAGGGAAAACAGACTCAGAGGTAGTCAAAGCACATCAGTTGGCAGTTCCCAAGGGATTTTCTGTGATCCAACCCGTCACAAAGGCGATACTGAAAAATACATATTGTGAGTAAATGAGAACTGCTATTCTGCTGGACTGTCTTTGTGCACCTTGAAAGGACACAAAAGGGAAACTAATTAGTCGCTTTTTTTTCAGTTCAGACTTTTGCATTCAGACACAAATCCTATTAATAAACTAACTTGAAAATTGATCTCGGGGCTGCAGAACAATATGTTTTTTTAGACACGTAGAACAAGACTTTTGAGGTTGTTTTACAGTTAGTCTTTGCAGCCAGGCTAGCTTTACTTGTTCCTGAAAGAATGGTTGGCATCTGATCATGAAGTGCATTAACATTTCCTGCTTAAATCGAGTAGGAATCAAAGCCCCCTATTTGGAAGCCAAGGTGATTTTTAAAAAAAAGCATCTTCAAGTTACTGAATCTTGCTCTTGGCGAACCATTATGCCTTTTAAAATTTTTCTGTGGCTGAACATTACCTTTTCTCACTCGAAACTGCAGACTTTCTGTCTGGTTCTCTTTGCATAATGATTACTTTTTGATTGCTTAAACATACAGACGCTTGTCCATCAGACCTGTCAGATTTAGTCTGGCCTCTAACCCTTGTGTCTTGTGTTGTTTTATCTTGTAGGATCCACCCTGAAATGACTATGTGTAGGCAAAGATCACAGTAGTAGTAACTACCCAATTTTTGCTTCTCAGCATTTCCTTCATAGCATGGGATGTTTTTTTACTTTTGACTAATATCGAGTTGTTTACTTAAAAGCAGCTGTTGCAGCTATGCTGACATTAAACTAGGATGCATATGAATCGTGAGCAGGTATCTCTTCAGTAACAATGCACATCCTGTGGTGCTTTGGGGAGCATTCAGGCTGCAAGATAACTGCGGTGTGTGTGTGTGTCTAATCTTATATGGTCAGCTTTTATAAAACTGCTGTTTTACTGTTGGCTGAATTTATAGCTTAACTCTACCTCATTCCTGTTAAGGTGCATGAAATATTGAACACTATTATGAGAGCTCAATCATTAAAATACATATCTTCTCACTGGTCCTTTTCACAGAATGTGCACAGGACTCACATAGAAACCATATGTGACAGTGTACCCCATAAGGCTTTATGGGGGTGTGTGCTTATAAATTAATGGAGATAGCTTATCTCCTAGAACTGGAAGGGACCTTGAAAGGTCATTGAGTCCAGCCCCCTGCCTTCATTAGCAGGACCAAGTACTGATTTTGCCCCAGATCCCTAAGTGGCCCCCTCAAGAATTGAACTCAGAACCCTGGGTTTAGCAGGCCAATGCTCAAACCACTGAGCTATCCCTCCCCCCCTACATTATAAATGTATGTATGATATAACTGGAATAGGGTTTTGCTACATATGCCATGTAACATATCTATGTAAAGGTTATGATCTACCGGTTATGTTCATCCTAGTTGTATGCAGGCACCATTCATGTGTTCAAAGTTATGTATACTTGCTTGATTTCTAAGTAAGCTTTGTGAGGTATTTGGTCAGCTTCTTTAGGAAGGAATTCGTAAGGTTAAGTACCCGATCAGGAAGCATTTGGGGAACAATGCATCTTGGAATGCTCCAATCCACATAAGAAGTCTTCCTGGAGACATACAAGATACCATGTGGACAATGGCTTCTGCCTGTAAAGACTGAGTCATGCATGGACATGTGACTTGCCCAGGTGACTCCAGAACTCCATCTTGGAGCTGGACTTTGCATAGGAGTGAGGAGGGGGGTCTCCACCCACAAGAGAGAGTCAATTTAAACCTGTGGGAGACCCCTCCATTTTGTTTTCAGCTGGCTAAAGAAGGAGCCTCTCCACCCACCAGGACACTTGAAGAAGACTGGAACAAAGGACAGTAACTACAGGGGGTGTGAGTGATTGCTGGACCCAGGCTAAAAGGAGATTAGTCTGTAAAAGGGAGCATTCTGGAACTGGTGAGGATCTTATTTGTATTTAGTTTGATTAGACATAGATTTGCGCATTTTATTTTATTTTGCTTGGTGACTTACTTTGTTCTGTCTGTTACTACTTGGAACCACTTAAATCCTACTTTCTGTATTTAATAAAATCACTTTTTACTTATTGATTAACTCAGAGTATGTATTAATACCTGGGGGAGCAAACAACTGTGCATATCTCTCTATCAGTGTTATCGAGGGCAAACAATTTATGAGTTTACCCTGCATAAGCTTTATACAGGGTAAAATGGATTTATTTGGGTTTAGACCCCATTGGGAGTTGGGCATCTGAGTGCTAAAGACAAGCACACTTCTGTGAGCTGTTTTTAGGTAAACCTGCAGCTTTGGGGCAAGTAATTCAGACCCTGGGTCTGTGTTGGAGCAGACGGGAGTCTGGCTCAGCAAGACAGGGTGCTGGAGTCCTGAGCTGGCAGGGAAAACAGGAGCAGAAGTAGTCTTGGCACATCAGTTGGCAGCTCCCAAGGGGGTTTCTGTGATCCAACCCGTCACACCATATTACAGATTGAATGCATGATAATTTAAAGGGGGAATGCAGGTCTCTTGTGTGACTAGAAGAATATTAGTAGGTTTACACACAATACACTTTACTGACTAGAAAATCCATGTTACCAACAAAAAGACTACTGTTTGCTGGTGTTTGTAAGTGAAATCATTGCATTCCAGTTCTCTGTGGAAGAAATGAGTTCTACTTAAAATTATATTTTCAAATACATTTGTTAAAGCTATTTCACTTTCTTAATGCTTTCCATTGAGATTGACATCTGCACCTTCACTTGCTTTTCAGTACTAATTTTGACATAATACTAAACTGCCTGGAAGTGGCATTCCAGCACATATATGGGACAAATATTTCCATAGTTATGTATAAGGTCCTACCAAATTCAGAGTCCATTTTGATCAATTTCATGGTCATAAGATTTAAAAAATTGTAATTTTCATTATTTCAGCTATTTAAATCTGAATTTTCATGGTGTTGTAATTGTAGGGGTCCTGACCCAAAAATGGAGCTGTGGGTTGTTGGTTTTTTGCAAGGTTATCATAGGGGCGGTTGCAGTATTGCTACCCTTACTACTGCTCTGTTGCTGGTGGCGGCGCTGCCTTCAGAGCTGGGCAGCTGGAGAGCAGCGGCTGCTGGCCAGGAGCCCAGCTCTGAAGGCAGAGCTGCCGCCAGCAGCAGCGCAGAAGTAAGGATGGCATAGTATGGTATTGCCACTCTTACTTCTGCACTGCTGCTGTCGGAGCGCCGCCTTCAGAGCTCGGAGCCCGGCCAACAGACGGCCTCTCCAGCCACTCAGCTCTCAAGGCAACACAGAAGTAAGGGTGGCAATACCACGACCCCCTAAAATAACCTTGCGACCCGACCCACCCCACCTCCCCACAACTCCCTTTTGGGTCAGGACCCCCAATTTGAGGAATGCTGGCCTCCCCCATGAAATCTGTATCGTAAAGGATAAAAGCACACAAAAGAACTGATTTCACGGGGGGGGAGACCAGATTTCATGGTCCATAATGTGTTTTTCATGGCTGTGAGTTTGGTAGGGCCCTAGTTATGTATTAAAGACCTAATATATATTTAGCATAGCTCAATAAATTTCTTGTCCTAAATCAAGCAGCAAAATCATGCACAATGATAACATAGTTGACCCTTCTTTGTGTGTGATTTTCTAGAATCCTCTACATATAGTCTCATAATGTGTCCTGAGATTCTACCACAATCAACTACACAGGTCCAGATGCAAGCTAACCACAGTAACATCAAGATAGAAACATTCACAGATGCTCTGTATAAGCTGGTGGATCAGTGGACAAGCCAAAACTGTGATGGAGCGGCACAGACAAAACCTTGTGTAAACCAACTAAAGCAGAACCAAAAAGGCAAGACATGGCGCCGAAGGATAATTCACTTGCCGATACAGAATGAGACGTGGAGTAAATGGCACTCCTTGAAGAACATACATTTTGCTGTGGGTCTGAAAGCCATTGTGGAACTCATGTGGAGGAGGACATAAACTGAAACATACTCTAGGGAAGTGTCCATCTTGCTTCACTAAGTACTGAAATAGATTAACCCTTTTTTGTCTTTTGGAATTAATCTTGGCAACCTATGGGCAGATATGTTTAAAATTAAGAACTGCTAAAGTTGATAGATGGTGTGATGGGGAGTACTCCTCACACTGGCCCTGCAAGAACTGCATTGGGCCAGGTGGGCCTAATCAGCTAATTAGGCTGCAGAGAGGGGAGCTTTAGGCTGGAGGCAACTAATTGAAAGCAGGCTCAGCTGCGCAGGAACAGGCAGGGCCTGTATAAAACCAGGTAGCTGGCAACAGGCAGGGGCTGATGGGAAAGGCTGAAGGAAGCAGCCATTCCATGGGCAGGGGTAAAGAAGTGTTCGGGGGCTGCAGGGAGGTAATCTGCAGTCTCTTCCTGGCCCTGAGAAGAGGGAGTTGGTTTGGTGCTGCTGGTACTACCAGAGAAAGCGGTGGGGTGTGGGAGTGGGTGGAGACCACGAAGCAGTTCAGGGAAGGAGCTGAGAGGGTAGAGCCCAGAACTGCTGAGCTGAGGGTCCCTGGACTGGAACCCAGAGAAGAAGGTGGGCCTGGGTTCCCCTACCACTGAGCCACTGAGGGTGTGGCATAGAACTGAGGTAGTGAATGGGAAGACTGCCTAGGACTACTGATGGACTATGCCCTGGAAGGGGGGGGAACTACCCCACAGTGACCACGAGTAGGTGCCAGAGTAGCAGGGAGTGGTGTACCCTGTGACAATGTAATACACTTACAGGTAATTCACATGCTGCTTGACTTAAACTGGGTTTTACTATTGAATGTTAATTTTCCTCAAGTAGATTGACTGCTGGATTAGTGGCT
>NW_020664440.1:32640649-32661286 GCF_002925995.2 Terrapene triunguis
AGTTTGACTACATTTATTTCAGAAGCATTTTGGCTGTAGAGCAGTGTAATTGGTTGGTTGTAAATGGCTCTGTTTACTTGCAAAACATCCTGTGTATGCATGGGCTAGCCCAGGAAGAATGGAGGATGGAGTCTCACAGGAGATGTGATCATGTCACCTGATACTGCTATCCATCTTAAATCTGGTACTTTTCCATTTAGAAGGAGGGGTGGGGACCCAGAGAGACAAAAGATTCCCGCCTTGTGTCAAAGCTATAAAAAGGGGTGGAGCAGGACTTCTTCAGCTCCTGTAAATGAGGTAGCTTTATATACTGTATATAGAAGTAATTGATATTGTTAGGGTTCCCCCCCTCTGAACTCTGGGGTATAGATGTGGGGACCCACATGAAAGACCCTCTAAGCTTATATTTTACCAGCTTAGGTTAAAAACTTCCCCAAGGCACAAATTTATTTCCTTGTCCTTGGACGGTATTGCTGCCACCACCAAATGATTTACACAAAAATTTGAGGCAGGGTCACTTGGGGTATGTCTACACTACGAAATTAGGTCGAATTAATAGAAGCCAGTTTTATAGAAATCGTTTGTATACAGCCGATTGTGTGTGTCCCCACATAAAATGCTCTAAGTGCTCTAGTCGGCGGACCGCGTCCACAGTACCGAGGCTAGCGTCGACTTCCGGAGCATTGCACTATGGGTAGCTATCCCACAGTTCCCGCAGTCTCCGCCACCCATTGGAATTCTGGGTTGAGATCCCAATGCCCGAATGATGCAAAACAGTGTCGCGGGGGGTTCTGGGTACATGTCGTCAGGCCCCTCCCCCTCCGTCACAGCAACAGCAGACAATAGATTCGCGCCTTTTTACCTGGGTTACCTGTGCAGACAACATACCACGGCAAGCATGGAGCCCGCTCAGCTCAGCTCACCGTCACCATATGTCATCTGGGTGCCAGCAGACGTGGGACTGCATTGCTACACAGCAGCAGCAGCTAACTGCCTTTTGGCGGTAGACGGTGCAGCATGACTGGTAGCCTTCATCGGCGATCTGGGTGCTGGCAGCTGTAGGGCTGCATTGCACCAGCCCTTGCCTTTTGCCTTTTGGCAGTAGATGGTTTATTACGACTGGTAACCGTCCTCGTCGTACAGCAGTGGCTGTCAATCATGGGCACCTGGGCAGACATGCTCAGTCCAGCAGTGGCTGGAACTCCGTATGTCCCCCAGTCCCCCATCCTGCTGCCTTCACAATGATGATGGCTATCAGTCGTAGTATGCCATTTTCTGCCAAGCGCCCTGTTGGATCATCGCACAGTAGCAGAGTCTTTCCTGAGCAGCAGATCGTGCAATAGGCCTGAAGGCTACTGCCAAGCACCCAGTATTTGCTGCCAAGCACCCAGAAGATGCCGAGGGCTATCAGTCATGCTGCACCGTCGTCTTAAGATGTAAAAAATAGATTTGTTCTGTATTCATTTGCTTCCCCCCTCCCTCCGTCAAATCAACGGCCTGCTAAACCCAGGCTTTTGAGTTCAATCTTTGGGGGGGGTCATTCTGTGTGACAGTTGTTTGTGTTTCTCCCTGATGCACAGCCACCTTTCTTGATTTTAATTCCCTGTACCTGTACGCCATGTCGTCACTCGCCCCTCCTTCCTTCCCTCCCTCCTTCCCCTGGTCCGTCAGATACTAGTTTCGCGCCTTTTTTCAGACCAGACGCCATAGCTAGCACTGGGATCATGGAGCCCGCTCAGATCACCGCGGCAATTATGAGCACTATGAACACCATGCGCATTGTCCTGGAGTATATGCAGAACCAGGACATGCCAAAGCAAAACCGGGACCAGCCGAGGAGGCGATTGCAGCGCGGCCACGAGAGTGATGAGGAAATGGACATGGACATAGACCTCTCACAAGGCACAGGCCCCAGCAATGTGGAAATCATGGTGTTCCTGGGGCAGGTTGATGCCGTGGAACGCCGATTCTGGGCCCGGGAAACAAGCACAGACTGGTGGGACCGCATCGTGCTGCAGGTGTGGGACGATTCCCAGTGGCTGCGAAACTTTCGCATGCGTAAGGGCACTTTCATGGAACTTTGTGACTTGCTTTCCCCTGCCCTGAAGCACCAGAATACCAAGATGAGAGCAGCCCTCACAGTGGAGAAGCGAGTGGCGATAGCCCTGTGGAAGCTTGCAACGCCAGACAGCTACCGGTCAGTCGGGAATCAATTTGGAGTGGGCAAATCTACTGTGGGGGCTGCTGTGATCCAAGTAGCCAACGCAATCAAAGATCTGTTGATATCAAGGGTAGTGACTCTGGGAAACGTGCAGGCCATAGTGGATGGCTTTGCTGCAATGGGATTCCCAAACTGTGGTGGGGCCATACACGGAACCCATATCCCTATCTTGGCACCGGAGCACCAAGCCACCGAGTACATAAACCGCAAGGGGTACTTTTCAATGCTGCTGCAAGCCCTGGTGGATCACAAGGGACGTTTCACCAACATCAACGTGGGCTGGCCGGGAAGGGTACATGATGCTCGCGTCTTCAGGCACTCTGCTCTGTTTCGAAAGCTGGAGGAAGGGACTTTCTTCCCGGACCAGAAAATAACCATTGGGGATGTTGAAATGCCTATCGTGATCCTTGGGGACCCAGCCTACCCCTTAATGCCATGGCTCATGAAGCCGTACACAGGCAGCCTTGACAGGAGTCAGGACCTGTTCAACTACAGGCTGAGCAAGTGCCGAATGGTGGTGGAATGTGCATTTGGGTGTTTAAAAGCGCGCTGGCACAGCTTACTGACTCGCTCAGACCTTAGCGAAAAGAATATCCCCATTGTTATTGCTGCTTGCTGTGCGCTCCACAATATCTGTGAGAGTAAGGGGGAGACATTTATGGCGGGGTGGGAGGTTGAGGCAAATCGCCTGGCCACTGATTACGCGCAGCCAGACACCAGGGCGGTTAGAGGAGCACAGCATGGCGCGGTGCGCATCAGAGAAGCTTTGAAAACGAGTTTTGTGACTGCCCAGGCTACGGTGTGAAACTTCTGTTTGTTTCTCCTTGATGAACCCTCCGCCCCTCCCCCCAACCCGGTTCACTCTACTTCCCTGTAAACCAACCACCCCACCCTCCCCTACCCTCCCCCCTGCGAGCACCACTTGCAGAGGCAATAAAGTCATTGTTACTTCACGTTCATGCATTCTTTATTAATTCATCACACAACTAGGGGGATAATTGCAAAGGTAGCCCAGGATGGGTGGGGGAGGAGGGAAGGAAAAGGACACACTGCAGTTTAAAACTTTAACTCTTATTGAAGGCCAGCCTTCTGATGCTAGGGCAGTCATCTGGGGTGGAGTGACTGGGTGGCCGGAGGCCCCCCCACCGTGTTCTTGGGCGTCTGGGTGAGGAGGCTATGGAACTTGGGGAGGAGGGCTGTTGGTTACACAGGGGCTGTAGCGGCGGTCTCTGCTCCTGCTGCCTTTCCTGCAGCTCAACCATACGCTGGAGCATATCAGTTTGATGCTCCAGCAGCCGGAGCATCGACTCTTGCCTTCTGTCAGCAAGCTGACGCCACCTATCATCTTCAGCCCGCAACTTGCTCTGTTCATCCCGCGATTCAGCACGCCACCTCTCCTCTCGTTCATATTGGGCTTTTCTATAATCAGTCATTGACTGCCGCCATGCATTCTGCTGTGCTCTGTCAGCGTGGGAGGCAGTCTGTAGTTCTGTAAACATGTCATCACATGTCCTTCGCTTTCTCTTCCTAATCTTCACTAGCCTCTGTGAAGGAGAAACATTTGCAGCTGGTGGAGGAGAAGGGAGAGGTGGTTAAAAAAGACACATTTTAGAGAACAATGGGTACACTCTTTCACGTTAAATTTTGCTGTTCACATTACACAGCACATGTGCTTTCGTTACAAGGTCGCATTTTTCCTCTTATATTGAGGGCCTGCCGGTTTGGTGTGAGAGATCACTCACGCAGTGCCAGGCCACAGATTTCAGCTTGCAGGCAGCCATGGTAAGACACAGTCTTTTGGCTTTTTTAACCTTCTTAACATGTGGGAATGGTTTCAAACAGTAGTGCTCTCATTTCCCATACCAAGCACCCGTTGGGTTGGCCATTTAAAATGGGTTTGCAATGTAAAAGGAGGGGCTGCGGTTTCAGGGTTAACATGCAGCACAAACCCAACTAATTCCCCTCCCCCACACCCAATTCTCTGGGATGATCAATTCACCCCTCCCCCCACCGCGTGGCTAACAGCGGGGAATATTTCTGTTCAGCAGAGCAGGAACGGGCACCTCTGAATGTCCCCTTAATAAAATTGCCCCATTTCAACCAGGTGAACGTGAATGATATCACTCTCCTGACGATAACAAAGAGCGATCAGGAATGGATGTTGTCTGCGTGCCAGCAAACACCGGGACCATACGCTGCCATGCTTTGTTATGCAATGATTCCAGACTACGTGCTACTGGCCTGGCGTGGTAAAGTGTCCTACCATGGCGGACGGGATAAGGCAGCCCTCCCCAGAAACCTTTTGCAAAGGCTTTGGGAGTACATGAAGGAGAGCTTTCTGGAGATGTCCCTGGAGGATTTCCGCTCCATCCCCATACACGTTAACAGACTTTTCCAGTAGCTGTACTGGCAGCGATTGCCAGGGCAAATTAATCATTAAACACGCTTGCTTTTAAACCATGTGTAATATTTACAAAGGTACACTCACCAGAGGTCCCCTGTGTGCCCTCAGGGTCTTCGGTGAGTTCGGGGGTTACTGGTTCCAGGTCCAGGGTGACAAACATATCCTGGCTGTTGGGGAAACCGGTTTCTCCGCTTCCTTGCGGCTGTGAGCTATCTACATTTCCTCCATCCTCCTCTTCCGAACCCTCTTCCCTCTGTGTTTCTCCAGTGAGGGAGTCATAGCACACGGTTGGGGTAGTGGTGGTTGCACCCCCTAGAATGGCATGCAGCTCCGCGTAGAAGCGACATGTTTGCGGCTCAGCCCCGGACCTTCCGTTTGCTTCTCTGGCTTTGTGGTAGGCTTGCCTTAGCTCCTTAATTTTCACGCGGCACTGCTGTGCGTCCCTGTTATGGCCTCTTTCCTTCATGGCCTTGGAGACCTTTTCTAATATTTTGCCATTTTGTTTACTGCTTCGGAGTTCGGCCAGCACTGATTCATCTCCCCATATGGTGAGCAGATCCCGTACCTCCCGTTCTGTCCATGCTGGAGCTCTTTTGCGATCCTGGGACTCCATCACGGTTACCTGTGCTGATGAGCTCTGCGTGGTCACCTGTGCTCTCCACGCTCAGCAAACAGGAAATGAAATTCAAACGTTCGCGGGGCTTTTCCTGTCTACCTGGCCAGTGCATCTGAGTTGAGAGTGCTGTCCAGAGCGGTCACAATGAAGCACTGTGGGATAGCTCCCGGAGGCCAATAACGTCGAATTCCGTCCACACTACCCCAATTCCTACCCCTTAAGGCCGATTTTATCGCTAATCCCCTCGTCGGAGGTGGAGTAAAGAAACCGGTTTAAAGGGCCCTTTAAGTCGAAAGAAAGGGCTTTGTTGTGTGAATGTGTCCAGGCTTAATTCGATTTAACGTGGCTAAAGTCGACCTAAACTCGTAGTGTAGACCAGGCCTTGGAATCCCTTTCCTCCCAAAATATTCCCTAAGTCCCTTCACCCCCTTTCCTGGGGAGGCTTGAGAATAATATACCAACCAATTGTTCAGCAATGTAAGTACAGACCAGACCCTTTATCTTTAGGACACTAAAATCAATCAGGTTCTTAAAAGAAGAACTTTATTATAAAGAAAAAAGTAAAAGAATCACATCTGCAAAATCAGGATGGAAGGTCACTTTACAGGGTAATAAAAAGATTTAAAACACAGAGGACTCTGGACTCAGCTTCACAGTTACAAAAACAGGAATAAAGCTACCCCTTAGCATAGGGAAAATTCACAAGCTAAAACAAAAGATACCTAACGCATTTCCTTGCCTTACTTACAATTTTTGTAATCTTAGATGGATCATTTCAGGTATGTTTTCAGGAGATGTTGTACCTGCCTGGTCTCTCTCTCTCCATCCGGCGGGAGAACAACAAAGAGAGAGAACAAACAAAACCTCCCCCACCCCACCCCAGATTTGAAAGTATCTTCTTTCCTTATTGGTCCTTCTGGTCAGGTGCCAACCAGGTTATTTCAGGTTCTTATCCCCTTACAGGTAAAGCGATTCAGTACAGCTGCCAAGGAGGGATTTTATGCTACCCTTTCCTTTATGTTTATGACACACCCCCAAATCACAGATGGTACTGGACAGCCTGTTCCACACTGGCTGTGATTTCTTCCTGGAGCTCTGTGTCAGTGGAGTGATATGCCCATTCAGTCCATCCTGGGGTGGCTGAGAACATCGTCATGAAGCTAGTGCACAGCTCCTTGATCTGCTGTTGCTGCACATGTCCGAGGGTCATGGAGAGGTTCACCTCTTCCATGCCACAGTCAATTGTTCCTTCATAGTAGACACCTTCAGGCCTCTCAGCATCATCTCCTCCCTGGGCTGTAAACTGACAGCTTTAGAGAATTAACATGGTACGCTTTAGGGTTGAGTTCGGTGATGCTATGAGATAGTTAACAGCTCCCAGGTGTTCTTGGACTGTAAATGGCCCTTCCCATGATGTTTCCATCTTATGGGCCTGGAGCACCTTCAAGACCATGACCTGGTCCCCTACTTTGAAGGAATGCTCTCTGGCATGTTTATCATACCAGGTCTTTTTCTCTTCCTGAGCATCTTTTAGGTTTTCTCTAGCAAGGGCTAAAGAGTTTCGGAGGGTGCTTTGTAGGTTGTTTACAAAGTCCAGAATGTTAGTTCCGGGAGAAGGTGTAAACCTCTCCCATTGCTGCTTCACTAACTGTGATGGCCCCTTTACCTCACGGCCATACACAAGGTCAAATGGTGAAAACCCCAAACTGGGATGTGGTACAGCCCTGTAGGCAAAGAGCAACTGCTGCAACACTAGGTCCCAATCATTGGAATACTCATTTACAAATTTATGTATCATGGCCCCCAAAGTTCCATTAAACTTCTCCACCAGGCCATTTGTTTGATGGTGGTAAAGGGTGGCAACCAAGTGGTTCATCACATCAGCTTCCCAAAGGCTTTTCATGGTCCCTGCCAGGAAATTAGTTCCCGAATCCGTAAGGATGTCGGAGGGCCAACCTACTCTGGCAAAAATGTCTGTTAATTCCTGGCACACACTTTTAGCCCTGGTGTTGCTTAGAGCTACTGCTTCCGGCCATCGGGTGGCAAAATCCATGAAAGTCAGTATGTACTCTTTCCTCTGGGTGTCTTTTTCGGGAAAGGACCCAGAATATTCACAGCTACTCGCTGAAATGGAACCTCAGTTATGGGGAGTGGCTGGAGAGGGGATTTGACCTGGTCTTGGGGTTTTCCCACTCTTTAGCACACCTCACAAGACCGGACATAGGTAGAAACGTCTTTGCCCATTCCCTCCCAGTGGAATGACCTTCCCAAACAGTCTTTGGTCCTGTTCACCCCAGCATGGCCACTAGGATGATTGTGGGCTAAGCTTAAGAGCTTTACCCGGTACTTAGTTGGAACTACCAACTGTCTTTGAGGATGCAGTCCTCCTGGTGCCCACCAGAAAGAGTTTCCTTGTATAAAAGTCCTCTTTCTACAACAAACTGGGATTGATTAGAAGAGCTGAGAGGCGGTGGGTTGCTCTGTGCCGCAGTCCAAGCTTTCTGGAGGCTTTCATCTGCTTCCTGCTCAGCCTGGAACTGTTTCCTTGATGCTGGAGACATCAGTTCCTCACTGGATTGTGGACTTGGGCTTGGTCCCTCTGGAAGCAATGTAGGTGATGGGATTGTTTCCGCTGACTGTGAACCGCTCTCCACTGGTGCACTATATTGTATTTCAGGCTCCAGCTGAGCCTCTTGCACAGGGTTTAGCTGCTGCTGCTAGTGCAGTCTCGGTGGTTCCCTCTGGCGTTGGAGTTGCAGACGGGGTTGCAAGCACTGGATTCAGTGCTGGCAATGGTTCTGGTGCTGGCTGCTCTGCCCGTTCTGGTTCTGGGACTGGTTCTGGTTGGGTCTCTGGGACTGGATTCACTACTGCTGTTGCAGTTGTTGGCAGGGGATCCGGTTCCACCACCTCAGTCTGGGTCTCTGGAACACAGACGGGGCCCTTGCAGAAAGCTCAGGAACAGGGATAGGTGTGGAGGCTTGCTTAGCCTGGCTGCGGGTGACCAGTCTCACCCTCTTGGCTAGCTTCACATGGTTGGCCAAGTCTTCCCCCAGCAGTATGGGAATGGGCTAATCGTCATAGACTGCTGTCTGGGTTCCCTCCCCAATCTGAACTCTGGGGTACAGATGTGGGGACCAGCATGAAAGACCTCCTAAGCTTGTATTCTACCAGCTTAGGTTAAAAACTTCCCCAAGGCACAAATTCCTTTCCTTGTCCTTGGACGGTATTGCTGCCACCACCAAGTGATTTAAACAAACATTCAGGGAGGGGCCACTTGGAGCCCTATTTCCCCAAAATATCCCCCCAAGTCCCTTCACCCCCTTTCCTGGGGAGGCTTGAGAATAATATACTAACCAATTGGTTACAAAGTGAGCACAGACCAAACCCCTAGTTTTTAGGACACTGAAAACCAATTAGGTTTTTAAAAGAAGAATTTTATTTAAAAAAAAAAAAGGAAAAGAATCACACCTGCAAAATCAGGATGGAAGGTAACTTTACAGGATAGATAAAAAGATTTTAAACACAGAGGATTCCCCTCTGACTCTGCTTCCCAGCTACAAAACAGGAATAAAATTACCTCTTAGCATAGGGAAAATTCACAAGCTAAAACAAAAGATAATCTAACACATTTCCTTGCTTTACTTACAATTTTTGTAATCTTAGATGCTTATTTTAGGTATGTTTTTAGGAGATGTTTTTTCCTGCCCTGGTCTCTCTCTCTGTCCGAGAAGGAACAAAACAAAGAAAGCCCAAACAACCCCCCCCCTCCCAGATTTGAAAGTATCTTCTTTTCCCATTGGTTCTTCTGGTCAGGTGCCAACTAGGTTAATTGAACTGATTAACCCCTTACAGGTAAGGGGATTCTGTACCTCTGGCCAGGAGGGATTTTATGTTACTGCATACATAAGGGTTGTTACCCTTCCCTTTATATTTATGACAACTGCAAAAGTTCACATTCCTGACCAGCCCTTGTACTGGACAGGCAACTTGGCTGTAGGCAAGTTTAAAGCATTTGACTTGAAGGGTTGAATCGTCACTTGGGCCTCTGGGTTGATGAATTTGGGGTCCACTAAGGATTGGTGGATAGCTGACACCTGTGCTCTAGTGTCCCTCCACGCGATAACCTTCTTTCCGCCCACACTCACAGTTTCCCTTCGCTCTGAGGGTATCTGGGAAAGATCTGGGCTGGAGGACCTTTGGTGTGATTCCGATGCAATGAACTGCAATCTGTTGGGGTTCTTGGGATAGTTGGCCTTTACATGCCCCAGCTCGTTACATTTAAAACATCGCCCAGCTGACTGGTCACTGGAGCGAGGTGGATTGCTGGAGAATGGTGTGGTGGGATGATAAGGTGTCTGGGGTTTTCCTTGGGGTGTAGGTGGGGCCTTGGGCTGCCCCCAGTGGTAGGGTGTTGTCTTGGGTTGCCCCTTCTGACAACTCCACTCCAGTTGCTCCACTCCAACTGCTACTAGCTTTCTTTTTCTCCGCCACCTCCACCCATTTGGTTCCAATCTCCCCCGCCTTGATTACAGTTTTGGGCTTCCCATCTAGGATGTACCTTTCTATTTCCTCAGGAACACTCTCCAAGAACTGCTGCATTTGCATTAGGAGAGACAGATCTTCCAGAGATTTAACACTTGCTCCTGATATCCAGGCATCCCAATTTTTTACAATGTGGTAGGCGTGTCAGGAAAATGCCACATCTGGTTTCTACCATAGGACTCTGAACCGCCGACGGGCATGCTTGGGTATTAGCCCCATTCTAATTCTGGCCTTTTAAAAAAAAAGTTCATAGTAGTTCATGTGTTCTTTAGGCATTTCAGCTGCCACCTCTGCTAAGGGTCCACTGAGCTGCGGCTTCAGCTCCATCATATACTGGTCTGTAGAGATGCTGTACCCAGGCAGGCCCTTTTGAAATTTTCTAAGAAGGCCTCCGTATCATTGCCTACCTTGTAGGTGGGGAATTCTTCTTCGAGTGCTGTCCCTGTGGGTGCTCCACTCCAGGTGACAGTGGGTCCCAGCGCCATTGATCGGAGATCTTCGGTAGCAGTACCTGGTTGGGACGCACGCACTCAGCTGCTGTCTCGCAGCGTCGTTAGGGTCTGCCTGAGCGCATGCGTCCCGCACCCCCCTCAGTTCCTTCTCAACTGTCCTTGGCTGAAGACGGGACTCGGGGCAGTGCTCATCTCTTCCCTGGTTACTGTAGGAATTAAGTAGAAAAAAATAGAAATAGTTAGCTAGCCATTTCCCAGTTCTCCCTTTCCTTTAGCATAGTTCGTTAGTTTAAAAATCCCCCCCACCCCTCAAGTTAGTCTCTCATTGAGACTTCCCAGGCTGCTCATACTTTCATTATGCCGGGGTCACCAGGCTTTAAGAAATGTGGCTCCTGCAAGAAGTCTATGCCGTGGTCTGACAGGCACTCACTCTGCGTTAAATGCCTCAGCGAGACACACGTCCCTGCAAAGTGTCTCCACTGCACCACTTAAAAACTAGAGCTCGCCGTGACAGAGACTTGCGGCTAAAAATGCTTCTAATGGAGAAAGCTCTGCAGCCGCCTATGGAGGAGGGTAAACCCTCTCCCTCATGCTCCTCTGCCAAGTCAGAACTGACCGGGAGCACGGCTTCACCCTCTCATGGGAAGAGGCAGGAAGCCCTAATTTCTCCTCTCAGAGACACTCAAAAGGATAAAGGATCTCCTGCAAGATCTTTACCCTTGGTGCTGACAGCGCTGAGAGCAGGCAACTCTGACCGCCCCAGCACTTCAGCAGCAACTCTCGTGGGGTGCAAAAGCAGGGACCCGACTTCCCGCAGCGGGAAGCTCTCCTCGGCACCAGTCCTGCCGGCACCGATAATGGACCTGGTGCCGGCAACGCATTCCACCCCAGTACCCACAAGAACGTCAGCACCGAGCCTGCCTGCCACCCCCAGAGCAGATTCAGACCCCCTGCAGGGCTCTCACAAACATCTCGCAGCTCCTACAAAAGCGAAACAAAAATCACTCCGGGCTGCCACTCACACTTCACGCTCCGCAGCACACCAGCCTAGGGAGCAGCAACAATTCCTGCATCAGCAGGATATCTCTGTGGCCCCTGAGCCTGACTCTCTGCTCCTGGACATGGAGCACTCAGTTTGAACAGCAGCTCTCACCACCTGACCTGGCTACTTTCACTGACAGCGAGAACGACACACAGCAGCAGGCAGAGTTCTTCCCGCCTGAGTGTCTCCCTCCACTGGAGCCATACACACCCCAAGACATGGCGCATCATAAGAATCAGCCTCAGTTTTCCTACTTTCTCCCCCAGTGGCCGGGACCCAACTTTTCCTACCTGGTGCCCTGGCCTCAGTGATATCCGTGGTCGGCTCCTGCCATGGCTCCTCCTTGCACCCCTTCTACCAGACCGCAAGCTCATCCTACACCTATATCCCCAGCTCCATCAACATGTAGAGCTCCTGAACCCCCTCTTGAAGAGGTGGGCTATGAACCCTTCCCGGATTTACTGGCTCCTGCCTCGCCATCAGCCACAGAAGACACCCTCATGCCTCCACCTCCACAAAACGTGAACGACTTTAAGCAATTCCAGGATCTTTTCAAGAGGATGGCACTCAGCTAGGACATCCCTTTGGAGGAAGTCCAGGAAACACAACATAGACGCCTCAAAATCCCCCAACCCTCTGCACCCTCAAGGATTGCACTACCCATAAACTAAGCCCTCCTAAACCAGCTGATACTCTCTGGCAGACCCCTGCCTCCATCCCACCAACATGCAAGAAAGCTGAACGTAAATACTACTTGCCTGTGAAGGACATTGATTTCTTATTTTTCCACCCACAACCCAATTCTCTTGTGGTGGGTGCAGCGACGCAGAGAACAAAGCAGCCACACTACCGGCCCACTCCACAGGACAAGGACCTAAAACGCCTTGACCTCCTGGGCCGCAAAGTTTATACCTCTTCTACTTTACAATTTAGAATTGCAAATTATTCCGCCCTCCTCGCAAGCTATGACTATGGCTTGGTCTACACTAAACCCCCAAATCGAACTAAGGTACGCAACTTCAGCTACGTGAATAACGTAGCTGAAGTTCGAAGTACCTTAGTTCGAACTTACCTCGGTCCACACGCGGCAGGCAGGCTCCCCCGTCGACTCCGCGGTACTCCTCTCGTCTAGCTGGAGTACCGCAGTCGACGGCGAGCACTTCCTGGTTCGACTTATCGCGTCCAGACAAGATGCGATAAGTCGAACCCAGAACTTCGATTGCCAGCCGCCGAACTAGCGGCTGGGTGTAGACATACCCTATGACAACTATAACAAGCTCTTTGATTTTGCCTCCCATATACCGGAGGACAGGAGAGTGGACTTCAAGTCAGTCCTCGTCGAAGGTTAGTTGGTATCTAGGACGGCACTACAAGCGTCCATGGACATAGTAGATACAGCAGCCCGCACCACTGCCACTGCAGTGGTGATGTGCCGGTCTTCCTGGCCGTCTCCATCCGGTATCCCCAAAGATTTGCAGACCGAAGTGGAGGATCTTCCCTTTGACAAAGATAAACTCTTTTCCAAAAAAAACCCGGTGAAGTCTTTCACACTATGAAAGACTCTAGAGCCACTTTGCGCACACTGGGCATATACCCATCCATCCCTAGGAGACAACGCTATCAACCTTATCAGTGGCCCCGCGCACAACAATATCACCGACCCCAGTTCAGACCGTATGACACTGGGAGAAACCGCAACAGACCTCCTAGGTGCAGGCAAAACCAGGCGCAACCAACTATTTCCCACCCATCGGGTAACAAACAACAATTCTGAAGTGCTGGTCGGGGGTCTGAGCAACCACCCCTTGTCTCCGCCGCCTATTTGCCCATTTGGCTACCGCCTCCAGGCTTTCCACCATGTCTGGCAACAGATCATGCAGGACCGCTGGGTCCTGGAAATAGTTCAGTCAGGTTACTCCATCCCTTTCTTATCTTCCCCGCCCACACTTTCCCCTTCCCCGTCCCTCTTCAGGGACCCTTCTCACAAGCACCTTCTCCTCGTGGAGGTAACTCATCTTCTCCACCTAGGTGCAGTTGAACATGTACCAACGCAACATCAGGTAAAAGGGTTCTACTCCCACTACTTTCTGACGCAAAAGAAAGGCAGGGGGTGGAGACCTATATTAGACCTACGCTGACTGAACAAGTTTGTACAAAAATTCAAGCTGGTCACATTGGACACAATAATACCCACGCTGGAACAAGGGGACTGGTTCACAGCCCTCGACCTACAAGACGCCTATTTCCATATATCCATTCATCCAGCACACAGATGCTTCCTGTGATTCACACTCGGACACGACCACTTTCAATACCCTAGCTGTAGTTGTAGCCCACCTCCGCAAACACGGGATTATATTTTTCCCCTACTTAGATGACTGCCTTATCAAAGCCAGCTCCTACGACGAGACGTTAAAAGCGACGAACTTTACCATCTCTCTTTCCCACAGTCTAGGCTTGAAAATAAATTTCAAAAAATCTGCCCTGATACCTACACAGCAGATAGAGTTCATAGGAGCTCACCTGGACTCGATTCGAACCAGAGCCTCGCTTCCACACAACAGATTCCTCACTATTACACATCTCATATGCACGATCTCTGTTCACCCCAGAATACAGGAACGGACCTGCCTACAGCTTCTTGGTCACATGGAAGCCACCACCTTTGTGGTCAAATATGCCAGGCTGCACATGAGATGCCTTCAGGGTTGGCTCAAGTTCTGACGGACAATATAGCATGTATGTTCTACATCAACAGGCGGGGGGAACACGATCTCACTCCCTATGCACAGAAGCCATCTGACTATGGAATTGGTGCATACAACATCAAATAAAAATCACCTGCCTGGGTGTCACAACACTACCGCCAACACACTCAGCAGACACTTCTCCGAAGAACACGAATGGGAATTACATCCCACGATACTCTGACAGCTCTTCTCCAACTGGGGCACTCTGTCAATAGACCTGTTTGCCACTCCTCAAAACCACAAATGCCATCTATTTTGCTCCAGAGTGGGACTCGGGCACACATCTCTAGAGGATGCGTTCCTCATGCCTTGGAACAACTCCCTCATGTAAGCTTTTCCACCGATTCCACTGATACACAGGGTCCTATGCAAGATCACAGAGGACAAGGCCCGGGTCATACTTATTGCCCCAGCTTGGCCCAGACAAACATGGTTTCCTTACCTGCTACGCATGTCCATCCGTCCTCCAAGAACTCTCCCCGACAGACCAGATCTCCTCTCCCAGAACTGTGGTCGGCTTCTTCATCTGCAGCTCCGGAAACTCCATCTGATGGCTTGGTTCCTTCATGGTTTCAATCCCACGAATTAACCTGCTTGGAACAAGTCCTCCTGCACAGTAGAAGGGACTCCACTCATAAGATTTACCTGCAAAAGTGGAAACACTTCTCCATCTGGTGCTTCCACAGATGCCTGACACCCCAGACTGCAACCCTCCCTGACATCTTAGACTATCTTTTCAAACTAAAACAGGATGGACTTTCACTCAGTTCTATCAGAGTACACCTCATGGCCCTTACCACCTTCCATGACACTCTGGACGGCTATTCACTTTTCGCCCACCCCACCATGAAACGCTTCCTCATGGGCCTGCAAAATCTCTACCCTGAGATTCATTCACCAGTAGCCTCCTGGAGTCTCAGCCTAGTTCTCCACGCTCTTATGAAACCTCCTTTCAAGTCCCTAGCTACCTCATCCCTGCTCCACATGTCCATGAAAGTGGCTTTCTTGGTTGCCATAACGTCAACGAGAAGGGTTGATGAAATAAGCGCCCTAATGGCCTACCCTCCCTACACCATTTTCTCTAAAGACAAGGTTACTATGCGACCCCACCCCAAATTCCTCCCCAAGGTGGTGTCTACCTTCCACCTTAACCAGCCAATACACTTACCTGTATTCCATCCCAAGCCTCACACGACTCCACAGGAAGCGGCATTACATACCCTCGATGTCCGACGGGCTCTTGCATTCTATCTTGACAGAACTAAACCATTTAGTAAATCCCCTAGGCTATTTGTTTCTACTACCGAGAGATCAAAGGATGAGGCTATCTCTAAGCAAAGACTCTCCAAGGGGATCTCGGACTGCATCAGATCCTGCTATCAGACGCAGAATGTTCAACCACCAGAGAGTGTTAGAACTCATTCTACTAGAGCAATGTCAACATCCATTGCCTTCCTCCACAACGTACCTATTACAGACATATGCAAGGCGGCCACATGAACATCTGACCACACATTTGCCAAACATTATGCTATCACATGGGATACCGCGGCAGACACCATAGTCGGCCATACGGTACTATCTACCGTTATCCCTCATGCAACTCCAAAATCCCACCAACCATAGTGGGTACTCCTTCACATTCACCTTGAGTGGAGCACCCACAGGGATAGCACTCGAAGAAGAAGAGAAAGTTACTCACCTTGCAGTAACTGAGGTTCTTTGAGATGTGTGTCCCTGTGGGTTCTCCACTACCCACCCTCCTCCCCTCTACTTTGGAGTACTAATCAGACAACTCTACTGTAGAGAAGGAACTGAGGTGGGTGCGGGACGCACGTGCTCAGGCAGACCCTAACGCCGCCGCGAGACAGCAGCTGAGCACGTGCATCCTGACCAGGCACTGCTACCGAAGATCTCCGATCAACAGCGCCAGGACACACCATCATCTGGAATGGAGCACCCACAGGGACACACATCTCAAAGAACCTCAGTTACTGCAAGGTGAGTAACTTTCTCTTTCTTGGTGTTAGGCAAAAAGATTCTTTTCCCCAAGAATTAGGCAAGCAGACAATACTGAAGGGAGTTTATTTACGGTACCGGGAAGACTAACAAGCAGCTTTGAAAATACGGTGCCATAGTGGCCAGGGATATATATTCTTTTATTCATTTATTTGTATATACAGAGATAGACTGTTACAAATCAAGAGAGAACCCTGAACAAAGATAAAAATAAGAACAGTACGTACATATAGAGGTCATTTTAATTGCATTAAACATTTATGACTACCTTGCAGGGGAAGGAGGCAGGGTCGGGGGGGTAGGATGAGTGCTTACAGACATCCAGTGGGTTATGAAGGGAGGGTTAGCATTGTTCTAAGAACTGAGTTACTGGGCGGGATTGACCATATAAGCTGAGCTAAGTTATCAGGTATTGACAGAAACTATGTCCTTGCTTTTCAGCAGTTTTTGTCTTTTTTGCTGGCTGAATTTTAACTCCTTCCTGACAAATTCCTTCTTTTGACAAATCGAACTTTTAAGTGAGATAAAGTCCATACTTTAAAATACATGATCTGTTTTAGGGTTGCCTGAGGAAGGTGGGAGGGAGAGGGGAATTGGGTAAAGGTAGGAAATATAGTAAGATTTTTGTGTGTGTTTAAAGTACCCACATATAGAATCATAGAATATCAGGGTTGGAAGGGACCTCAGAAGGTCATCTAGTCCAACCCCCTGCTCAAAGCAGGACCCATCCCCAGACAGATTTTTACCCCAGTTCCCTAAATGGCCCCCTTAAGGATTGAACTCACAACCCTGGGTTTAGCAGGCTAATGCTCAACCCACTGAGCTATCCCTGCCTCCCTCCCTATGACAAGAGAGGTTAGTAACACAAATATAGAAGCGACAGCAGTTGTTATTTGGACAGTTGTTCACTAGGAGATGGAGCTGTAGGATGCATTATGAACAGGATCTTTTAGTCGGGTGATGGTTTGATTGGAGAGCTGGACTTAAATGTGACCTTTGGTGACGTGGTTATGAATGGTGGTAAACGCAGATGCAGCAGCCAGGACCACTTTGAGTAGTAGCTGCTTGGCTAGTTGAACTGGTGTGTTGTCGAGGTATAGGTTGTTATATTACCGAGGAGCCGCTGTCATTTTAGTGAACACACGGCCGGGGAGGTGCACATCACCTAGGGTAAATGAGTCAGTAATTTACAGGCACATGGAAGCGTTTGCCTGGCACTGTAATGGTCTGTACATGTAATAAGATGCAGCGGTGATGAAACACCACCGAGTAGCGAATACTTGTACAGCAACTTTACCATCTGCAAGAGGAAGGACATTCACAATAACAGAAGAGGATGAGGTCAAAGGGCGAAGGGTAGAACAGGAGCACATGATGTAATTGTCTATTTTTGTGCATCAGTCCGAGGTTGTTATTAGTGTAGCATTGTCAGGGGATGGTGTTAGGTATTCAGACAGCCCTACTTTGTACACCATATTATTAATCACATATTTAATAGACTTGAAATGGAAAGAAGAAGGAAACACATGAGTAGGAATGACAGAAGGATACACAAGAAGGAAATTGAAGGAGGAGGATGAGTCTGGAGGAAGTAGAGAGGCAACTATTAATTGTGTAGAGATGCCTGCAATGTGAGCAAGGGCGGGGGAGGAAAGGGTATGGGACGGGGAAAACCCAGGCATACATTTAACATGGGTTTTTTTTGCAATATTAAATAGATTATGAGCCAGCATATTACAAGCACGACATTTAGCTTGTGACTGGGCCAGGTTGACTATAGCATTAGAGGTTTTTTAAATGATTTTGTAAAAATCCTTTATGGCTACATTAATTGCAGTCAAAGCATAAGATAATCTGGTGTTGGTATGTCTAAGAGCTTGGGTGGTTTGGTCTTTGACCCAATATTTTGTGATTTTGCATTTCAAAATTGGGGGTCATATATGTGTGTGCCCACATCCCCTGAAGCTAAATACCCAGTTACAGTCAAGATCCGGTAAAATGCAGGGAGGGAGTCGAAGACTGCTCCCAGGCTGTGGTAGTTGGATTGAGACCTTGGAGCCTGGATGTTTTTGGAGGCGAGCTGTAACCATGATAGGTCCCAGGTGGTCTGGTCTGGGGGCAAGCCAAGTATTTGGTTTCTTTACCCATTTGCCACTGTCTTTTGTAGGGAGTTGCACATACTGGCCAGCTTTGAAACAGGTATTTTGTATAACATGTACCAAGGGCAGGTCCCAGGAGGCTGCATCGGTTATGTTTGCTAGGTGGATTAACGTAGGGAGTCATATTTGTTACCTAAAAGGATACAATATAAACAAAATGAATTTATTTATACATTTTAATTTTGGTTTTATGAACCCATGTTGAAATTCCTTGCATTTTTACAGAGGTATTTGTATGGGCCAATACCATGACCTGAGTTCCCTCCTGTACGTCCGCCCAAGAGGGGGTTTCTGGAGGGTCCTGGGCTTAAGAGGGTGTACTTTTACAAGGAACCAGTATGCCTTGCTGAAGTAAAGAGTAAATAATATTACCTACCGCGTCCATGGCCTCAGATTTGAGGGGGTATTGCTTGGTAGGTGGAGGAAATTGACTGGTAACCTGGATGGGTGGGCAAAGATGAGCAGGCATCGAACTGCAAGACAGCTTATTTTCTGCCCAAACCGAGGGGAACCTGGAACATAATTCTTGAAAAATGTTTAGCTGTATCCCAAGTAAGAGCCACAGATTTGGCAGTGCAACAGAAGAGAGAAATGTATTATTGCGGAGGGGGATGGTATGAGTACGCATACGTTTATTAGTGTACTCTGAGCGAGGTTAAGAATTGCTGCAAGGTCGCAGAGAACGTCCATGCCCAAAATAGTCCCCTCTGCATTTGGAGCTACATAAAAAAAAAAAAAGATTGAGTCCAGAAGAATAGATTCGATTTTACAAGAACAGGATAGCTTTTATAAGCCGTGAGTTGTGCACCTCATTGACCATATAAGCAATGAGCTAAGTTATCAGGTATTGTCAGAAACTATGTCCTTGCTTCTCAGCAGTTTCTGTCTTTTCTGCTGGCTGAATTTTAACTCCTTCCTGGCATTGGAATGGGGAGCGGTACCTGGAGAAGGACTGCTAGGGTTATCTGGTAGACCCAGCTTAGCCCTTTCCAGCTCTAAGTGCTTCAGCTCTAACTCCATCTCCAAGTGCTTCGCCTCCGCCTCCAAGCGTTTCGCCTCCATTTCCACCTCCAAGCACTTTGCCTCTTTTCTTTCCTCCACCTCCAACTCCAAGCGCTTTAAGTCCATTTGTTTTTTATGTTCCTTCTGTTTTTCTTCAGCCTCCAGTTTGGCTAATTCCAGTTTCTTCTGGACCTCACTTTCAGTCATCTTTGCTAACCTTCCTGCCCTTAGCCTAGACTAGTCTGAGATCTAGAAAAAAAACCCAACAGCTTGTGAATTCCCTTGCTTAACTACTCTGCCCTCAGGCAAAGAAAAAAAAACTCCAGCTGCTCTCTGCTAAAAAAAAAAAAGGTGTCCTTTTAAAATCCTGAGGTCTGTGCTTCTGGTTCAAAATGATCCCACCGCTGCCATGTCAGGGTCTCCCCCCCCACTCTAAACTCTGGGGTACAGATGTGGGGACCCGTACGAAAGACCCTCTAAGCCAGCGGTGGCCAACCTGAGCCTAAGAAGGAGCCAGAATTTACCAATGTTCATTGCCAAAGAGCCACAGTAATATGTCAGCAGTCCCCCATCAGCTCCCCCACCCCCACTCCCAGCACCTCCCGCCCACTGGCAGCCCCACCGATCAATGCATCCCCCTCCCTACCCGAACCTCCCAGTCAGCTGTTTTGTGGCGTGCAGGGGGAGGGCGAGGAGCAAGGGCACTGCAGGCTCAGGGGGAGGGGGCGTGAAGGGGTGGAGTGGGGGCAGGGCCTGTGGCAGAGCCAGGGGTTGAGCAGTGAGCACCCCCTGGCACATTGGAAAGTTGGCGCCTCTAGCTCCAGCCCCAGAATCGGTGCCTATACAAGGAGCCCCATATTAACTTCTGAAGAGCCGCATGTGGCTCCAGAGCCACAAGTTGGCCACCCCTGCCCTAAGCTTATATTCCACCAGCTTAGGTTAAAAATTTTCCCAAGGCACAAATTTCTTTCCTTGTCCTTGGATGGTATTGTGGCCACCACCAAGTGTTTACACAAAAATTCGGGGCAGGGTCACTTGGAATCCCTATCCTTCCAAAATATTCCCCCAAGTCCCTTCACCTCCTTTCCTGGGGAGACTTGAGAATAATATACCAACCAATTGTCTAGCAATGTAAGTACAGACCAGACCCTTTATCTTTAGGACACTAAAATCAATCAGGTTCTTAAAAGAAGAACTTTATTATAAAGAAAAAAGTAAAAGAATCACATCTGCAAAATCCGGATGGAAGGTAACTTTACAGGGTAATAAAAAGATTTAAAACACAGAGGACTCCCCTCTGGACTCAGCTTCACAGTTACAAAAACAGGAATAAAACTACCTCTTAGCATAGGGGAAATTCACAAGCTAAAACAAAAGATAACACTGCTCTACAGCCAAAATGCTTCTGAAATAAATGTAGTCAAACT
>NW_020664440.1:32666286-32670245 GCF_002925995.2 Terrapene triunguis
AGAGCTAGCAAGACTTTGCAATAGTGTCATCTAGTGACTTCCAGTAGTGCTATGTAGTCTATTGCTTGTTGTGGCAGTACAATAAACTGTAGATTGGAGTGAAGTATGTAAACAGTACATCAGTTGTCAATTACTTAGAACACTGTAATTTCCTTGAAAACACCACTTTGAGAATCTTAAAATATGAGATTAAATAACAGTTTTGAAAATTTATCCTGTTTTAGACACATGTCCTCCGTTCATGTGATTATTATTATTTTTTGTTGGTTCTGCTTTTCAGTTTACTTTAGTCTCTTTGCTATAAAAGACATTAATCATTTGGGCAAAAATATCAGTGTAAAAAAAGTTGAAAGAATCCTGGTGTGACGTTGCATTCCATATGCTTTATGGAAATAGGCTTATGAATATGATGTAATTGGAATATGTTTTATGCAAAAGGTCTCTTGTAAGGTATCAGTACAAAGCTTATAATCTACTGAGTCTGGTCATCCTATTTGTATGCATGTATCATTCTTGAATCTGAAGCTAGAAATATGAAGTATAACTCTGAGGTCCTATTGTAATATTGTGGCAGTGCACCCCATAAGGCTTTATGGAAATATGTCATATATACATTCATAAGCATAACTGGAATATGTTTTATGCTACATATGCCATGTAACATGTCTCTGTAAAGGCTATGATCTACTGAATCTATTCATCCTATTTGTATGCATGTGTCGTTGTATTCGAAGTTATGAAAATTGACTGTGTACTTGCTTGATTTCTAAGTAGCCTTAGTAAAGCATTTGGTCAGCTTCTTGAGAAAGGAGTGTGCAAGTTAAGTGCCCAATCAAGAAACACTTAAAGGACAATGAATCTTGGAAGGCTCCAATCCACATAAGAAGTCTACCTCAGGACCTTTAGGGTAGCATGTAAACAATGGCTGCTGCCTGTAAAAACTGAGACATGCATGGACATGTGACTTGTGCATGTGACTCCAAAACTCCATCTTGGAGCTGGACTTTGCATAGGAGAGAGGAGGTGGTCTCCACCCACAAGAGAAAGTCTATTTAAACTCCTGGGAGACCGCTCCCTTTTGTCTTCAGCTGGCTCAAGAGAGAGCCTCTCTGCCCCCAAAGATACCTGAAAGAAACTGGAACAAAGGACAGTATCTACAGGGGGTGTGAGTGATTGCTGGACCCAGACTAGAAGGAGACTTGTCTGTAAAAGGAAGCTTACTGGAACAACACTGAGGGTGAGATTTTGTCTGTATTCAGTTTTCTTCTTTTATTAGTCTCAGACTTGCGTGTTTTATTTTATTTTACTTGGTAATTCACTTTGTTCTGTCTTGTCACTACTTGGAACCACTTAAATCCTACTTTCTGTATTTAATAAAATCACTTTTTACTTATTAATTAACCCAGAGTATGTATTAATACTTGGGGGGCAAATAGCTGTGCATATCTCTCTATCAATGTTATAGAGGGTGAACAATTTATGAGTTTACCCTGTGTAAGCTTTATACAGGGCAAAACGGATTTATTTGGGGTTTGGACCCCATTGGAAGTTGGGCATCTGAGTGTTAAAGACAGGAACACGTCTTAAGTTGCTTTCAGTTAAGTCTGCAGCTTTGGGGCACATGGTTCAGACCCTCGGTCTGTGTTGGAGCAGACTGGCGTGTCTGGCTCAACAAGACAGGGTGCTGGAGTCCCAAGCTGGCAGGGAAAGCAGGGGCAGAAGTAGTCTTGGCACATCAGTTGGCAGCCCTAAGAGGGTTTCTGTGATCCAACCCATCAGAAATATGATGTAACTTGAATATGCTTTATGCAAAAGGTCTCTTGTAAGGTATCAGTACAAAGCTTATAATCTACTGAGTGTGGTCATCCTATTTGTATAAATGTATCATTCTTGTATCTGATGCTAAAAAAAAGAAGTATAACTCTGAGGTCCTATTGTAATTATGCAAAGTGCGGGCCATTAATGGTGGTTTAGAATCTTGATCGCTCCCATTGACTAGGACAATTGGTTGTAAATGGCTCTGTTTACTTGCAAACCTTCCTGTGTAGGTGTGGGCCAGCCGAGGAAGAATGGAGGCTGGGGTCTCACAGGACATGTGATCATGTCACCTGATACTGGAATCCATCTTAAATCTGGTACTTTTCCATTTAGAAGGAGGGGTGGGGATCCAGAGAGACAAAAGATTCCCGCCTTGTGCCAAAGCTATAAAAATGGGTGGAGCAGGACAGAGGGGGTTGCCAGTCATGAGAAAACCCCTAGTTTCCACCTAAGATGTCTGCTAACAAGGACTGTACCGGGGAAAGGATTGGGCCCAGACTAGGAAGGAGTCTAGTCTGTAAAAGAAACTTACTGGAACATCTCTGAGGGTGAGATTTTACCTGTAAATAGTTTCTTAATGTATTAAGCTTAGACTTGCGTGGTTTTGCTTTATTTTGCTTGGTGACTTACTTTGTTCTGTCTGTTATTACTTGAAACAACTTTAATTCTACTTTTTATACTTAATAAAATCACTTTTGTTTATTAATGAACCCAGAGTAAGTGATTAATACCCAGGGGAGCAAACATCTGTGCATATCTCTCTATCGGTGTTATAGAGGGAGGACAATTTATGAGTTTACCCTGTATAAGCTTTATACAGAGTGGTATGGTCAGTCAGGATCTGGTCGTCTGGGGACTTCAGATTCTGCATGGTGTGATTGGCAGGGTGTTGAGGTCTGGCAGTTCTGATCTTGGGGCTGTGTCCTGGAGTTGGTTCCAAAGAACTTTCTTTTGGACCCCAGTTTATTTATATAGTGAAACTTGAGTCCTGATTAGCTGTACCTTAACCAATCATTTTAAACTAAAGTACTCAAAACTGTATTTTTCACCAATCTTAGCCCATTATGAAACAATTCTTTAATCATACCCCCACCTTAATTGATTTAAATCTTGTAAAACTGTTTGTCTGTTGCATAATTAATCAAAGAACTAGAAAGGAACCATACAAATAAACAATAGAGAAGTTAGGGACCATAAAGGTAAAACAATAAAATAGATTTCACACTCACAACTGTTAAGTGATTCCTTGCCAGACAGAATGCCATCAAAGTTTTCTTTAAACATCTTAAGAGATTTCTTGCTTATCTAGTGATGGTGAATACTATTGGGAGGGGAACCTTAACAGCCCGATATTACATTGTTTTGATATAATTCGATGGAATGTGAGGATGTGACTGTGACGATGTATCCCATAATGCTTTATGTGAAACATAACTGGAGTATGTTTTATGCTACATGTGCCATGTAATGTATCTCTGTAAAGGTTAAGGTTTACTGAATCTATTTATCCTGTTTGTACACGTATATCATTTTTGTACTTGAAGTTATGAATATTAGCTGTATACTTGCTTGATTTCTATGTAAGCTTTGTAAGGCATTTGCAAAGTTAAGTGCCCAATCAAGAAGCACTTAAGGAACAATGCATCTTGGAATGCTCCAATCCACATAAGAAGTCTTCCTGGAGACGTACAAGATACCACGTGGGCAATGGCTTCTGCCTGTAAAAACTGTGAGTCATGCATGGACATGTGACTTGCCCAGGTGACTCCAGAACTCCATCTTGGAGCTGGACTTTGCATAGGAGAGAGGAGGGGGTCTCCACCCACAAAAGAAAGTCTATTTAAGCCTGTGGGAGACCCCTCCATTTTGTCATCAGCTGGCTAAAGAGAGAGCCTCTCCACCCCCAAAGATTCCTGAAAGTAACTGGAAAAAAGGACAGTACCTAAAGGGGGTGTGAGTGATTGCTGGACCCAGACTAGCAGGAGACTAGTCTGTAAAAGGAAGCTTACTGGAACTGGTGAGGTGTTATTTGTATTAAGTTTCTTAGACGTAGACTTGCGTGTTCTATTTTATTTTACTTGGTAATTCACTTTGTTCTGTCTGTTACTACTTGATGTGGCGACGACACAGGAAAGGAAACA
>NW_020664440.1:32670255-32673008 GCF_002925995.2 Terrapene triunguis
CGAGGGTGATGATCAAATCAGCCAAGAAGTTTTCCCAAACACAGACGTGGGGGTGTAAACAGCTCCAGCCTCGTAGTTCCAGGGCAGTGTGAGCTGGCGATTTGGAAGCCATACATTCCTACACTTGAAACCACTTAAATCCTACTTTCTGTATTTAATAAAATCACTTTTTACTTATTAATTAACTCAGAGTATTTGTTAATACCTGGAGGGGGCAAACAGCTGTGCATATCTCTCTATCAGTGTTATAGAGGGTGAACAATCTGAGTTTACCCTGTATAAGCTTTATACAGGATAAAACAGATTTATTTGGGTTTAGACCCCACTGGGAGTTGGGCATCTGAGTGTTAAAGATAAGAACACCTCTGTTAGCTGCTTTCAGTCAAGCCTACAACTGTTAGGGGACGTGATTCAGACCTGGGTCTGGGTTTGCAGCAGGCTAGCGAGTCTGGCTCAAACTAGGCAGGGCACTGAAGTCCTAAGCTGACAGGGCAGGAAAGCAGGAGCAGAAGTAGTCTTGGCACATCAGTTGGCAGCTCCCAAGAGGGTTTCTGTGATCCAACCCGTCACAGTGACTTTCTGCTTCTTGGCTCATGGCTGCTGCTCTTCTACTATGGCTGCAAAAAAAGGCCTCAGACGTTACAATGTCACTGATATTCTTTAAATAAAAAAGAGCTGAAACCAGATACCCCACCAGGCACAAATCTCCAATACACACATTCACACTTGCTTTTTGTCCTTAATTCCCCACTTGAACCAATCTTTCCAGATTGACCTATTCTATGTAGACTGAGACTTCCAAACTAAAACACACCAGTATCTGTCTTTCAGGAATAGGTGCTGATCTAGTGAAATCACAGCAGGAAGTTGTAAATTATGTGTGTGTGTGAAAATAAAAATCCTGCTAACCCAGGAGTGATGGGTGTATCAGGCCCTTTGAGGTCCCCTGCTAGAGGCCTCGTGGCCCTTCCATATTCTGCCCTAGAAAAGGATCAGTAAAGGTGGGTCCTCCAGGCCTGCCTAGAAAGGTTGCAGTGACACAGCCACTCAGAGTTCAGCAGGCTCAGTTAAAAGGAGCTGCAGGGCCCCTGAGCAATACAGTTGCTGTCTGGGACCAGAAGGGTAATGAAGAGTGGAAGGCTGTGAAACTCTCCAGGCAAGGAGATCTGAAGAGACCCTGCTCAAACAGGGAACAGACAGAGAACCCAAGAATAGGAAGGGGCTATGTGGGAAATGGCCCAGAGAAGAATAGCAGCAGCAACTGTTGTAGGAAGCAGCATGTGACCGCTATTTATCGAGTCCCTGGGTTGGGACCTGCAGTAGTGACCAGGCCCAGGCCCCCCACCAGTCACTGGCAGTGTGGCCTAAACCCTGAAAAGCGGATAAGGCTTGTTTAGAGGCCCAAGTAAAGGGCAGAACTTAGAGTCTCCAGGGAGGAAGCCCTGGGGACATTGCTCTTAGGGTTACCAACCCTTCAGGAAAACAATGAGGGTTCTGCTGGCACTTTCAAGACTAACCGATTTATTTGGGCATAAGCTTTCGTGGGTAAAAAAACCCACTTCTTCAGATGCATGGAGTCCCTCCAGGATTGTCCTGGAGTCTCCAGGAATTAAAGATTGATCTTTAATTAAAGATTGTCATTTGATGAAACCTCCAGGAATATGTCCAACAAAAATTGGCAACCCTAACTGCTCTATACCAGGGCAGACATGGACTTAAAGCTAGCCCAGAAGGGGCTGACGGCTGAGCCCAGAGACAAGGCTAAAGACATTACTGAGGGCCCAGGGACAAGCCCTGTTGGACCTTTTTAGGTTTGTTTGTTCATTTGTGCGTTTAACTGTGACATGTAGCTGGATGGCTGAGTCACTGAAGACCTGCCAATTTTAATTGCTGAAAACCGGACCCCCCTGCTCTGCCTCTTCACTTGAGGCCCTGCCCCCCCCCCCGCTCCTCTCCCTCCTTCCCCATTGCTTACTCCTTTCCCTTCTCCCCCTTCCTTGTTGCTCGATCCTCTCCATCCTTCTCCCCCCACCTCCTAGCTGGACTCCCTCTGCTTTGGGTCTGGGACGGGAGTTGCAGCTTGATGTGGAGCCTCCCTGCCCACGATGTGCAGGTAGGAGGTGGCCCCGACTGAGCAGGAGCTGATGCAGGTTGATGACCCGGCACCTCTTCCCCCCTTCCCCCACCCAGATAACCAGACTTCTGATGTCTGGTCAGAACATCTAACTGGACACTGGCAGGTCCCCTTTTTGATCGGATTTTAGGGTCAAAAACTGGACACCTGGCAACCCTACACCTGATGAGGTCAACAGCCAGACAGGGGGCAACATGAACAAAGGAAGTGGAGGTTCACACCCAACTGACAGGAGGCGCTCACAGAAGGGTGAATGGGCCCTGTCACACCAGTCCACAGGGAAACTAGACAGTGTCTTGTACTATAATTGTTCTGTGGTATTT
Source organism: Terrapene triunguis (assembly GCF_002925995.2). Taxonomy (NCBI): domain Eukaryota; kingdom Metazoa; phylum Chordata; order Testudines; family Emydidae; genus Terrapene; species Terrapene triunguis. The sequence goes on from NW_020664440.1 coordinate 32,672,713, forward strand.
GTGCTACTATTGAGCTCACAATTCTCAGGAAGCCAGCTGTCTTGTGTTTAGAAAATGTAAGCAGAGTCAGGATGAGCTCTACCCTGACATCTGGTGGTGAAGTATGGCGAGTGTGGAAAAGAACTCCAGGGGCGGATCTGGTTTGCATAGGCACACCCACACGCCTAGCATGAGCCCACAGCAAACAAAAGTGGTTACTTTGGCTGGTGTGGGATCCCCAGTTTCTCTGTTATTGGGGCAGGAAGAATAAAGTTTTGTTACCCTGATTCCGTGAATCAAGGCCAGTGGAACTGTTG
>NW_020664440.1:32673018-32699965 GCF_002925995.2 Terrapene triunguis
AGATTTTCCCAGGTCACTGGGTGGGGGCTCGAGCTGGTTCTGTGTCATGCTGTTGGGAAGGGACCCCTATGTACTGAACCCGGCCCTTGCTGCTATCACTTGGCCTGGCAGAAGGGTTACAAAAAGAAAGACTTTCCTCTCACCCCACTGTGCAAACTCCAGATATCGTCAGTGAGCAACCAGGTTGAGCTACTTTGTGCAAACCCTTTTTTTAAAAGTTGTGCTGAAACTTTAAAAAAACTTCTTTTGGAGGAGTGAAGAAAGTTTAAAATGGGATTGGGATAAAGTTTTGTTTGTGTTAGTCAGGCACAAGTGCCAGCAGGAGTAGGGGATCTTGCAGATCACTTTCTACAAGAAACTGGTTTGGTGGCATTAATGTGTTAATTTCTTTCATCTGTTCAGTGGTATATCCTGGACCGCTTGGCCCTTTACAGTAGGTAGAAAACTAACTATTATGTATACAGGCATCCACATTTCTACATTAAAATGTTTTCAATTTCCCAAACTTATCCTGACCCTAGGGGAAAAAAAGTCTGAGGGTGAATTAGTATGTACCCCCTTCTGGCATGTCCAGTGAGAGTAATTTTAAATGGTTTGGAGGCTACCAGAAGGTTCCAATATTAACTATTTAATAGTGGAGAGGCCAAGGACTTTGGTGCGAGTTTATTCTTTACACTCATTTCCCATCTATGCCTCCCCTAGAAGGGTTTAAATTAGTCAGTGCCGAAAGGATGAGATGGTGTTCACCCTGTCATTCAAAGCCTTAGCCACTAGAGGGAGTGAGACTAACATAAGAGCTGAATCATTTGCCACTGTTAGGTTGAAAACGACCAGTTCTGCAATACATACATAGTTTAACAAAATAAATACGTTCTCCTAACTGATCAATGAGTGTAAGTTTGACAGCTATTGCTTTTCTCTTTTTTTTGTAGGTTAATTCACAAAGACCAGAAGTTGGTAAAGTACATTGTTCCAGTGTCTTGTTCTATCTCCACTGCATTTAACTCCTGGAGTTTCACCATCCATGCCAGTATCCACCTGATCTGAAAATAAGAATGTGATGGGTTGGATCACAGAAACCCCCTGGGAGCTGCCACCTGATGTGCCAAGACTACCTCTGCTCCTGTTTTCCCTGCCAGCTCAGGACTCCAGCACCCTGTCTTGCTGAGCCAGACACTCCTGTCTGCTCCAACAAAGACTCAGGGTCTGAATTACTTGCCCCAAAGCTGCAGGTTTACCTGAAAACAGCTCACAGAAGTGTGCTTGTCTTTAGCACTCAGATGCCCAACTCCCAATGGGGTCTAAACCCAAATAAATCCATTTTACCCTGTATAAAGCTTATGCAGGGTAAACTCATAAATTGTTTGCCCTCGATAACACTGATAGAGAGATATGCACAGTTGTTTGCTCCCCCAGGTATTAATACATGCTCTTAGTTAATCAATAAGTAAAAAGTGATTTTATTAAATACAGAAAGTAGGATTTAAGTGGTTCCAAGTAGTAACAGACAGAACAAAGTAAGTCACCAAGCAAAATAAAATAAAATGCGCACATCTATATCTAAACAAACTGAATACAGATAATCTCACCCTCAGAGATGTTTCAGTAATTTTTTTCCTCAGACTGGACACCTTCCAGGCCTGGACACAATTCTTTCCCCTGGTACAGCTCTTGTTTTAGCTCAGGTGGTAGCTAGGGGATTCTTCATGATGGCTCCTCTCTTTGTTCTGTTCCACCCCTGTATATATCTTTTGCATAAGGTGGGAATCCTTTGTCTCTCTCTGAGTTTCCACCCCCCCTCACTGGAAAAGCACCAGGTTAAAGATGGATTCCAGTTCATGTGACATGATCACATGTCACTGTAAGACCCCCAAGCCTTCATTCCTCCCAGCCTGACTCACAGGAAGGCTTGCTTGCAAACAGAGCCCCAGTCAATTGTCCTGGTTGATGGGAGCCATTAAGATTCCAAACCACCATTTATGGCCCACACTTTGCATAATTACAATAGGCCCTCACAGTTATATTTCATATTTCTAGTCCCAGATACAAGAGTGGTACATTTATACAAATAGGATGATCACACTCAGTAGATTATAAGCTTTGTAATGATACCTTACAAGAGACCTTTTGCATGAAGCATATTCCAGTTACATTATATTCACTCATTACCATATTTTTATAAAGCCATATAAACTGCACAACGTCACAAAAGAATAACACATCTCTGTTGCCTTTGGATAGATTGTAATGCAGTGTGTATGTGACCCTATAGATGCCTTATGTGTTTGAAGAGATATGGTTCTACTGCTGGCACCAAGTTCAGGCCTAATAGCATACAGAGCCATATGCTGCATCAAGCAATCACTGACACATTTTCACAAAAGAGAGTTTGTTTATGGAAATATTTGCTTACATTTCATTGCTAATGACACTTCATTCTGTTTTACACTTGCAGTCTTTAAAGTTAATGTACTTGAACTGATGACTAGAAAATCGTATTAACCCTGGCAGGAGTACAGTGCCTTGAATTTAAGCTTTACAATTCCAGCTGGAAAGTGATGTAAAAATATTTTGATAGGTGTATTTTATTTTCAATCTGCTAGTGAGTTTAAATTTTTAGTTTGAAAAATACCCAAAGCTTACAATTGAAGCACTTGGTCAGTTTTGTTCCATTTTCTTCTGCAAATGCTTTTATTTTAATTGGTTAGTTGTACTTAAATTTTTAAGACTTTTTAAAAGTTTGCAAGATGAGACTTGTTTGAGACACTGATCTAAATAGTGAACTATATATGTTTATAATTTTAAAAACAGGAGCAATGAAAGTAAGTGGTGTATACATACAGGTAATAGTTTCAGGAAGTGCAATTCATTCTGTTCTGCAATTTCTGGTAAAGTTGTTGTCAATGACAACTTATTTTTGTAACAGGGAGCTGGCAGGCAAATACTGCTTTCTTTTATTTCAGATTGATTAGACTTTCTTTCTTTTAGTGGGCTTGTGTAATTCAGTTAAATTACACATGAATGCATGTTTCGTTAAGTGACAAATCTAACTGAAATCTTGATTATAGGAGAACCCTCCTCTGGGTTTCTATAAGAACTATGTAAATACAATACTTGCATGTACTCTGCCTTCAGTTCTGTAGCAATATTGGTTAAGACTGGTATCTTGTCTCTGAAGTGCTAATGGAATTCACACTGCAAGGGATTAAATATAAAGCTCTTATGTGACCAATGAGTCATTCAGTTTTAGTATTTGTCCACATCTTGTTTGTGGGTTTTTTCCTTAAATTTGCACTGTAAGTAGTATGATCACCTCTTATCCTGTTTTGAAAGTTGATTTTTGTCCATTTTACTATATATAGCTACATTGTTAACTCTCAGTCTAAATGCACAAGGTAACTACTCAAACTGACTTGCTGATGATAAGATTAACTTAAAAAGAAAGTAGTAAGGGAAATCATTATGGCACAAGTAACAAAACATTACATGGTCAAACTTGAAGGAACATTGCTTAATATCTCTTTACTGCAACGAAGGGTGGAGATGTCTTGTGCTGCCAAGCTGTGAATTGGAGTATAGTTCTATTGTATTTTCACTATTATAACTGTCTACAATATTTTGTTTGAACCCTTTAAATATATTCCATCAATGCAGCTAGAATTGAATTTTATTGCAATTATTCAGAGTCTTCTGGCTGGGCAAAATACTTAGTGTAGTAAGAGATTTCTGTTCTGAAACATGTACCTTTTAATTTGTTTGGGTTTTTTTTAGATTAATGTCTGTAAGCGTCATAAGCAAACACAGAAAATGAATCAGTGAATCAGTTTCTCTATTGCCTGTTGTATAGACCATCTCTTGTACACTGACAAAGTCAGTGGCACTAAACCCTCAGAGATTGTGTATATTAAAAAAGGAATAATACATGCTTGGAAACTGGGGAAAAACCTGGTATTTTCCTGATTCTTTGAAATGTGTTGGTCTCTAATTGCACTAGACAACTCTCCTCCACCCTCCCAGTCCTCTGTTCCTTTGGTTGCTTTTTAAGGAGCAGGTGCTGCCTTCCCTAGTTCTCAGCTACTTTCTCTAACTGCCACTGTCCCAGGGTATGTAGCAGTTGAAGAGAGACTGTGTGCAAGGAGTCTGCACAGTGCCTACCTCTTCAGTCATACTTGTCTCAGTGTTTCTCATGCTATATTACACATAGGCTGTGAAACAGACTCCACTGGAACTTCCAGTTGGTTGTCTTAAGTGAATTGTACCACTAGCAACATTACTGAGACCTGATAAGCTAACAAAGCTAGTTAGGTGGTGGGAAGACACTTGCATTTGAGTGACTCTCCTGTGATGAAGTATCAAAGCTCCCCTTGTAACTCAACCTTGCAATTATTTAAATGTGACAAATATACAGATGAAACTCAGCCCTGATGTTTGGATAGTAACTGTGGGCACCATGGACACCCTTGAAAGACACTCTGACTCTCACAGATGGTATTGTAGAGATGGAAGGACAGTAACTGTAGGGCTGACATTAAGTGCTTTTCTTTAAAATTTTCAACTTTCCTATGTATCCAAGGATGGAGCCCTTAGGGCCTACATGCTCCTGAATTAAATTATTTTTAAAGTTTTAAAATATAAATCACAATTCTCTAGCTAGCCCAAGTCTCTTGTTTCCAGAAACCACAACACACTTGAAAGAATGAGCAGTTGCTGCATTACTGTTGTCTATTGTGCATCCAAGAAGAGTCAGTAATACTGTATTTACAAATAGTATTTGACTCAAATAAATGAATGTGGATAGTACATGAAATGATTGAGCTGTAGGCTGTTCCACTTTGAGATTTTTTGGAATGATAGTCACTAATTCTTTTAAAACTGGAGAGTTTAAAGTCCTGGTCTCATCAAACTAAAGATTCTCCAGTGCAGTATTCTGAATTTGAAAAACAATCATATGTATTAAACCTACAAAACAAGCCCCATGGACTTACAATGAAACCCCCAAATACAGCTGTCATAACTATAAAGGGAAGGGTAACAGCCCTCCTGTGTACAATACTATAAAATCCCTCCTGGCCAGAGGCACCAAAATCCTTTTACCTGTAAAGGGTTAAGAAGCTCAGGTAACCTGGCTGACACCTGACCCAAAGAACCAATAAGGGGACAAGATACTTTCAAATCTTGGTGGGGGGTTTATAGTTCCTTGACCCACCTGGTGTCCAAGGTAAGTCACTCTGTTTAGGCCTATTTGACACTTTTTAGCCCTAACAGTTAGTCCTGCCTGCCTTATGCCCCCCCACCAAGATTTGAAAGTATCTTGTCCCCTTATTGGTCCTTTGGGTCAGGTGTCAGCCAGGTTACCTGAGCTTCTTAACCCTTTACAGGTAAAAGGATTTTGGTGCCTCTGGCCAGGAGGGATTTTATAGTATTGTACACAGGAGGGCTGTTACCCTTCCCTTTATAGTTATGACAACCGCTTTAATCAGTTAGTGACCATCCTTCCAAATTCTTTGAACGTGGCCCATGGAAATCTTTAATCAGATGTCTCTACTTTGAAGCTTTTTGAGTCCAGTGTGACATTTTCTTTTCAAAATAAGCAGAGATTCAGGTCTTGTCAAGCAGGGTTCAGAAGCCATTTGTATACTAAGAAATATGGCAAAAATCTGCTCAGTCCCAGGGTCATTGGTAGCTGACCACCGCCTGAGGTCAGTTAGATACTACTTATTCAAATGATTAGCTTTGAGAGAGGGGTTACAAACTAAGTAGTTCAATGAAGGGTCCCAGATAATAACTTGTAAGGTTTCTTGCATCCTCAGTTTGACTCCTTTTCTTCCCTCTTCAGTCCTAGACTTTTTGATATATTTGTAGAAGATGATGCTAGGTGCTGGAGCAGTGTGTTCCCTGACTGGAGATGGATTGTGTATAGGATGACCAGACAGCAAATGTGAAAAATCGGGACAGGGGGTGGGGGTAATAGGAGCGTATATAAGAAAAAGACCCAAAAATCAGGACTGGTCCTATAAAATTAGGACATCTGGTCACCCTAGTTGTGTAGTAATGGGCGTAAACATAGCGACAAATGAGGACAAACCCAGGGATGGGGTTTAAGTGACAGGCCACAACTTTATTAAACTTAACACAGGGGAGGGGTCTGCCCAACTTGTCACCCATACTCTCACCAATCAGGTAAGTGGCTCTAGTGCAGGGGTTACAAGGTTCCTACCATATAACCCTTAATTTGGGGTAGCCTTTCCTCAGCCTACCACTAGGACTCAGCTCTCTTTTCCGAGTCCTACCATCCACCCTACCCCTGCGAGGGGGCAATGGATAGTAAAAGTGGGGACGTTGGTCAGCAAAGGTCACAAGGTCTTTCCCTGTCCCTTGGGCACAAGGCCCATGAGGAAAATCCCAGGAACTGTTTCTTTTAACTGCACTGTGAGTTGCGATGAATTAACATTCTTACAAAGTGCTATCACTCATTATTAAATCCTATTCCTGTTTAACTTAACTGTGCCTCCAGGATGTTCTGAGGAAGGTGAAGAACTCCCTAGGCCTCTGCCAATTTGGGAATGGGAAGAAAAATTCATTTCCAACCCCAAAACAAGCCATCAGTCAGACCTCCAGCAACTGCAAATAACAGCTCTGAGGCTTCCGCTACAGGATGGGGAGGGTGGGGTTGCTGGAAGTACAGAACAAAAAGAAGCTACACATGGCCTGGGCTATGGTTTAAATTAGTGAAAGGGAAGGGTGAGGGACCAATCAGCTCCCTTTCTCCCCAAGATAGCCAATAGGTGGCTAGAAACTTTGAAGGGGAGGGGCACCTTTGCATCCCCTCAGCATGTGTTCTACCCAGTTCAACGGTGGCTGTCCCAATTGCAGTTGGCCCCATCAAGTTTCCCATCCATTGAGGTGGGTGGGTGGTAGTGTCTCTGCACAGGCGGGAACAATGTACAGACAAAAATGTTTTCATTGTCATCAGTGGATGTGTATCTGGCTATGTGATTGGTGAGATAATGAAAAGGCAAAGGGGTTTGTTTGATACTAGTATTTGTATTCAATATTTTATTTTCAATCTTACTTAGATTTTTTAAATATATTTTTTAACCCAGACTCTGGCCTGCAGCTGTGAAGCCAGGACAGCATGCATCTCCCTAGACTGGGCTCTGTATAAGGTCCTTGGTAGTTCTGGGTCTTGTGGCATTGCTCCTGAATGGATCTGAGGCAGCTAAAATGACTTTCCAGCCTAGACTCCTGATCACCTCAGATGTAAAATTCTGGGGGGGATTTCTAGATGAGCAGTTACGTCTGGCCTACTTCTTAATTTACTTCTTTGTGTCAACCTCTTCATGTGTAGAGACCAATAAAAATCTCTTCTGTTCAAGGAGATCAGGTTCTAAGCCTGGATCTTGTTCTTTCTCTTACTGCAAATAAGTTAAAGAAGTACTAGCCCCAATTAACAGGAAAAGGTTGGTGTCAAGGTTTACGAATTTACTTGTAATCAAAGAACTTGATGCTTGAAGGGATTTGGAGGTGCTCCAAAACTGCTTCAGATGCTGTTGGTAATAAATCTAGGGCTTAATCTTAGATAGTCCCAACAGATCTGGCATGTACAACATTAGAGACCTGGCTGGATAATAACTTGGTTTCATTTTATGAATTAACTGGTCCTTCTTGGTTTTTTTTCAGCGTGCCAGTTGTAACATAACAGAGGTGCAGTGGCTATTCATTTCTAGAACCAGTGCTGAGTGTAGAACTTTCCCCCGGAATGATTTCCAGACTCGGAGTCTGGAGGACTGAGTATTTTAAGCGTTTGGGTCTTCTACATGCAAAGCATCAGTATGTTTTAGGTTTTTCTTGATGAATATGCAAACACTGTGCATGCCAGGGAAGCTTCTAGCAGAATTTGGTTAATCTCTGCTGTAACAATGGAATTTCTGAGAATCCTTCTTGATGACTTCAATGCCTGGAAAGTGAGGGGAACTTAGGTTCATTTATTCTGATACACTGACTGCTGACGGCTTTACTGCATGTTAGTGAAGTCGCAGATTAGAAGGGGCCATATGCTGGATTGATCTCATGGGATTTAATCTCCAGGGTAGATTCTCGCCCTGTGAGAAGAGCAAATCATCATGGTCTGCTCTCCAGCATTAGAGTCTTACTTCCAGCCCCAGGATCAGACCTGTAATATTGACTGTTAGCAAAACAGCTCCTTCAGCCTATGAATGCAGGGTCATACTGAGGATTTTTGACTACTACACATCATCCACTGGGGTTGTTGATAGACATAAAGAAACGTACAACACAGGCATCGTGCCTTTAGCACGTCCGTGCTGGGCCTTTGTGGTTTTATCTTTGTTACTCAGAGCACTGAGGCTGGGCTCAGCTTTTGGCGACTTTTGAACCTTAATGGCTCAACAAATTTAACTGCTGAATGGCATTTTTTGCTAGAGAATGATTTGCAAGTCTCCCTGCAAATACAAAAATGGTAAAGCAGTCTGTATTTGGTGAGTAACTTGCATAGTATTTTCTGCTACAGAACTAAATGAGTCTGATAAACTTTATGGTGTCAAGTATCAGAGGTGTAGCCATGTTAGTCTGTATCCACAAAAACAACAAGGAGTCCAGTGGCACCTTAAAGACTAATATTTATTTGGGCATAAGCTTTCGTGGGTAAAAAACCCACTTCTTCAGCTGCAGGGAGTGAAAATTATAGATGCAGGCATAAATATACTGGCACATGAAGAGAAGGGAGTTACCTTACAAGTGGAGACCCAGCACTGACCAGGCCAATTCAATCAGGGTGGATGTGGTCCACTCCCAGTAATTGATGAGGAGGGCACGTCAATACCAAGAGAGGGAAAATTGCTTTTGTAGTGAGCCAGCCACTCCCAGTCCCTATTCAAGCCCAAATTGATGGTGTTAAATTTGTAAATTAATTGTAGCTCTGCAGTTTCTCTTTGAAGTCTGTTTTTGAAGTTTTTTTGTTGAAGGATGGCTACTTTTAAATCTGTTATAGAATGTCCAGGGAGATTGAAGTGTTCTCCTACTGGCTTTTGTATGTTACCATTTCTGATGTCTGATTTGTGTCCATTTATTCTTTTACATAGAGACTGTCCAGTTTGGCCAAGGTACATGGCAGAGGGCATTGCTGGCACATGATGGCATATATCACATTAGTAGATGTGCAGGTGAATGAGCCCCTGATGGTGTGGCTCATGTGGTTGGGTCCTCTGATGGTGTTGCTAGAGTAGATATGGGGACAGAGTAGGTAATGGGGTTTGTTACAGGGATTGGTTCCTGGGTTAGTGTTTCTGTGATGTGGTGTGTAGTTGCTGGTGAGTATTTGCTTCAGGTTGGAGGGCTGTTTGTAAGTGAGGACTAGCCTGCCTCCCAAGGCCTGTGAGAGTAAGGGATCATTTTCCAGGATAGGTTGTAGATCGTTGATGATGTGCTGGAGAGGTTTTAGCTGGGGGCTGTACGTGATGGTCTGTGGTGTTCTGTTATTGTGTGTGAGTATATTTATGCCTGCATCTGTAATTTTCACTCCAGGCATCTGAAGATGTAGTTTTTTTACCCACGAAAGCTTATGCCCAAATAAATCTGTTAGTCTTTTAAGGTGCCACTGGACTCCTCGTTGTTTTTGATAAACTTTAGTAAGTATTGCAGTTTACTTTATCTTATAGGTATTCGCAGGAGGCCTGTTTGTCTCACATGTTGGCCATACATGCTGTGGGAAATTGGCTGTTGATTTATAATGTACCCAACTGCAACACATCTAACCCCAGGTCTACACTATGGGGACTAGCCCAGCATAGCTATGGCGCCATAGCTATACCAGCATAACCCCGTAGCATAGACACAACCTACACCAATGGAAGGGGTTTTTCCATTGCTGTAGGAGCACTACCTCCCTGAACAACAGTAACTAGGTCAACTGAAGCATTCTTCCATCAAACGACTAGCATCTACACTGGGGGTTAGGTTGGCATAGCTATGCCACTGACAGGTGTTAAGTGCAGACCAGACCTTAGTGCAGTTCATAAGGGCTGTAACAGAATACTGGCATAATCCAGGTTGCCAACCAACCAAACACATGGGAAATGTGGAAAAGACCACTCTGCAATAGGGTATCCAGACAGGAAGTTAAGATGTTAGTGAAGATCAATATATGTTGAGCAGGACAAATATGTTGTAAAAAATCATTTAGCTTGCTATTGGGATTTCTTTTATTTTGCAGGGCTGACAGTCTAATATCCCTTTTCACTGTTTACTCTCTTTTTCATTCAGACTGTCAGTGGCAACTGGATATTGTGTGAAATAAAATCAGTTTCTTTTGATTTTCCCTCCTCCCCGCACTAAGGACAAGGTTTTGTGTTTAATGATTTTTCCTGTATTCCTTTATGCAGTTAACAGGGACATAGTCAGAAGCTGAGGTCTCAGTCTCTGTACTGTAGAGATTTCAGGCTGGCTTCAGAATTTTAGAGGTATTCTTGGGGATGTGGAATAGTTAGTACAGGAATCTGGAGACCTGGATTCTATATTTGATTTTTGTTGCTGACTCATTGGAAGAGGAAGATGTGAAATGACATCTTGTATGAGAAATTCTGATCCACTCTACGCAATTTTGTAATTTCTTTCTAAGCAGTTTTATATATAGTCGGAAACTCAAAAATGCTATGCAAAATTACAGGCAAAATATTTTTTGGGGGCGGGGGGGAGATTTTGTTAAAAAAAAAATAAATTGTTCCCTTCTGCTATGGACTTAAGAGCTGAGCTCCTATGAGCAGCTTGCAGAGGAGAGGGGATGGGAGACTGCCTTGTGTTTACCTTAACCCCTGGAGTATTTTGCAAATAAACTCCCTGTAATTTTACAGCAGTCAAATGGCTGCTCAACTCAAGGTGGCTACCCAGGCTTTATGGTCCATGCTGTAAACAAAAACAGCCTTTTGCTGACTCACTCAAAAGGTGCAGCCTGGATTAGGCCTCTACTCAGGCCAGGCTTTTAGGTTTTAAGACGGGGACATTCTTCCTCCCCTGTCCCAGCTTTACCCAGAACTGCCCTGATGGAAGAAACAACAAGCCTTTTTTACTATGTCTGTTGGTCCCTGTTTAGCTTCTGTCCGCTCCCAGCTCTGCTAGCTGCTGGAGGACTAATTCTCATTGTTCTGCCTGCAGCTGATCCTGGGTGGCCTCCCTAGGCAGCTCCTGAATGTCTAAACTTGCTGCTCTTTTCCCCCCAAAAGAACACCTTTGGGTGGGGTGCACCAAAGTGGTGGTGCCTCCTGCAGGGGGCAGCAAATGCCTAGTACATCCTGTCACAGATGTATCTAGACCTAACTTCAAGTTCTTTCATACAATCATAATTTAAGTAGCTTTCAAAAAAGCAAAACTAGGGCTATATATTCAAATGTTAGTAGAATGACAAAAAGTTCCAATTCTATTTAATTTTCTCCCAGTCATAAAGAAAATCATTAAGGGTAATATTCTTTTAAAAATCTGCTTAAATCCAGGAAACTTACAGAGAACTTCACTGGATAGTAAGATTGTTACTTGGCATTTGCTTTTACAGACTAGCCACGTTTTCTTGCCAGAGTTAAATACTGTTGTCAGGTCTCTTCCACTTTTAAGTCTAAAAATATTCTGTGGGAGAGTTAGTAATTGGAGCAAGTCTTTGAAGACATTTTAAGTGTCTTCAATAGGGGAAAAGTTAAAATTACGTGGTGGGTGATTTTTCTTGATTCACTGAAGGCTGCTTTTGACTATCCCCTGGGTTGAGATGATGTAGAAATGAGTTTGTAGCAGTAATCTTGTGAGTGATCATTCACTGCAGGTAACCATTTGAGTGCTTGGGAGTGATAGCTTTTTTAGTGCTGTCATTGATGAAGGGGAAAAGAGTGACCACTATTCCCGTGTCTCAAACTCTTCCAGTCTCCAGCTGTTGTGCAGCCAAAGATTCAGTTGCGTTCCTTCTATCCAGGTTCTAACTAGAGACCCAGGACCTTTCACCTCTGCTTCTATGGCTACATCTACACTGTACACCACTTGCAGCAGCGTGTAGGCTATGTGTAGCTACCTGCCTCAGGAAAAACAGGCTGCATCCACACTGGTGTGGAGCTACGTGTCAGTGAAAGGGTTTGCCAGTGGGAAGCCTGTCAGAGCCTGTCCCTGCTGCTGGAGTCAGTGACTGTGGCAGGGAAAACAGCAGTGTAGATTGGAGAGGCACAGCTTCGGCTGCAGAGAGTTGTGTAGGGTCTATACTCAGGTACATACCCCCAGGGTTCAGGTGTGTCTTTACTCACCTGAGCAGTGCCTCATCATCTACACTGCAATTTATATTCATGCTGTGGAGGCGTGCAGTGTAGGTATGCTACTTGTTACCAACAGGAGTCTGCAGTGTAGAGGTACCTTATGATACCATGACAGTAGGAAGTCCTGTTTCTCCACAAACCTCACACTCTCATTATCTCCTCCTCCCAAGGCTGGAACATGGCATAATGTTTTGTGAAGCATTGTTTGCCTGCCATGTCTGTCTCTTCCAAACCTCTGTTCTAAACAATAACATCTTATATAGATGCCATTGTTCACCAAGTCACTACTTCCCTACACTCAAAACGATAATAAATTAGATTCTTTTGCCTCCTGCACATGTGTATATGGAATAGGGATAGTGTAGGAATACAGAAAACATAAGCCAGACATTTTAATCAACCTGCACTGAATACCCTGACTCAATAAATCATGGCAGCCAAACGACATGCCGTACAAGCAGTAAAAGTCTACACAGAAGCAGGGTCACAAATAACCACTTTGTAGACTAAGCTGGAATTGAAAAATAGATACACGATGGACTGTGTGCTCCTAATACTTAGCTATTGTGCCACCCATTCTACCCAGGTGTAAGGGAATTGAAGCTAGTCTAACACACATCAAGGAGCTGTGAGAGGCTGGGGGCTACTTGTACATCAGTGGTTCTCAACCTTTCCAGATTACTGTACCCCTTGCAGGAGACTGATTTGTCTTGTGTACCCCAAGTTTCACCTCACTTAACTACTTGCTTACAAAAATCAAACATAAAAGTATCACAGCACTATTAATGAAAAATTGCTACTTTCTCATTTTTACCATATAACAAAATTAATTGATTGGAATATAAATATTGTACTTACATTTCAGTGTGTGGTGTATAGAGTAGTTTAAACAAGTCATTGTATTAAATTTGAGTTTGTACTGACTTAGCTAGTGCTTTTTATGTAGCTTGTTGTAAAACTAGGCAAATATCTAGATGAGTTGATGTACCCCCTGGAAGACCTCTGTGCACCCTCAGGGGTACGCGTACCTCTGGCTCAGAACCACTGTTCTAAATGACACATATTTTATTTGCTTCTGGCTTTTCTGCATGTAAGGTAAACAAGCTTTGATTCCCTTACATATGGATGGCAGATGTAAATAAGTGTCTCACTGAATAGTAAAGGGGTGGGTCTAAGTTATACATTCTATACCTCATTTCTGATTTTGGCCCCTTGCTTCTTTCTCTTCGCTTCCATCAAGTACAGTGAATAAGAAATTCCCTGCACTGTGGCTCTGTTAAGTATCTGTGGGAGTAACCAGCACCCTCCACACCAAGGATGAGTGTATGTCATATCACTGACACACTCTTCCAGCAGTGACTCAGCTTTCCAGTGAGCTTGGCAACAAATCACTGCACAGCAGCCTGGCTGGCTCGGTATGTTTACTCTCTTACAGTTTTAATAGGACCTCTCCCTAATGGCTTCACCACCAGGAACTGGGCTTCCCCACAGTAGGACAGACCTTGTTGTCCTTCCTCCTGTGCTTCTAACTGCAGCATGTTGTTCCCTGAAGTATGACCCTCTTTCATCCCTCACTAGCCTCTTTAGGCACACTTTTGTGGCCCCTCTGAGCTAAGCAGGGCTTCTCTGTAACAAACTAGGGGGAGCCCCTGGGCCACTACAGCCTCGGTGGGAGAGTAGAAGCATTCCTAGAGATAGATCATTAATATTCCTATAGCTTTTCAGTGTAGCTCACAAACATGCTGTTTTTATTAGGGTATGAAATGAGATGTTATAAAAAGTGCCAAATGGAGACGAATAGCTGAGTTCATGCCATCTGATTCATTGCATGGGATTAACTGAGAAGGAAGAACTGTTTTTTTTTTCCTGTGTGATCCCTTCCTATAGGACCCAGTGTCCTAGGTGTCTCTGTCCTGTGCAGACCCATCTGAATGTTCTCCCATAGGTTAGATGTGAAGAAGACATATTTGGTTTAGAGTTTCATCTGAAACATTTCCTGTTGCCCACAGTGGACTCCAGTAAACTTCGGCTACTCAGCTCCTGGGCTGCTAAGGACCCAACTCTAGCAGTTAAAATGCTCTGCATCAATAACTGGATTCAGAAGCAGGGCCCTTTGAACAGCCCTGTCACATTCCACCAGCTTCATGAGGTGTATTAACAAATAGGTGTTTGATGTAGCAACCCATTCCCAGGCTTTTCTGGTGAGGTCCAAATGGAATGTGTGGGGTTTGTTTTGTTTTGTTTCGCTGACACCAGTACTTGTGTTAATTTCCCAGAGCTCGACGTCTTTTCCGGTATGTAGCCGAGTATTAGGATGAATATGCTTTTCCATACATTTCTCCTGAGCAATGCTCAGTGAGTCACGCAAATATAAGCAAAACTTATGTACCTGAGTATAGACATTACAGGGTTTAACATAACAAGCAGATGCATGAAAGAGAAACAGTCAGCGGCACTGAATACAAACTCAGCACTGAAAAAATGCACAGCTTAGTCCCTGCCTGGGCAAAGTCAGTCAAAGAGTGTTTTCTTCCAGATTATACAGTAGTGAGGTTGAAATGAGTAACCTCCTGTTTATGCAAATCACAGGGGCAGTATGGGGTAGTGGTTAGAGCATTGAGCTGGAAATGCAATGGGTTCTAGTGTAAGCAGAGTCAGGATGAGCTCTACCCTGACATCTGGTGGTGAATTATGGTGTGTGTGGAAAAGAACTCCAGGGGCTGATCTTGTTTGCATAGGCACACCCACTCGCCTGGCATGAAACAACAGCAACTGAAAGTGGTTACTTTGGCTGGTGTGGGATCCCCAGTTTCTCTGTTATTGGGGCAGGAAGAATAAAGTTTTGTTACCCTGATTCTGTGAGTCAAGGCCAGTGGAACTGTTGTATGATAGAGGGACTGAGTGAGTCCTTCACCATTACCTAAGTAGCACTTGCTTGACAAGGGGCATGGGTTACAAAACCCAGTGAATTGAGAGAGAGGATGGAGACAGGTAGTTGTACCTCATGGTATGGGCCCTCTCTGAGTGTTTGAAACACCAATTGCACTATCTCTACTGTTGAGTGTCAGAGCTAACTTTGATTCCATTAGGAGTCTAGTTACAGGCTGCTGAGCTGAATTCACTTTGGGCTACTGGTGCACCAGCACTGGGGCTCCCCTACTATGAGCTGAAATTGCTAAGAGCTGAAATCACAAAAGAGCTAAAGTTATTGAGAGCTGAGATCACTGAGTGCTGTGTTAACTAGTGGGGGAGCCAGAAGCTATATTGCTAAGCAGCTGGCAGAGCAATTTGTGGGGACGGCTGGAGGAGCAGCCAGCAGCGCGGAGCCTTGCGGGGCTGATTGGAGCGGCCCAAGGAACGGCGAGCGGAGCTGTTTGCAGGGACGGCTGGAGTGGCTCATAGGTCGGTGAGCGGAGCGGAGCAGCTTGTAGAACGGAGCAGTTCGTGGGATGGCAGGAAGTGGACTGGCTCGTGGTGAAGGCTGTGGCAGAACCCCCACGGAGAAACAGACGGCCGGCCGGCCTCGGATCATGTAAGGTGCCCCTTAACACCTTGCGTGCCCCCCCTTTTACTCTGGGGCTGCACTGACCAGGGACAGCCACTTTGGGGTTTGTTGGACTTTTGGGACTTTGGGTGGTTGCTGGACCCAAGAGACTTTGGGGGTGTTGGACTTTGGGGACTCTGGGTGATTTTTGGGTTGCTGGATTCAAGAACCAAAGGACACAGCCCAATTTGCTGGGGTGGGTTTTTTGCTCATGGTTTGTGTTATGAATCCTGTTTGTGGTGTTTTTCCAATTTAATGCTGATGTCATTTACCTCATGTTATTAAACATTTTCTGCTACACTCAGACTCCGTGCTTGCGAGAGGGGAAGTATTGCCTCTTAGAGGCACCCAGGGGGTGGCATGTAATTGTCCCAGGTCACTGGGTGGGGGCTCGAGCCGGTTTTGCATTGCGTTATTGAAACGGAACCCCTAGATACAGAACCCGGCCTTTGTTGCTGCCAACTTAGATGGGCAGAAGGGTTACACTAGTCCCAACGATACCTTTGACTTGTTGTATGACACTGAGCAAGTCAATTAGGATATGTCTGCAATGGAGCTAGCTGCTGTAATTCCCAGTTTGAGGAGACATACTGTGCTAACTCTGATGCTAATGCACTGAAAATAGAAATGTGGTGCAAATGATGGGAGGGGCTAGTCACCCCGAGTATGAACCTAGGGTCTTGGATGGGCTTATACTCAGGGCTGCTAGCCACTGGTGCTACTGTGGCTATACTTCCATGTTTAGCATGCTAGTCTGATCACAGCTAGTGCATGTATGTCTCCTAGGGCTGGAAATTCTACCTTCCGCCTCCTGTGTAGACATACCCTTGCCATGCCTTCTTTCATAACATGGGGCTAATGACTACCTAGCTTAGTTAAGTACTTAGATCATTGCATAAATAGCTCTATGCTTGTGTCACGGAGTGTGGGGGAGTCAGGGCGATTCAGCGTGACTCTCAGCCAGCCAGTAAAACAGAAGGTTTATTAGATGACAGGAACACAGTCTAAAACAGATCTTGTAGGTACAGAGAACAGGACCCCTCAGTCAGGTCCATCTTGGGGGGTAGGGAGCCCAGACCCTGGTTCTGGGCCTCCCTCCACTTCCCCAGCCAGCTCCAAACTGAAAACCCCATCCAGCTGTCTTACCCAGCCACACACCCCAGCCCCTCCTCTAGCCTTTGTCCAGTTTCCTGCGCAGAAGGTGTAACCTGGCCCCAAACCCTCCTGGTCTCAGGTTATGTGCTCAAGTATCATCCCTCAAGTGAAGTCACTCCCTTATATCCCACCACCATCTAGTATTGATGCAGACAGGAAGCTAGTGAAATGCCCATGCAGTATTACCAGGTTAATACTCCCTACTCCATCACAGCTTGTGTCAAGTATTAATAAACACTTGCAAAGAACACATGCCTAGCGTGCTTTGCTAGGACCCTGTTCCCCTGAGGGGCAAATGTTTTCAACTTGGCTTGGAAGAGGCAGGAGAGGGAGAACCACATCTGACAGCCATCGACAAAACCTGCTAATTTCCTTACCATAGACATCTTAGAAATTAACCTTCTTCTACCAGCTCACTGTTTGCTAGAGTCTTCAGATAATATTCCATTACTCGACAAATGGACACGTAAAGGAGGTCTCTTCCAGGGTCTGTTGCACCAGGGGGACTCTTTAGAAATTAGGTTATCACGCCAGCTCCACTCAGGAGTCTGCTCTGAGCTGCAGGCAGGCTCACCAACCTCCTGTGGCTGAAGAACTACCTCTTAATTCCTGAACATGCCCTCATTCTAGAATTCATAGCCCTAAATTGAAGCTATCATGGTGTATTATGTTGCTTTGGAGTCCATTGTTTTTAATAATCCACATAATCGATTCAGAAATGCTCAGTCTGGGCGCACTCGTTTCACAACTGACAGCTGCTTATCAGACAAAGGCACCTCCTTTACTTATTAGCAGCAAAAACAATCTGTCTCGAGGGCTAAGGCTTGTGAGGGCATATTTGGAATATTACATACAGATGGGCTCAACAAAGGAAGACACAAGGGTAATGGGTCTTACTTGAGGGGATTAGTCTGGACTGTCTGAGGAGGAGACTGACAAAAAAAAACCCATGTTCCACCTTGAGAGGGAGGGGCAAGGGACCAAGAGGAAACTACTCACAGTATATACAGTAAGTACCTAAATACTTGTGAGAGGTACCATGGGAGAGAGCTGCTTGGACTTCAGAGACAGACTCCACTGTGTCTCCGTCCTGATAGGTTTATAGTAAATGTAACAGTAGAACTAGGTAATATTAGTGACTTTAAGGCAAGAATTAATGTCTATTTGGAGCCTGGAAAGATGCCTATTGGCTTCAATGGGCACTGAATCAGGCCTTTAATGTGTTGCCCTGAAAAGCATGTAAGAAGCCGTGGGATGGACTGGAATGGACCTATGGTTAAATCTCTGCCCCCAGCTGCTTCGGCAACTCATCATATGACCAAAAACTTTAAGGGTTTAGCTTTAATAACTGCATGTCTAATTTGTAAACACAAATTGTGTGGACATGCAAGCTGGTATAGGAAGTTCAAACATGCTGTCTGATTGCTTGTGTGCTTATGAAAATCAAGCCCTAAAGGCTCCATAGGTATGGGTAATAGTGTGGTGTAGGGGGCTGCTTGATATATAAAAGGGCCAAATGGCCTGTTGCTGATGCCTGATCCACTGCTTCTCAGGAGCACCCAGTCTCTTTTGGCCTTGGTTTATAGTGCCCGTTGGTACTTGAGCTGGTTTAAGAATATTGCAGCTGTTATTGATTGAGGAGCAAAGATATGCTTGCTGGTGTGTTTCATAGGGAGTTCTCAAATGGAAGGATGAACGTTGAACTTCAATGGGGGTTACAGGTTAAAAATGGGAATGCGTAAAGCTCTATTGGGCAAAGACTACTAGCAAAAGAACCATAGTTACCATTTTGAAAATGATGCATTGTTATTTCAGAGGAGTTTCTTGCCTGTCTCTTTGGAATGATGTGGTTCTTTTCATTGCTGAAACAGCAACTGAGAACATTGTAATTTCAGAGCAGCAGAGGAGGACTGTACAGGGAAGACCCACCACATGAATTTGAGAGCAAACTTATTTTTGTGACAGTTAAGAGGATAAATTATTTTAAAATCTTAATAAACACAGGCTCTCTTCCTGCTGCAAGGCCCTGATTCAGCAAAGCACTTAAGCACATGATTAAATCCCATTGATGTAAGAAAATATTTACTCAAAACCAGGAAAATAAAGGCTTCAAACCTCTTTTGGATTTAAATGGTACCTGTGAGATTTAGCTGTGTGTTTAAGTGTTTTGCTGACTCAGGGCTGTCCTGCCAAAATGGAACATCCATATGCTGTTTATCGGCTCTGTTCTTTCCAGGACTGTTTACACGTACTCCAGCACATCCAGCAGAAGAAACTTCCTGGGAAAGGGGGTAAATTTGCTGTGGCATGAGTTGGAATCTGGGGAGGAATGTGAAGATACAGCCATGGAAAGGTAGATGTTTAACAATTACTGCACAGGTTGTTGGCACACACACACACACACACACACTTAAATTGGACTGTCAAAATAATCCTCATGTTTGTACTAATTGTCTGTAAGTGTCTATAACGAGGAGTCCTTGTGGCACCTTAGAGACTAACAAATTTATTTGGGCATAAGCTTTAGTGGCTAAAACCCACTTCATCAGATGCATGGAGTGAAAAATACAGTAAGAAGAATATATATTATAGCACATGAAAAGATGGGAGTTGCCTGACCAAGTGGGGGGTCAGTGCTAACGAGCCAATTCAATTAAGGTGGAAGTGGCCTAATTTCAACAGTTGACAAGGGGTGAATACCAAGGGAGGGAAAATTACTTTTTATTATTTTTATTATTATTTTCCCTCTCTTGATATTCACCCCTTCTTGTCAACTGTTGAGAATAGGCCACTTCCACTCCTCGTTATTTTTGCTGATACTGACTAACACAGCTACCACTCTGAAACCTGTAAGTGTCTAGACTTTCAAGATAATTTTATATTTGCAGTGTTGTAGTTGTCTTGGTCCCTGGATATTAAAGAGACAAGGTAGGGAAGGTAATATCTTTTATTGGACCAACTTCTGTTGGTGAAAGAGACGAGCTTTTGAGCTAACACAGAGCTTTTCTTCACATGACCTAAATGCAGTATGGGAGATGTAGTCCAGCCAGGGAGCCTGGCTCATAGCAGGAAATGGGGCATCATGGTCCAGAACTACAACTCCCATACGGCAATGTGCCACTATGGGAAAATTCAATTTAATATTGAAGTGATTTGAAACTAAGGGCACGTCTTCACTACCCGCCGGATCGGCGGGTAGCAATCGGTCTATTGGGGATCGACTTATCGCGTCTAGTGAAGACGCGATAAAATCGATCCCTGATCGCTCTGCCGTCGACTCCGGAAATCCACCGCGGCAAGAGGCGGCAGCGGAGTCGACAGTGGTCGACTTGCCGCCGTCCTCACAGCCAGGTAAGTCGACCTAAAATACGCAACTTCAGCTACGCTATTCACGTAGCTGAAGTTGCGTATCTTAGGTCGACCCCCCGCTGTAGTGTAGACTTAGCCTAAGAATTTTGGATCAGTTCGATAAACTGAAACTAAACCTTTCAGTTTTGGTAAAGTTGAATGTTTCATTTTGATGAAAAATATTGAAACAAAATAGTTGGGCATTTCTGAAAAGAATTTTTTGGGATTTCTGTGCCACAACATTTTTTGAAATTTCCACTTTTTGTTCCAATTTGAGACAAACAAATGTTGAAATGTCTCAAATTCTCATTTTTATTTGTCTGAAGTGCTAAGCAAACAAACTTGTGTAGGTGCAGGGACAGGCTGGGGAAGAGACTGAGGGGAGACTGGGCAGCAGACACATGACTGTGGAGGAGTGGGGTATATAAAGATCACTCTTGATCTGCCTCTTTGTATGGAGGCCCTTCCCATTCTGGACCAACCTGCACCTACAGGTTCTGCAGCCTGTCAAAACCAGCCCTGCTGATAGTTAAAATCAGTTCTAGCATCCTTACATAACTTTAACCCACTTGAACATTAGGTCTGAAAGGTCAATTGACATGCATGTTGTGAAACAGGGAGCTGAGATGCAGTGGAAAGGAAATGTCAAGCATAAATACTGTCTGTGCCACCAAATATTTGTGCTAGCTTTGCTTGTTGGGCTGGGACTCCCTCCTTGGTGTGGTATACAACAGGTATACTCATGGTATTCCATGATATCTCAGTCTTCACTGTAGCTAGGAAATAGTTTTAAAACATTTAATTGTACTAGGAAGAAACATGAGTGTTTGAGGTTCACACCTGTAGTGGCAGGGAGATAGACTGCCTAATCTCACAGGTCTGTTTTATTTTTAAGCAGTGTGCATAAAATCAATGATTTTTTTAAAAAAATTGGATTTTTTAAAAATTTAAATCGGATTTTTTTTAATTTAAAATGGATTTTTTTGATAAAATGCTTTTTGAGGAAAAAACCTATCTAAAGATCGTTTTAATTAAGATATATTATAGCTCAAAGATATCTCATCATGGAATACGAATTATACATTCTAATTCTATAGTATGAGACAATATATTCATGTAATGTTTAAGAAAAGTTTTGTAAATGAGTTCCAATAGTTCATGCATTAGGGACCCAATCTTATGGGATTCCAGGGGCTTCTGTATAGATTATTTAGGTTCATCTTTCTATCTACTCAATGGGACTCAGTGCTCAGTCTAGAAGATACCATCAGAGATGCTTAGTTTTGCAGTTCTCAAACTGTGGATTTGTGTCTCCAGAGGTAACATACTTAACAGCAAAAATGTTTTTAAATAAAAAAATAATATATAGAGGTGAGAAATAACAGACCTCAACTCTATTGTCCCTCTGCAAATTTGTGTACATAGAGTCAATCCCTTACCTCTCTCTAAAAGTGCAAAGTTTCAAAAAGTTCAATGAATAGAAGATTGTTGGGGGTGGAATAGATCTGGACAAGGAGAAGAAGTCTGGAGATAAATGTAAGAAGGGAGGGACAGGCAGTAGAAACAAAAGTGAAACTGTTTGAGCAGCATATTCCAGAAGTCTTGAGGTCTTTCTGAGTGTAGCCTTCATTGATTTGAGATCTACCATACCATTCTCTCACTAGAAGGAAAAACCTATAATGGCAGCAGGCCATAAGAGACCCAGTTTGGGAATATTTTAATGAAGTTCCTCTATCTGTGGGTAAGACAGGCATGCGTGCAAAATGCAAACAGTGCAACAAAGAAATGCAAGGCCTGGTTTCCCAAATGAAACAACATCATGAGAAGTGTTCCTTCTCAGGAGGAAGCTGCATTGACGACGATGAAAGGAACATGTCTGAACATGCAGGATCTTCAGGTTGGTAAACTTTTTTTTTTCCATACTACTTTTTTAAGGACTGCCTGTCTTCCTTCTGGACTATTCTTGAATTCTCATGTTTGGGCAAAAATATAGTTGTTACTCTATGGTACTATCATTTTAGATGCAGTTGTGACAAAAAATAAATAGCTGAAATAGGCAGATCTTCCTTTTACAATTTCACCTTTAAAATAGTACTGCGTGTCAGTGAATGCAATGAGTAATACTAAATGAGCAGTCTGGTAATAATAATTAAATAACTGCATTGACTTATTTTGTTTAGGAGAATCCATCCTCAACATACAGGATTCTGAAGACTATCCACCTTCAAGATCACCATCATTTTCTACAGTTTCAGAGTTATCTGCCAATGATAGTGTTTCAGTCACATCATGTATGTCACATAGCCACAGTATATCACTTTTAGCAAAAAGAAAAAAAAATCTCCATCATCCAGAAACAACCATAGATAAGTTTGGGATAAGAACCAGCAGATTACAAAAAGAGGTAATTGATGAAAAAAATGGCTGATTTGTTTATGCAACAAACTCTCCTTTCCGTATGATTGAGAACCCACACTTCATTAACATGGTTCAGTCATTAAGACCAGGATACAGCCCACCCAACAGAGCAAATGTTTCAGGCAAATTTCTGGATAAAGTGTATGAAAGAGAAATTGAGCAGTGTGCAATAGGTCTAGAGGGTGAAATTGCTAACCTGAGTCTTGATGGGTGGAGCAATCTCCACAATGATCCTGTTGTATGTGCTTCCATGACAACAGAAGAAGGGAATGTCTTCCTTAAAGAAACAATTGATACATCAGGAAATGCACACACAGTAGAATACTTACAAGAAGTAGCAGTAAAAAACTATAACAAACTATGAAAAAAAATTCAAATGTCTAGTATGCAGCTTGGTCACAGACAATGCTGCAAATGTATCCAAAATGAGAAGAAATTATTTAGAAGAGAGTGAAGAATCCCAAGATAATAACATATGGTTGCCGTGCTCATTTGATGCACCTCCTAGCCAAAGACTTCAGTGTTCCAGAAATAAAGGCTAATGTTATTGAAATTGCAAAATACTTCTGTAAGAACCGCTGTGCAGCAGCTACTCTGAAAAAAGTGCGAGGAACCAAGCTAACTCTCCCACAAGACGTGCGATGGAACTCAGTAGTGGACTGTTTTGAGCACTATATCAAGAACTGGCCTAATCTGATGACAGTTTGTGAACAAAATTGTGAAAAAATAGATGGCACTGTCACAGCCAAAGTTCTCAACATTGGGCTTAAGAGAAATGTTGAACACATGCTGAATACCCTGAAGCCTATTTCTGTAGCCTTGAACAAAATGCAGGGAAATAGCTGTTTTATTGCTGACACTGTTGAAATTTGGAAAGAACTGAGTGAGATCTTAAAACGAGAAATATGCAATGACAGAGTTAAATTACAAGCATTAAAAAAATGAATGGGACAAGCACTATCTCCAGCTCATTTTCTTGCAAATATTCTCAATACTCGGTACCAGGGTCAAACCTTAACTGCTGAAGAAGAGGAGTTGGCTATGACATGGACATCCAGCAATCATCCCTCCACAATGCCAACTATAATAAACTTCAGAGCTAAGGGTGAACCATTCAAGAAATATATGTTTGCTGATGATGATTTAAAGAAATTCACACCAGTGAAGCACTTGGATTCAGAGACTGATAATCTCACTTTTAACAGCAGTAGCTTCTTCTGCCGCTGTAGAAAGAATATTTTCTTCCTTTGGACTAATTCATTCCAAATTGAGAAATCATTTGGGACCTGAAAAAGCAGGAAAGCTTGTTTTTCTTTTCCAGATTGTGAACAAACAGGAAAATGAAGGTGAAGACGACTGAATTAGCTGCAGAAGCCAATATTTTAAGTTTCTCATGTTGACCTGGCTGACATAGTCGATTTAATTTTTTTTTTAAATATTTCATTTAACTATTTGAGTTAAAAACAATTTTAATAAAAACAAAACTGATTTTAAAAAACTTGAATGTTTAGCTGAATTCAAAAATTCATATGCTTGTTTTGTTAAAATATTATATGTTTGCTTTGAAGAAAAAAATCCTGACTACATAACATTGTTTTAGTTAAATAAAACAATTTAAATGTCTGTCTGGTGATGGTCTCCTCCTAATACAGCATGGCAAGAAAATGCTACAAATACACTGCTCTCCAGCCAAAATGCTTCTGAAATAAATGTAGTCAAACTTTACTAATTCTGGGTCACTGAGAACGAAAATGATGCTTAAAATTGTTGATTGGCTCTAGTTTTCAAGATATGCTATTGGGTCAGTATATACGACCCTTGACTTGGGAATGGCGGAGGATAAGTGAGTTATAAAGGGAAGGGATCTCAATTTAAACCAGAAATGACTAAAATACATCTTTGACTGGACCTATGAATAAATCTATGACTGGGTTTGGACAGTACTTGCTTTTTAGGCAAAACAATGAATGATGCAACCTGAAGCTGGTATTGCGTCATACATGATATGAATTGCATCATGTTATTCCTAGAAGTCATGGATGACGCAATCATAACGAAGCTTACATCACTCTGCTGAACAAATTGCCCTATATCAGCTCTAGAAATCATACAGTGTCGTGCTCTCTTATTTGTCAGAGTTTGATTTTGCAAAGGGACACATTTCTGTTTAGCCAAAGTGAGCAGAGATGCCTCGTACTTGTGTGAACAGTGCAGATAACTTCTGCTATGTTTGTGGTGAAGTGACTTTTGCATCACAAAAGCGCAGTATAACCACTATGGTTAAGAAAGCCTATCACCTTTATTTTGGCTGCAAAATTGGCGATCAGGACAAGAGGTGGGCCCCACACATATGCTGCAACACTTGTGCAACAAATCTTCGCCAGTGGTTGAAGAGGAAAAGGAAATCTATGCCTTTTGCAGTGCCAATGATTTGGAGAGAGCCAACAGATCATACCAGCAATTGTTACTTCTGCATGGTGCCTCCAGTTGGGAAAGGTGTGTCAAAGAAGAAAAAGTGGACTGTGCATTATCCAAACATTCCATCAACTATACGCCCAGTACCCCACGGAGAAGGACTGCCGGTTCCTGATGCACCAGAATCATTCTCACTTGAGTCAGACGAGGAAGAGGAAGAGGATGAAACTTCTGGTCCTGAACCATCAATGTCACAGGACCCACATTTTCTCCCATCCTCCTCCTCTGAACCACACCTCATAACACAAGGTGAACTGAATGACCTTGTCAGGGATTTGGAACTACCCAAGAGTAAGGCAGAGCTGTTGGGCTCCAGACTACAGCAGTGGAATCTCCTGGCAGGTGATGTTAGGGTTTCCATGTTCCGTGACCGTCAAAAGGATCTTGTCCCATTCTTCTTCATGGAAGGTGATCTTGTAGCCTGCAACAACATCGATGGTGTGATGGCAGCCCTCAACATCGTTCACGATCCAGATGAGTGGAGACTGTTCACTGATTCATCGAAGACGAGTCTTAAAGCTATTTTACTGCATAATGGCAATGTTTTGCCATCAATTCCAGTTGGTCATGCAGTCCATATGAAGGAAACCTATGACAACATGAAACAACTTTTGAGGTGCATAAACTATGACCAACATCAGTGGTAGCTTTGTGGCGATTTGAAGGTTGTTGTTCTCTTGCTTGGTCTGCAGACTGGATACACAAAGTACTGCTGTTTTCTCTGCGAATGGGATAGTCGTGCAAGAGATTCCCACTACATCAAGAAAGATTGGCCTCTCCGACAGTCATTGGAGCCTGGGAGGAAAAGTGTTCAGCATCCACCACTTGTTGAATCAAGGAAGATTTTGTTACCACCCTTCCACATCAAGCTGGGTCTGATGAAGAACTTTGTCAAGGCCATTGACAAAACACAAGCAGCTTTCAAGTACCTCCGTGGAAAATTTCCAAGGTTAAGTGAAGCTAAGATAAAGGAAGGTGTCTTTGTTGGTCCTCAGATTCGTGAACTTCTTCGAGATGATGCATTTGACCATGCACTGCGTGGCAAGGAAAAGACGGCATGGAAAGCCTTCCAGTTAGTAGCAATAAATTTTCTCGGAAACAAGAAGGCAGACAACTACAGGTTGTTGGTAGAAAACCTCCTCAAGGCATACAAAAGCCTTGGTTGAAACATGTCACTAAAGATACATTTTTTGCACTCTCATCTAGATTTTTTTCCACCGAACTGTGGAGCAGTGAGCGACGAGCACGGCGAGCAATTTCACCAGGACATTGCAACAATGGAGAAACGCTATCAGGGCAAATGGAGCCCATCAATGCTTGCAGACTATTGCTGGACAGTGACAAGAGATGCTCCATTTAATGAATACAAGAGACAAGCCAAGAAGCGCCGAGTAGACACTGAATAGGACTAAACTATGTACAGAATAGTTTTTAGCCTTTTGTTTCATAATAAATTTTATTTATATAACTCTTTTGCTGATTTTTAAAGTGTTACATAAACAGGACAGGTGAAATATCATCATGTAAAGCAACCATAAACACATGAAAAGACCTAGGTTTACAATTTATGATTAAAACTCTACTATCTACACAATATATATAGACATAAAATGTAAAAACTTAAATATCTTAGAAACAGTAGCCAATCAGTTGTTTTAATTGTCATATTTGAATTCAGCACATCAAAATACATAATAAATAGCAC
>NW_020664440.1:32729965-32778081 GCF_002925995.2 Terrapene triunguis
ACTCGCTGTGATCTCAGTGAAACCAATATCCCCATCGTTATTGCAGCTTGCTGTGTGCTCCACAATCTGTGTGAGAGCAAGGGGGAGACCTTTATGGCGGGGTGGGAGCTAGAGGCAAATAGCCTGGCTGCTGATTACGTCCAGCCAGACAGCCGGGCCATTAGAAGATCCCAGCGGGACGCCCTGTGCATCCGGGAGGCTTTGAAAGCTAGGTTCCTGAGTGAGCAGGGCAACCAGTGACTTTTCAGTTTGTGGACAGAAAAGCTGAACCTGCCCCCGTTTCTTTACCCAGTTCATTTTGACTATCCTCTCCAGTTACATACCCCCTTCACCCCCTTCCCCTTCCCAAAAAATAAAATCATTTCGATTTTGTTAATGAACACCGTTGTCTGTGTTGCTGTTTTCGCGGGAATATTTTAAACCGGGGACGCAGACTGTGGCGGGGGGCGGGCTCAGTGTTCTGATGCAAATGATGCTTCTAAACTCCCGGAATGACAGGCTCCGCACTGGTGGACTGGTTATTTCAATGGAGAACATGAAAAACACCTCCCAGACTGACCAGGGTAACCAGTGACTGCACTGTGTATGTGTCCTGATGCTGGACCTGACACCGCCTCTGTACCCTGCTAAAGGTCACTGTCCTGCCCAATTACCAAGCCCCTTCCCCCCCTCCAGACAGACTCTCCCTCAAAAGAACCTGACTGAAACAGTAATGGAGAGAAACAAACATTTTATTGCGAACCAGACATGAAACGTGGGGTGTGAAACTTGGACGGGGGCTTCTGTGAGGTGGGTGGGAAAGGACTTATGAAATTTTGGGGAATGTCAGCCTTCTAGTGCTAGAGCAGTCTGCAGGGGTTGACTGAAAGTTTTAACGGCCCTTGCCGCCCCTCCTTCTTTGGAGTTTGGGTGAGGGTGGTGTGGGACTTGGTGGCGGGTGAGGGCGGTTACAGATAGACTGCAGCGGGGCTCTGTCCTCCTGCCTCCGGTCTTGCAGAACATCCACAAGGCGCCGGAGCGTGTCCGTTTGCTCCCTCATTAGTCCAAGCAGCTTTTCAGTAGCCTGTTGGTCCTCCTGACGCCACCTCTCCTCCCGTTCCATGACTGCTCGGTGCATTTGTGACAAGTTCTCCCTCCACTGTGTCTGCTGGGCTGCCAGGGCTCGGGAGCATCCCATTAGTTCTGAGAACATGTCTTCACGCGTCTTCTTCTTCCTCTGCCTAATCTGCGCTAGCCTCTGGGAGTGTGCTGACAGGCTGGGTTGGGAGACAGTCGCAGATGTGTCTGTGTGAATTGTGAAAAGGGAGTGAATTCCTGAGACAGATAAATGAAATTGTATACAAAGAACCTAGTCTTTCTCTGTGAACAAGACCATGCACTGAACCTCTCACATGCGCACTCAGGACAAGGTCGAATTTTCGGCCGTCGCCTTCAGTGCCTGTGGACTTGCGGAGGTCTTGGAGTGTTCAGAGAACTGTGGCTGGAGACCTGAACTTCTGGAGCGGGCAATAATGGTAAGCCGCAGACTTGTGGCTGCTTAAAACTCCAGCAGTAGCACTGGCCTCCTTTCACATTGAAAGCAATGCCAGTCTCTGCTGCCAGCAATCAGGACAGCATCAACTCTGCCCCTGTCCCACCCCCTCGCGGCTGTCCCAGGGAAAGATCCCTGTATGCTGCCCCTCTCCCTCCACCGCGTGGCTGTAAAGCAGTCCCAATACTAACATTCCCCTCCCTAATTCAAAGCAGGGCGTCATGAGCGACATCACCCTTCTGAGGATCCCGGACACCCAGAGAGAACGCATGCTGCGGGAAAGCATGCAGAAACCGGGGCCGTATGCCGCCATGCTATGTCGTGCGATGATCCCGGAGTACTTGATTGTGGCGTGGAGGGGACATGTCTGCTACCACGGAGGGCCCACTAAGATCGCCCTACCCCGGAACCTGATCAACAGGCTTGAGCTCTACCTCCACGAGACCTACGAGGAGTTCTCCTACGAGGATTTCTCGTCGATCCCCGGCCACATTGACCGGATTTTCGCGTAGGTGCACTGGGACTTTGGAGTGGAGCGTCTTGGGCCTGGGAATCATGTAGTAACGGACATTGTGAAATTTTTTTAAAATACTTGGGACTAAATTGAGAAGAGCCTAAGACAGAGAAATCATGAAAACCCATTTGTTACCTTTGTAAATATTCCTGTTTTGTACCTGATTATTTTTTTACTAGTTTACAGCACTTTTATAAATATACATTGTTAATAGTATAAATATTACCGTTCTGTTTTAAATAAATGTTTACATGTTTACAGCACTTACTGCTTGATCCTTCCCCTGATTCTGTGTCCGGGGTAAGGGATGGGGACGGTTGGTACGGGATCTCGGTAAGGGTGATGAAGAGCTCCTGGCTGTCGGGGAAATCAGCGGTGCCAGCGCTGTCGACTGCCTCGTCCTCCTCATCTCCTTCTTCATCTTCCCCGTCCGCTGTCATGTCCGACGAGGAACCGGCCGCGGACATGATCCCATCCTCGGAGTCCACGGTCAGGGGTGGGGTAGTGGTGGCGGCCGCTCCCAGGATGGAATGCAGTGCCTCGTAGAAACGGGATGTGTGGGGCTGGGATCCGGAGCGTCCGTTAGCCTCTTTGGTTTTTTGGTAGCCTTGTCTCAGCTCCTTGATTTTCACGCGGCACTGCGTTGCATCCCGGCTGTAGCCTCTCTCTGCCATGGCTTTGGAGATCTTCTCGTAGATCTTAGCATTCCTTCTTTTGGAGCGCAGCTCTGAAAGCACGGACTCATCGCCCCACACTGCGATGAGATCCAAGACTTCCCGATCAGTCCATGCTGGGGCCCTCTTTCTATTAGATTGCACGGCCATCTCTGCTGGAGAGCTCTGCATAGTTGCCACTGCTGCTGAGCTCCCCTCGATGTCCAAAGAGGAACTGAGATTCAAACTGCCCAGACAGGAAAATGAAAATGAATTCAAATTTTCCCGGGGGTGTGGCTGGTCAGAGCATCCGAGCTCGGACTGCTGTCCAGAGCGTCAACAGAGTGGTGCACTGTGGGATAGCTCCCGGAGCTATTACCGTCGATTTCCATCCACACTTAGCCTAATTCGATATGGCCATGTCGAATTTAGCGCTAATCCTCTCGTTGGGGAGGATTAC
The DNA here is from genome assembly GCF_002925995.2 of Terrapene triunguis. Taxonomy (NCBI): domain Eukaryota; kingdom Metazoa; phylum Chordata; order Testudines; family Emydidae; genus Terrapene; species Terrapene triunguis. Next base: position 32,733,124 of record NW_020664440.1, read on the forward strand.
AGAAATCGATTTAAAGAGAGCTTTATGTCGAACTAAATGGCTTCCTGGTGTGGACGGGTGCAGGGTTAATTCGATATAACGGCGCTAAAGTCGACATAAAAGCCTAGTGTAGACCAGGCTTTAATGATCTGGAGGATGGCGTGGATTGCACCCTCAGCAAGTTTGCAGATGACACTAAACTGGGAGGAGTGGTAGATATGCTGGAGGGTAGGGATAGGATACAGAGGGACCTAGACAAATTAGAGGATTGGGCCAAAAGAAATCTGATGAGGTTCAACAAGGACACGTGCAGAGTCCTGCACTTAGGACGGAAGAATCCCATGCACTGCTACAGACTAGGGACCGAGCGGCTAGGCAGCAGTTCTGCAGAAAAGGACCTAGGGGTTACAGTGGTCGAGAAGCTGGATATGAGTCAACAGTGTGCCCTTGTTGCCAAGAAGGCTAACGGCATTTTGGGCTGTATAAGTAGGAGCATTGCCAGCAGATCGAGGGACGTAATCATTCCCCTCTATTCGGCATTGGTGAGGCCTCATCTGGAGTACTGTGTCCAGTTTTGGGCCCCACACTACAAGAAGGATGTGGAAAAATTGGATAGAGTCCAGCGGAGGGCAACATAAATTATTAGGGGGCTGGAGCACATGACTTATGAGGAGAGGCTGAGGGAACTGGGATTATTTAGTCTGCAGAAGAGAAGAATGAGGGGGGGATTTGATAGCTGCTTTCAACTACCTGAATGGGGGTTCCAAAGAGGATGGATCTAGACTGTTCTCAGTGGTACCAGATGACAGAACGAGGAGTAATGGTCTCAAGTTGCAGTGGGGATGGTTTAGGTTGGATATTAGGAAAAACTTTTTCACTAGGAGGGTGGTGAAGCTCTGGAACGGGTTACCCAGGGAGGTGGTGGAATCTCCTTCCTTAGAGGTTTTTAAGGTCAGGCTTGACAAAGCCCTGGCTGGGATGATTTAGTTGGGGATTGGTCCTGCTTTGAGCAGGGGGTTGGACTAGATGACCTCCTGAGGTCCCTTCCAACCCTGATATTCTATTATTCTACCTATCTGAAACTTCAGGGGGAACTCTTGTAGGCAGAATGTAGTTACATTAATATTTGGAGAGAAGCCTGGGGCTAACAGGCCTGCCTTTAGCTCTTGTATTTTTCATTGAAAGACAACCTCCAAAAACAGAGTACCCCCTAATGTTATGCAATGGAGTCAGCACTGACTCTGAGGGGAAGAGTGCCACCTACTGAATCACTCAAACTACTTTTTAAAGAACACTGGGTTTTAACCATCCAAGTACAGATAAACCCTGCTTTTGAGAGCCGCCAAGCTCACTCATGGCCTAAGGCGGTATTATATCTAATTATAACTTTACATGGATGTTCCCTCCTATAATCAAGGAGATCATCCTCTTAGACAGTGAGGCTGTTCCATTTTCTAATAGATGCCTCTGCATAGAGCCACAGTGTTTTAGGTACTTCTTTATCTCTGTTGTGTATATAGTGGAACCCACTATTAGTGACCTTGATTATAATATGTTGAAAAGGAGTGAAAGTCCAGAATTTCTTCAGTTCACTTCTGTGGACTTTGAATTCTCTAATAGTGAAAATCCATTTCACCTGCAGTGAAGTTTAACACCTCTCTTCCCTTGGAATGCAGTATACAGTGCTGCATTCCATCTACCAGATATGCATTAAGTGCTTTTCTTCTTCTGTGCTGTTTGAACAGAGGTGAGATGGGAAGAGGAGAAAAATTGCCATTGCTCAGTGGGAATGAGGAATCCCTACTTTTGATTTGCTGCAGCTGCTCCAATCAGGAGTAGGGACAGAAGAGGGGTCCATCTTGCTCCAGCTGCTCCCTATTATGAGTAAGAATACAACTTTATTATTATTATTTAATCATGTTTATTATGGCAGTGCCTGAGGGCAAACCAAAAGTGGGGCCCCACTGTGCTAGGCACCGTGCAAACACGGAAAAACAGTCCCTGCCCTGAAGATCTTGCAGTCTGAATAGACAGGTCAGACACAAGGCAGGGAGCAGGGGTAAAACACATACTGAGTGAACAATGGGGTGCCAGCAAATGCCATGTATGTTAGTTCCATGATTTTTTAAGGTGGGTTTAGTGAGGAAGGGATAAGCAAATTGTGTGTGTGGTGGTGGTGGGGGCGGGGGGAAGTGAAGGGAGAGGAGACATTGAAGGAATGGGGCATGAGGGGGACAGGGTAGAGGGTGAGAGGGGCAGGTGTGGAGTGATGCTGAGATGGAGACTGGGTATGTGAGATGTGATTGCTCCTGGTGTAGCTGTACCAGAAACAGCTCTGATCTAGCTCAAATAACAATAGCAGTGTAGTCACGGCAGCAGGGGTGGTGGCACAGGCTACCTCCCTGCCCAGAACCCCATGTGCATACTGGAGTGGCTAGCCAGAGCCGCTGTCCAGGCTGCTGCGGCTTCACTGCTATTGTTACTTTCAAGTAGCTTTGATTTAGCTAGATCAAAACTAGCTTGTGTATGTCTCCATGTGCTATAATTACACCTCCTGAGGGCAATGTAGACACACCTGGGAGAGAGGGAGAGGGCTGGAGCAAACAGCCAATCAGCACAGGGCAGAGAAAGTCCAGATAAAACTGTAGAAAGTCCTCTGAATGTCCAGAGGTCCCTGTTTTGGCTGCTTTGGCGCTGGTCCTACTGGCTGGTTTCTCTCTGCAGTTTTTCTCCAAGGCCATATGGCAGGGCAAAGGCCCCACCATGCCCTAGTTTCAGAGTGTACTACAACTGTAGGAGGTGAAGCGAGACCATGCCATCAGTCCCAGGCTAAAAAAGATGCATTGCTCCCTTGTTTGTCATCGAATTCTGCCAAAAGGAACTTTTTTGTGCTGGGGGAATTGATTATGAAAGGTCCACTCTACTATTCAAATGTCACCTTCCAGACTGTGTTCTTTCCAGGGCATTAAATAAGTGTCTACAGTGTCAGTGGCATTTTGTATTACATTGTGCATGTGTAGCGAAGAATCAAAAGCAGTTTTATGTTTTGAGACGTGTATGCAATGACCTTTGCAAAGCTGTAACGTTTTTTAGTGGGGAAAAAGTTTGGGGAGACTAGAGATTGTGGGAGAAGAGTTCAGATGACTTGTAAGAAAGATTTCCAGTACTTGTTTTGGTCAAGGATTATTCAAGAAGAAATAATCTACCAGGTGGATCACCTATTGATCAGTATTTATTCTAAAGCAGCAGCAGTAACAAGCCTGTAGAATGTCACCACATTAGAGCATGACATCTCCTCCATCATCCTAATTAATCACATTGTACAGATCGTTGTTGTGGTCCTCAGGCTCAGCAGGCCCGGAGAGCCTAGCAATTACAAGAATTATAGCAACTTACAAGGCAGGCCCATTGTTATTGCCTTGTAACTGCATTTAAAGGTAACTGAATGGATTTTTTGGCTTCCTAGGCCCCACAGAAATAGTCTGCAGGAAGGAATGCTGCATAATGCCTGGAAAAGCTAGACTCTAATTGATAAGTAACTGCACAATAAACAATGTAGTCTTGATTAAATAAATATCATTTGTCAATTGCAGGTGAGTGCTGCTTTCTTTGCTTATAGCTAAAAGTTTCAAGCCATTATCTGCAATATTGTATTTCCATTAAAATATGAGTCCGCAGGATAAGGAGCATATTTAGCTATCAATGTGCATGGAATGTCCCTGCCTCCTATTAATAATAAATATGAGCTTATGAGCTTCACGTGCATGTATACTCTCGTCGCATTACATCACCAGCCCTCAAGCACCTGTGGACCCTGGCCCAGATTGTCAGAGGTATTTAGGTGCTTATCTCCCTGTGATGGAGTGTCCACCCCACTCTAGACTGAGCGGGGTTAAGGTGGCCGGGTAGGCTGAGTAACTGCCTAGGGTGCACCTGAAGGAGGAGCCAGGGAGCAGAGAACTGAGTGACTGCAAGCAGGCCCACCTGTGCAGCAACAGGCAGGGCCTATAAAGCCAAGTAGCTGGCTACAGGGAAGTAGGCTGCAGTCACTCCCTGAATGGAGGAAGTTGGTAGGCTGTCAAACCCAGAGACAGGGGGAAGCCAGATGGGTAGGAAGAAGCCCAGGGAAACAGCAGTGAGAGGTAGGATGACACAGAGACCATGGCTGCTTGTTATAGGGTACCTGGGCTGGAATCCCCTACCAACCACTGGGAAGGGGTGAGGATGTTCAAGATGCCAGCCAGCCAGCGGGTCTGGAAAGACTGAATTCCCTGAAAGGGGAGGACTTTAGCGACCTGGCCAGATGAGCCACGAAGAGGAGACTGCAGTTGCTGGAGTGAGAGGGGCTGCACAGTAAGACAGGATGGGGGAAGACACCACTGAAGGGGAAGTATAAGCCTGGTTGAGCTAATTCCCAGGATGGCCAGCAGGAGGTGCCACTGCAGTGAGAGGACCCTGGTATACTCCCATTGAAGTCAATGGGAGTTAGGTGCCTAAATACCTTTAATGATCTTGGTACCTGTGACAGGTGACCCCAACTTTCAGCGATCCCTCAATGGAAGGTTGGTTCATAGTAGGTATGCTTTCTAGTAACTTGGGGGCAGAGGTGCAAGGAAACCTGGTCTTAATGTTCACTGGGGCCTCATGTGTCCTCGTGTCTGATCTATAAGCATAGCTTAGTATCCTGGCCACAGGCTTGATGAGCTTTGCTGCAGATTTGTATGGGGATGCCAGAGCGCACACTATGTTAATGAATAAATTGAAACCTTCCAAGGGTATGTTGTACACGGGCATGTGGAAAATATTTGGAGGAGCCAAATAAATTTAAAAAATTCAAATGAAGGCTTGGACAAATTTTTCTTTTTGCCACGTGGAAGGCTGAACCACAGTTCATTGTTGTCACTCACTTAGATGTGTGTATTTCCCCAGAAAAGAACAGTGCCATGTGGCAACTAGCTGAGACATCATAAACCTTCCAGCTTCATCTCATTGATGAACCAATTTCTCTAGCATCTCCTTAGGTGCTGGTTAAAATCTTTCCTGTCATGATGATGTAATGGATAGAGTCTTTGGTGGACTCTCTCAGGTAGCCATTTTGTCTTTTCAAACTGTGTTGCTTCCTTGGTGTTTTATGACTTCTCCCACAGCATATTTACTGCATAACTTCAAATGATCCTAGCCACCCTAGAGAGTATCATTTGCAGGCTAGAAAGTTGTCAAGGAGGTCAACTTTATCCTCACGCCCCCTGCCCCCCACCAAAAAGAGCAGTAAGATATGGGCCAGATCCTCAATTTTGTAAATTGGTGTCATTCCATTGTCTTCAATGGAGCTATGCCAGTTTACACCAGCTGAGGATCTGGCCCACTTTGAACTGGAGAGGAATGTGATAAAGAATCTTGTTCATAGTACTGAGTATGAGGTTGTCTAATAGATTTAAAGACTCCTGAGAAGGCTGAGGTTGGTGGTGCTCTCAGAATATCCAAGTTAATACTGTTAATTATTGAAACAGAAGATGCAGTTTTTCTTAGAGCACTTAACACCATTCTGTGAGTTAGTGATGACAAATGATAGTTAACTTCAAGGGTCAAATGGCAGGAGATAAACATACATTATTTGGATGGTAAGCTGTTCGGGCCAGGGACGGTCTAGTACTCTGTTTGTACAGTGCATGGGGCCCCACTCTTCAGTTAAGAAAAAGTATCATAGAAGGGGATCAAAGGATGAAATTTCCCCATAGTTGAGTAATTGCTACCTTAGCCCCGGAAAACTCAACATAACACTCATGAATGGTAAATCTCTTACTTGGCTTGATGATCAGGGTATTTTGATTCCTGTTCTGGAAAAGGATTTAGATTTGTAGTGAATTCTATTTAGTAATAGGCTCAGGGGGACAGTAGCCATTTAAACTAAATCAAATATCCTACAAACTGACTATGCTACAAATACTGGCATCTGAGAGTTAGGTTCCTAAATCCATATTTGGACATCTGCCTGATTTTGAGCTTAGCAGTGGAGGGAATCCTGTTGGGTGTCTGGAGGCTGATGGTTATTAGCAGTGGGGAACTTATAGTAAATGTGCTTGTAATAATACTGCAGAGATGGTCAGTACAGACACGCACAACAATAATTTCATCTTAAATTTTCAAAAGTGAGTAGTGATTTGTGGGGGGTCACAACTTTAAGGTGTCCAACTGAGACACCTAGGAGTCAGATTTTCAGAACTGCTGGGAACCTGCCCTCAGAAAATCAGTCTTCTTTAAAGTGTCTAAAGTTGGGCACTCAAAATCATTAGTCACTTGTGAGACCTACACTCTTGATCGTAGAACATAAATTTAATTAATCACTTTGTTAAACAGCATAGATCAAAAAAATTCTTGCTGCTCAGACATGGGGAAGATATAACATCTTGGTAAGAGCTAAAGGAATTTATGGGAAGTCACAAAGACTATCTAATTTCATCCTCCAACAGCAAGGACATAGCTGTTTAGTTTGGAGGAAATCTCTGTTTTGAGGGTGTTTCTATGTTGGCTGAGACAATGGTATCCTAGGAAGATCATGTGTTTAAAAACCTGTGGCAAACTACACTGTTTCCCCTTACAATCCTTCCTATGCAAACATTTTTGTGTAATGCTAAATTCCTTTGTTGGAGTATTTTTCATGAGGACAAAGGTTCTCTGAAAGGCAGGAGCCTGCTGCAGTTAGGATGCTTCAGAAGTAACATACCCATTTTCAGTTTGCAAACTCAGAAATGGCGTCAGATATTTGAAAACCGTGAGGAAGTGAGAAACTTCATGTTAACGGCTAGATTTCTTTTTCTGCATTTCATGGTAATTAATACTCCTTAGAATGTCACAATTTTGCACACGATCTGTTTTCTAAATTCTGTTTTGCTTTCCTTTTTTCCTTGGACCAATTTGTCCAGCAAGAACAAATTTTTCATATCTATGGAAATGCCTTTTGCCCTAACAAATGCTCCACTTTCAGTTTTCTCTTGTGCAAAGCTTTTTCACAAGCCTTTTATTTTAATGGGAAAAGTGAAAAATTTGAAGAGAAGCTGTAAAACTATTTCCTACCCCCTCCTTCTGTTGGATTTGCCAACTCTTTATAAATTCACCCTACTCTAAAAGCAGCACTTTGACCCTTCTGTAAAGTCCTGTAATTTGCCTTTCTGGCTCTTCTATTCAGGGGTGATTAAAAACCCACTTATGGAACTTCCATCCCATTTAAATATTGTGGGTTTGAGTTTTAAGTGAAAGAACATTCCCTTTCAGGCTGGTTGGTGTGGAGAAGTATTTGGCTGTTTGCTGAGTGTCTCATCAGCCACATAATCAGATTATGGTGTTTGGCTCAGCAGCCGTGAAGGAAAGGAAGTAACAGACAGACCGTAGTAGCAATATCTGTCTTGTTCAGCATGCTGTGGTTTAACAGTATAGGGAAAAATCAAGGAGCAAGATGTCTAAATGGAGGGGAGAGATGAAACAATTGCAGCAGTGGAAATGAGGGCCTGGCAGATGGAAGGCTACAATTATTTGGATCCCAGCAACTGAGTGTCCCTGGAACCCAAGAAGAATGATTTTATTTTACTGCTTGTCCCCAGTGTGTTAGGTGCTGTACAAGCACAAAGGAAAGAACAGTCCATGCCCTGAATTGCTCACCCTCTAGTAAGACTAACCGACTTCTTTGTAGAAAGGGGTACAACATACAAATAAAGTGGATCTGCTGATGGTTGGCCATGTTGCAATGCATAGTTTTTAGTAAGTTATATAGGCTACCCACAGCTGTCCCTCATCTTCGGAGAAGGTGTCAGGAGAGAGGTTTAAAAGGGTGACTAAGGGAGACAGAGTGTTGGTGAGGGATGAGTAGGTAGGAAGGGATGAGGTTACAGGAACAGGTGGATGGGTTAGCAAATTGCAGGCAAGAAACCTCAGCATTAGTTACCAAACTGAGATTATAATGATGAGAGTAAGAGGGAAGGCCTGGGTCAAAATCCAAGAACAAGGTGGATGGAGGAGTAGATAACAGCTGCATGGAGCACAATCTTGAAGGAGAAAGGGGATGGAAGCAGCAGGGATCCAAACATGCTACTCCTTTGGTGATGACTGGGGAAATGGGGTAAGAGGAAGGGAGGCTGGTAGCAGAAAAAGTACCTGCAGAGGTAGTGTTACAAGGGATAATCCTGGTATTGGGGTGTGCAAGGAGATGAAGAGAGTGAATGGACCTTAGGAAGTAAAGTAGGGCAAAGAGAGAGTAACAAGGCCAAGACTTTCTACTCCTGGGAGACCTAGATGGCTCAGGGAGGTGTGATCTTTTCTGGGGTGGGGATTCATTTTTTATGTTAAAAACAAGCTCTAACAGGTCTAACAATGATTTGAACAAGAACAGAATCAAGCCTTTGAGGCAAAAGGATAATCGTTTGGATCTCTGGTAATTTGGAAGGTTCTTCCAGCAAAGAAAAACAGGAACTGATTAGTGCTTGTCAGATTAAAGTACTGTGCAAACATTGATCATCATAATGTCACTCTGATACGCCCGTTTTACAGCATGAGATTAGTGACTTGAGTCACTGAGGGAATCAATAGTAGAGAGGATATTAGAAGTTGGGAGTCTCTGGTTCTCAGTTCTGTGCTTAAACCCCTAGACAAGGAGGCAAAATTAGAAGTGATCTGAGAGAGTCTGCAAAACTGAGGAAAGATTGGATACAGCAGACACGCTGGCTGGAATAATAGAGAAAGTGCAGGCAGCTGAGAAACACATGTTGAGACAAACTGAACTGAACTTGGTACATTTAATTATGAAGTTATTTCACTTTTTTGGCAGCAAAGCATCACTTAGAAAATCATATAAATTAGATTATTCTGGCCCGATGCTGATCTCACATTCATTTTTACATCAGTAACTACATTGACATCAATGGAGTTACTCCTCTTTCACACTGGTGTGAGACTGATACCAGCAACACCCAAACTACATGTGAAAGACATGTCTAGCACAGAGCAGATTTTTAGAATTCCCAGGAGAAAGGGCATCTGAGAGCGAGAAACTGGAGATGCTATTCTGAGTTCTGTATTATACCCTTAAGATGGGGTCTGTGTGCTGAGAGCAACCCACTCCTTGGAAAATATTGACTATTAGGGATAGAATACTACTTTTGCTTTCATCAGTGATGCAAGGTATAAGGAAATGGCACTTCTACAGAACATTTTTGGGCATAGTTCCCCCAAAGAGTGAGCTCAATGAGACTACTTGTGTGTCAAGCTAAACGTGCAAAAGTATAAGCAGGATTGGGGCCTCTGTTACCTTTTGTCCATTTTTTTTACGTCCCACATAATGGATCAAGCTTTGTTCCTGGATCAGACAATCCATGCATGTATCTACACTGGATTAAAAAGTAAAATATAAATGAGGCAGAACAAGGAATCTGATATTAATTTGTGAGCTAAGAGTGTCTATGGCTAAAGCTGGCCTTGCTATGCTAAGGTGCCCCAGCAACTACTGGCCTACCACTTTCGCAGAAGAAAAGTCACTGAAGGAAAAGCATGGGAGCCTTTTGAAAACACTGGCGCTAATCTGAAAATGAACTCTTGGCAGGTGATGAACTGGTAGTGTGTGTCCCACGCATATGTAGCTGACAGTGTTTTGAAGGCAGCAGAAATTAACTACGTCAGAATTTATATCTGAGTAGGCACTATTAATGCACCCATTACTGCAGTTTCCAAGAAAAGACTGTGTCAACGTGATTCTTGCATGACACCAATGAAATTAACTCACTTCTGAAAATGACAAGCTGTTTCTTTCTCTGCTGATGACTACGGCATGTTAGGAAGTGGTCTCTGTTTATACTTTCTAAAGAAAGATGGCACTGAAGGTTAGAGCTGGTTGGAAAAATTAGATGAAAAGAAAAATTCAACACTAAATGGAAACACATTTTAAAAAAAAAGCATTTTGTCTTTTGTATTCCCTTTCAGCCAGCTCTACTGGAGGAATATATAGAACAGGGAATCTTTTCAGAGGGTGTCTTTCTAATTGCAGCTGGCCTTTGATCCATTTACAGTTTGTAAATAGAGTTGTCAACAGCAAGAAGTGAACAATGTTGGGAGGGATCTGTGCCAGAACCAGCACAGCCCACAGCTTAGGTCCTGGGCCTTGACATAGTTCCTTTGTGCTGCTCCAGAGGTGCAAATGGGCTGTGAAGGGCAGCTGAGGACTGTGCGGACATATCTCAGGTTGCAGAGGGCCAGTGTATCCAGGTCTATGCAACTCCCTGGCAGCTGCTGGTGTAGGTGTTCTGGGGACATGGCTGGAGAAACAGTATGGCTAGAGAGTTTCTGTGCTTACCAGATGGTGTATTGGCCCCTGGGCTGGGGCCACTACCAGCTGGCACAAGTCAGGGGCAGCGGAGCTATCCCAAAAGTGTGTGTGGGGGGCAAGGGCCCCCTCTCCCTACATGGCTCCATCCCCGCCCCTCCTCTTTCCCCTTAGCTCCGGCCAAGCCAGAGCAGGGCTGGGGAGCCCAGGCCCCTCCACCTGCCTGGAGTGGGAGGAGCACGAGAGCAGCCTCTGGCCCATATCTTTCCCCCCCCACACCCCCGGACCTCATGCCCAGGGCAGGTGAAGGGTCTGCAGTTCCCCACAGCTGCTCGCGTGGCTCTTACCCCCAACCTGACTCCGGTTTGGGGGGTGGGGCCTCAGAGCCACAACCCAGCCATGGTAAGAGTTGCCCGGGCAGCTGTGGGGAGCCACGGATCCTCCACCTGCCCAGAGCAGAGGTCTGAGGGGTGGGGACATAGGCCAGTGGCTGGGGGGGGTCTCGCCACCTTGGCCAGGTGGAGGGGCCTGAGCTATCCACAGCTTCCAGCCTGGCCGCGGGGGGGGGGAGGGGAGAGGAGGAGCAGGGGCGGGGCCCATGGTGACAAGTGGAGGGGCCAGGCCTGTCCACTTTCAAATAGTGGGAGGGCCCTGCCCTCCCCCATTCCGGCACCCATTCCCACTCTGAGGTTGCTTGAAATTGCACCAGGAGGTGAACCAGTGCCTGGCTAGCCCCAGGGATGGGTGTTGTGGGGTGATTCAGCAGTGTCAGTGTAACCCACACACCTTCTGGGTGTGGTATTCTGTCCCATCTAGTGCCACCAAGAGATAAAATGAGTCTGCTTTACAGCCTCAGGGCTTGTCTACACTGGCAATTAACAGCGCTGCAACTTTCTTGCTCGCTCAAGGGTGTGAAAAAACACCCCCCTGAGCGCAGCAAGTTGCAGCACTGTAAAGTGCCAGTGTAAACCGTGCCCCAGTGCTGGGAGCCGCGCCCCTCGTTGAGCTGGTTTTTTTAGAGTGCGCTGTGCCGTGACCACACAAGCCACGTTAAAGCGCTCCCATGGCAGCACTTTAGCATTGCCAGTGTAGACTAGCCCTTAGCTAAGAGCCAGTTGGCTTTTAGCTCATGCGGTAGAGCAGTGGTCCCCAACGCGGTACCCACGGGCGCCATGGCACCCACCGGGGCATCTATGTGCGCCCGCGTACTGGCCGGCGGACGAGCATCCGCCGAAATGCCGCCGACAAGCAGCGTCATCCAGAGGCGTCGCCGCCTAAATTCGGCGGCAACACCTCTGGATGACGCTGCTTGTTGGCAGCATTTTGGCGGTGATGCCTATTGACGTTGCTGCTTCTCGGCGGCATTTCGGCGGATGCTCATCCGCCAGCCACGGTCTGCAGTGGCTCGTCATCTGGCGCCCGTCAGACGAAAAAGGTTGGGGACCACCGTGGTAGAGGCTCATGCACTAAGCTCCAGAGGCCCCAGGTTCGATCCCACCTGCCAACGACCGGGGTCTGTCGGCATTACATCAGCACTACTCAGCTGGACACAGCTCACGGCCCTGTAACCCCCAAGGACCTGTTAAATGGCCTGTGAGGGTGAAGAGAAGGGACTATGTTAACTGGAAATTGTATGCTATCAGCTGTTGTTATAAGTGTCAGGTGGAATTGTTGTCTGGGGTATATTATGGGATGAAGACCCAGACACAGAGGCTTTGATTCCACCCAGCCTGCTCCTTTTAAACTGGGTTTTTTAAATTTAAATAGTTGTTGGCTGGCTCCTGAGGCGAGAGAGAGAAGGATCACAGTGGGTGTGGGGGTGCTCCAGTGTGGTCTGAAAGGAAACCTCTGCTGGGCTCTTATCAGTTTAGGCTTTCGCTCTGGGAGTGAGAAGTAGAAGGGTTACTGAATGCCTTTGTTATGTTTAATCTGGCGAAATACCTTTTTAGTGCCTTTTCAAACCCTGAGGTAAGGTATTGTAGAGATCTGCAGAGCCCTCCTAATACATTTAGGAAAGCAGCCACGATCGCCTGATCTGTACATTAGGCAAGTGTCCTAAGATAAAGCTTAGAGCAGGGGAAAGAGCTGTACTAGTGACCCAGAGACACTGGTGGTGAACAAGGTTTGTGCCCAAAAAGGGGCAGATCATGACTCCTGGCCAGTGTTTCTCAAATGCGGCCAACAGAGGCTTTTCTTGTGGCCACAGCCTCCTGGGCAGTGATTTGGGGGGGTGGGGGGGAGAGCCGTGGCCCCTATCCCGGGGCTGCCAGCAGGGGTTGGGCTCTGCCCGCATCTGCAGTCACACATGCCAGAGGAGCAGGCAGCTGGTGTGAGTTCCCCACCTTCCCAGGGTGGTGGGGCTTGGGCTTCCAGCTTCAGCCCTGGGGTGACAGGTGCCAGGCTCTGGCTGCAGGGCTTCATGCTCCATCCCCCAGCCTGGGGGCTTTGGGCTCCAGCCCGGGCTTACGTCCCCCTACCCCCATCGACCCTGCCCCCACTGCCTCCCTACTCACCATCTCCATCCACGGCTTAATTTGTCCCCTGGCTTGCCGGGGCTGCGTAAGTCTGCTATGAAAAGCGATATTTGAATGTTTGTTAATATCACTCTTCACTGCTTCGCAGCTAGCTGGTAAGTCTGCTGTGAAAAGTGATACAATACATACAAATAGACATATATCAGTTTTCACAGCAGCAGCCTTACTAGCTAGCATGTCTTTAAAAAAAGCAGACAAAAAAGCAAAAGAAACAACAACAACAAAATAGAGAAGACTGTGCAAAGCACCTTATTTTGTTTCTATTCTATTTAGGTCCAGTGAAGAATAGAGACAACTGTACATTATTTTTATTATTGAGTCTGCAAAAAAAACCTACATAAATTACAATGATTTGGACATGTATCTGTGCATATTTGTTCCCCTAAGGTTAATTAAGTATTTTAGGAAAAATTGTCAGTGGCCACCAGCAAGAGTTTGTGGCTGCGCTCTCAGGCCACCAAAACATTTCTTGTGGGAACCCCTGCTCTAGGCAACCATCTTCTTTTGCCAGAAGTTTTCTTCTTCATTTTCAAGGTCAGAAGTGTCTTTCCTTTCTTGACATGATTTCCTAAAATAGTCTCATGATAGAGACCCAGGCATCTCTCCTCTTCCCTTTCAGAGTCCAGGGAAAAATATTGGCCATGGTAATGCTATAATAACATGGTAATCACTAATTCCTTTGTATTCTCTGTTGTAGTGTTAGTCATAATGAACTCATTTGATGCAATATCAAGCCAAGAGGGGATAACAGATTTGTGGCAATCAGCATTAATGGGGATTCACACATCTTTCATTTCAAATAGTTATATTCCTTAGGGTATGTCTACACTACAAAATTAGGTCGAATTTATAGAAGCCGGTTTTATAGAAATCGGTTTTATACAGTCGATTGTGTGTGTCCCCACATAAAATGCTCTAAGTGCATTAAGTCGGCGGACCGCGTCCACAGTACCAAGGCTAGCGTCGACTTCCGGAGCGTTGCACTGTGGGTAGCTATCCCACAGTTCCCGCAGTCTCCGCCACCCATTGGAATTCTGGGTTGAGATCCCAATGCCTGATGATGCAAAAACAGTGTCGTGGGGGGTTCTGGGTACATGTCGTCAGGCCCCTCCCCCTCCGTCAGAGCAATGGCAGACAATCGATTCGCGCCTTTTTACCTGGGTTACCTGTGCAGACAACATACCACGGCAAGCATGGAGCCCGCTCAGCTCACCGTCACCATATGTCATCTGAGTGCCGGCAGACGTGGTACTGCATTGCTACACAGCAGCAGCTAATTGTCTTTTGGCAGTAGACGGTGCAGTATGACTGGTAGCCGTCATCGGCTATCTGGGTGCTGGCAGACGTGAGGCTGCATTGCTATACAGCAGCAGCTCCTTGCCTTTTGGCAGTAAATGGTGTATTACGATTGGTATCCATCATCGTCATATTCCTCAGTGAGTTTGGTCAGAGGCACCTGGGCAGACGTGTTTTGTCTCCTGGAGACTCAGGCCTGCCGGCAGTCCTATTGAACCGTCTTGACGATGATGGCTAGCAATCGTAATACAGCATCTTCTGCCAGGCACCCAGAAGATGCCGATGGCTATCAGTCATGCTGCACCGTCTGCCGCCAGCCTAAGATGTAAAAGATAAATGGACCAGATTTGTTCTGTATTCATTTGTTTCCCCCTCCCTCCGTGAAATCAACGGCCTGCTAAACCCAGGGTTTTGAGTTCAATCTTTGGGGGGGGCCATTCTGTGTGACAGTTGTTTGTGTTTCTCCCTGATGCACAGCCACCTTTGTTGATTTTAATTCCCTGTAAGCCATGTCATCACTCGCCCCTCCCTCCTTCAGTCAGACAATAGTTTCGCGCCTTTTTTCAGCCCAGACGCCATAGCACTGGGATCATGGAGCCTGCTCAGATCACCGCGGCAATTATGAGCACTATGAACACCACACGCATTGTCCTGGAGTATATGCAGAGCCAAAACATGCCAAAGCAAAACCAGGTGAGGAGGCGATTGCAGTGCCGCGACGAGAGTGATGAGGAAATTGACATGGACATAGACCTCTCACAAAGTACAGGCCCCAGCAATGTGCAAATCATGGTGTTACTGGGGGAGGTTCATGGCGTGGAACGCCAATTCTGGGCTCGGGAAACAAGCACAGACTGGTGGGACCGCATCGTGTTGCAGGTGTGGGACGATTCCCAGTGGCTGCGAAACTTTCGCATGCGTAAGGGCACTTTCATGGAACTTTGTGACTTGCTTTCCCCTGACCTGAAATGCCAGAATACCAGGATGAGAGCAGCCCTCACAGTTGAGAAGTGAGGGGCGATAGCCCTGTGGAAGCTTGCAATGCCAGACAGCTACCGGACAGTCAGGAATCAATTTCGAGTGGGAAATCTACTGTGGAGGCTGCTGTGATCCAAGTAGCCAACGCAATCAAAGACCTGCTGATATCAAGGGTAGTGACTCTGGGAAATGTGCAGGTCATAGTGGATGGCTTTGCTGCAATGGGATTCCCAAACTGTGGTGGGGCGATAGACGGAACCCATATACCTATCTTGTCACTGGAGCACCAAGCCACCGCGTACATAAACCGCAAGGGGTACTTTTCAATGCTGCTGCAAGCCCTGGTGGATCACAAGGGACGTTTCACTAACATCAACATGGGATGGCCGGGAAAGGTACATGATGCTCGTGTCTTCAGGAACTCTGGTCTGTTTCAAAAGCTGGAGGAAGGGACTTTCTTCCCGGACCAGAAAATAACCATTGGGGATGTTGAAATGCCTATCGTTATCCTTGGGGACCCAGCCTACCCCTTAATGCCATGGCTCATGAAGCCGTACACAGGCAGCCTGGACAGTAGTCAGGACCTGTTCAACTATAGGCTGAGCAAGTGCCGAATGGTAGTAGAATGTGCATTTGGATGTTTAGAAGCGCGCTGGCGCAGTTTACTGACCCGGATAGACCTCAGTGAAGCCAATATTCCAATTGTTATTGCTGCTTGCTGTGCGCTCCACAATATCTGTGAGAGTAAGGGGGAGACCTTTATGGCGGGGTGGGAGGTTGAGGCAAATCGCCTGGCCGCTGATTACGCACAGCCAGACACCAGGGCGGTTAGAAGAGTACAGCAGGGCGCGGTGCACATCAGAGAAGCTTTGAAAACGAGTTTTGTGACTGGCCAGGCTACGGTGTGAAACTTCTGTTTGTTTCTCCTTGATGAACCCTTCCCACCCCGGTTCACTCTACTTCCCTGTAAACTAACCACCCTCCCCTCCCCCCTTCGAGCAACGCTTGCAGAGGCAATAAAGTCATTGTTACTTCACATTCATGCATTCTTTATTAATTCATCACACAACTAGGGGGATAACTGCCAAGGTAGCCCGGGAGGGGTGGGGGAGGAGGGAAGGAAAAGGACACACTGCAGTTTAAAACTTTAACACTTATTGAAGGCCAGCCTTCTGATGCTTGGACAATCATCTGGGGTGGAGTGGCTGGGTGGCCGGAGGCCCCCCCACCGCGTTCTTGGGCATCTGGGTGAGGAGGCTATGGAACTTGGGGAGGAGGGCTGTTGGTTACACAGGGGCTGTAGTGGCAGTCTCTGCTCCTGCTGCCTTTCCTGCAGCTCAACCATAACCTGGAGCATATCAGTTTGATGCTCCAGCAGCCGCAGCATGGACTCTTGCCTTCTGTCAGCAAGCTGACGCCACCTATCCTCTTCAGCCTGCCACTTGCTCTCTTCAGCCCGCGATTCAGCCCGCCACCTCTCCTCTCGTTCATATTGTGCTTTTTTGCACTCTGACATTGACTGCCTCCACGCGTTCTGCTGTGCTCTGTCAGCGTGTGAGGACATCTGGAGCTCCGAGAACATATCATCCCGAGTCTGCAATTTTCTCCTTCTAATCTTCACTAGCCTCTGCGAAGGAGAAACATTTGCAGCTGGTGGAGGAGAAGGGAGAGGTGGTTAAAAAAAGACACATTTTAGAGAACAATGGGTACACTCTTTCACGTTAAATTTTGCTGTTCACATTACACAGCACATGTGCTTTCATTACAAGGTCGCATTTTTCCTCTTATATTGAGGGCCTGCCAGTTTGGTGTGAGAGATCACTCACGCAGTGCCAGGCAACAGAATTCGGCTTGCAGGCAGCCATGGTAAGCCACAGTCTTTTGGCTTTTTTAACCTTCTTAACATGTGGGAATGGTTTCAAACAGTAGCACCCTCATTTCCCATATCAAGCACCCGTTGGGTTGGCCATTTAAAATGGGTTTGCAATGTAAAAGGAGGGGCTGCGGTTTCCGGGTTAACATACAGCACAAACCCAACTACCCCCCCCACACACCCAATTCTCTGGGATGATCACTTCACCCCTCCCCCCCACCGCATGGCTAACAGGGAACATTTCTGTTCAGCCGAGCAGGAACGGGCACCTCTGAATGTCCCCTTAATAAAAATCACCCCATTTCAACCAGGTGACCGTGAATGATATCACTCTCCTGAGGATAACAAAGAGAGATAAGGAATGGATGTTGTCTGCATGCTAGCAAACACCGGGACCATACGCTGCCATGCAATGATTCCAGACTACGTGATACTGGCCTGGCGTGGTAAAGTGTCCTACCATGGCGGACGGGATAAGGCAGCCCTCCCCAGAAACCTTTTGCAAAGGCTTTGGGAGTACATGAAGGAGAGCTTTCTGGAGATGTCCCTGGAGGATTTCCGCTCCATCCCCATACACGTTAACAGACTTTTCCAGTAGCTGTACTGGCCGCGATTGCCAGGGCAAATTAATCATTAATCATTAAACACGCTTGCTTTTAAACCATGTGTAATATTTACAAAGGTACACTCACCAGAGGTCCCTTGTGTGCCCTCAGGGTCTGGGAGCACGCCTTGGGTGAGTTCAGGGGTTACTGGTTCCAGGTCCAGGATGATAAACATATCCTGGCTGTTGGGGAAACCAGTTTCTCCGCTTCCTTGCTGTGAGCTATCATCTTCCTCGTACCCCGAACCCGCTTCCCTGTTGCATATTCTCCATTGATGGAGTCAAAGCACAGGTTGGGGTAGTGGTGGCTGCACCCCCTAGCATGGCATGCAGCTCCGTGTAGAAGCGGCATGTTTGCGGCTCTGCCCCGGACCTTCCGTTTGCCTCTCTGGCTTTGTGGTAGGCTTGCCTTAGCTCCTTAATTTTCAAGCGGCACTGCTGTGTGTCCCTGTTATGGCCTCTGTCCTTCATGGCCTTTGAGACTTTTTCTAATATTTTGCCATTTCGTTTACTGCTACGGAGTTCAGCTAGCACTGATTTGTCTCCCCATATGGCGAGCAGATCCCATACCTCCCGTTCGGTCCATGCTGGAGCTCTTTTGCGATCCTGGGACTCCATCATGGTTACCTGTGCTGATCAGCTCTGCGTGGTCACCTGTGCTCTCCATGCTGGGCAAACAGGAAATGAAATTCAAAAGTTCGCGGGGCTTTATCTGTCTACCTGGTCAGTGCATCTGAGTTGAGAGTGCTATCCAGAGCAGTCACAATGAAGCACTGTGGGATAGCTCCCGGAGGCCAATAACGTCGAATTCCATCCACACTACCCCAAATCCGACCCGCAAAGGCCGATTTCAGCGCTAATCCCCTTGTTGGAGGTAAAGAAACTGGTTTAAAGGGCCCTTCAAGTCGAAAAAAAGGGCTTAGTCATGTGGACGTGTCCAGGTTTAATTCGATTTAACGCTGCTAAATTCGACCTAAACTCGTAGTGTAGACCAGGCCTTAGTTAGCATCAGAGCAACTTATAGAGTCTCTCTTGTTTTAATATGAATAAAAGATTTAACAGGGTTGGACATAACTTGTCCTAGTGATTTCTAGGGGTGCTTATTTACATCATTAGGCTTGTAAGTCACTTGTGCTGTACAGTGGTAGCACTGAAAGGGGATTCTGCATCTGGCCAATCAGGCTTTGGCCGTTATTAAGTCTTGTCCTGAGCCTGTCATCCCTCCACCAGCCCAGAGCATCTCTGTTCATTCTTCATAATAACCCAAGCATTGCATTAATAACAGATGTATCTGAAGCAAGTTAAGAAATCTGAGTAACACCTTTTGTCATACCGGAGTATCCTCCTTGAGAACTGGGCACAGAGGGGACCAGCCACAGGTGGATCTCTCCATTTTGAGTAGAAGGGGATGTGGTACCACCCAGTGTGCCTCCCCCACAGACAAGGAGAAGGACGTTCCTTGGGGTCTGGGCAGTAGGAAGAGGGTGGAGACTGGATAGGCCTAGGAAGTGGCATGGGGTGGCCAAGCCAGGGTGTGTTTTGTCCACCTCCCAGCTCCATACAGAATCCTGGAGAAGAGACTCTCCACGCAGAGGTCCAGAAAGCAGGTTTGGCTAGGGGGAGTCCTTTTGTTTATCATTTTTACAGTGCAAATATTTATAATAAAAAATATACACTTTGATTTCAGTTACAATGCAGAATACAATATATATGAAAATGTATAAAAACATCCAATATATTTTATAAATTTCAATTGGTATTCTATTGTTTAACAGTGTAATCGCAGTTTTAATTGATCACGATTAATTTTTTAAATTGCAATTAATTTTCACGTGAGTTAACTGTGAGTAATCAACAGCCCTACTAAACACTAAATACACGGTGTGACCGGGTTGGGACTCACCACCTGGCACCTCCTACTGGTTGTCTCAGGAATTAGCTCTGTCCAGTGGAGCGCCCCCTCCTGGTGGTGTCCCGTCCGTCATCTCGCCCTCAGTTGGCGTGTCCGGACCCACGTTGCTAGTCTCCCAAGCTCGTGGCGTCCTCTTCGAGCCACTGCCCTCCGGCAGTGCCCCTTAGTCCATCCTCGCCCCCTTCCGGGGGGATCAATCAGCTGTCTCTCTGCATCCTGGCCGATGTGGCCAACTGCACCCTCAAAGTCACTCCTCTCTTGGTAGGGGGTTGGTGCAGCTCTAGATGGCTCCTCCGTTGGCCGGGTGGAAGGCAAGGGGGGGGGACCCAGGCCCACCCACTACTCTGGGTCCCAACCCAGGGACCCTCTAGTGGCAGCCATCCTACCCTCCTTCTCTCCCTCCGTCTGTCCACGTCCCTGGGCCGCTTCCCCTTCGGCCCCTCGCACCGGCTAGGCCCTTCCCTTCAGGGCCTGCAGCCTGACAGACACCAGGCTGGACTTACCCTCTGCTCCCCGAGGCCTGCCCAGCACTGCGCTGTCCCAGGTGCTAGTCTCCCAGCCTAGAGACAGACCTTCCCCTGTTAAAGGCCTAGGACAGACTACGTGCTCCTGTCCTGAGCAGCCTTCTTATAGGGCTGAGCCTGGCCCTGATTGGCTCCCTCCAATCTGGGCCCTGATTGGGCTCCCTATAAGGCCTTCCCTGATTGGCTCCCTGTCTGTGCAGGCCCACTGGCCTGCTGCAGCCCAAATTCAGGGAGTGGGGTAGCCGCCCCACTACACACGGTTATAACTCTAATATTTAGTTTGCTAATGTTAACACACACATAAGCCAGACTGGTTTCCAGCTATGCATTTGTAAGTGGTCAGTTATACCTAGGGACCTGGCATGAGCTGGCACCTGGCCTGCCAGTGTCACAGTAACTCTTCGAAGTCTGCTTTGGATTTAACTATCTTTAGTAACTTTGTATCATTTGCAAATTTTGCCACCTCACTGTTTACCCCTTTTTCCAGATCATTTATGAATATGTTGAACAGCACTGGTCAGTACAGATCCTTGGGGGATACTCCTATTTACCTAGCTCCACTGTGAAAACTGACCATTTATTCCTACTCTTTGTTTTAACCAGTTACTGATCCATGAGAGGACTTTCACTCTTATCCCATGACTGCTTAGTTTGCTTCAGAGCCTTTGGTGTGGGACCTTGTCATTGCAATCTCATTCAGTCTTCCTTACTGGGTCAAAGCAAGAAGGCAACCTTTAAATTAGATGTTGAATTAGAGTGCAGTATTGCAATATAGGGTACTGAGTCAATCATTTTTTGTGCAGTTCCCTCCTACTCTACAGGCTTCCGCTACCACAAAAATTGGTTGTTGCCAGCAGAGCTGAGTGAATAATTTGCAGTTTCATATTTGTTTGAGATATTTCTCTTCTTCCTCTGTTCATTATTTGTCCATGAACAGATTGATTTTCTTGAATTTATGTTTGAAAATATGTGCAGAATAATTTCAGCAAGTTATTCTGTCTGTAGATCATTTGGAGTAATTTGTTGTCAGAATTCAGTATTTGAAATTTGTGCTGCATGTGTTAGTTTGGATTGGACTTTCATCTTGTGGTATGTTCCTGCTTCCTAGTTGTGTGAGCAGAACACTATAGAATTCAGTACTCACTTAAGCAGACTTTTCTGAGAACACTTCCACGTGTAAACTCATTTTGCTAAAATATTTATGGAAAACTAATACAAAAAGGGGTTGAACACACTTCAAGTTGTTTAAAACCTCAAATATCCACTAAAATCTTCCCACCTCTAAAGAGATTATCTAGACAATTCACATCTTGAATCTATTTGCAATCATAGTTTCTTCTGTCTCATCCCAATTAACTATAATTTCAGAGTCTCACAAGAGTTGATGTGATTTGCAGGAAATATGAGACACAAGGTGGTCAGGTTCCAAATGATGACCAAAGCTATGTACACTTTCAGCATAGGGGGCTATTTAGTCTATTTAGTCTCCAGAAATATTTCCAGGACCGCACTGACTATTGCTAAATCTTAATGAAAAGTTTCGTAGTTTTAATTTGATGTTATTTCTTGGGGGCTAGATCCAGTTCCCATTGAAGTCAATGGAAAGATTCCCATTGTATTCAGCAGCAGCTCAGTCAGGCTCTAACAGCAGAAATGGATTATCCTGAAGTTCTTTTCATCTAAAGATAAAGTATTTAACTCTTTGAGACCAGTTTAAAACAGTGATTGTAACATCTACAGGGGTTTGCATGCTTCACCATGAGACCTCTTTGAAAGAGGGTATTGGAATGGGTATACAATGTGGAAATGTAATTAAGAAGCTATCCCAAATGCACCCATAACCAATATTCAGATCATGCAGAGGATTTCAGATATAAGGATTTGCCTTTATTTAATCATCTAAGGCACAAATTCCCAAACTGGGGTCCATGGATAACTGTTGTTGTGCAGAGAACTGACTGATCATATGGAACTGGTTCCCCATTCATGTTTTTGGCTGCTAATCTGCACTCGAAAATTAAAAATTCATTACACATCTTACTTTTCAATATAAGAAATTGTTGTAGCTGCCACAGAGATCTTCTGTGATTCTGAAGGGGAGAGGTGGTGGTTCACATGCTCATACATTGGTGAGGAGATGTTTTTTGTGATCGTGAGTGGAGGGAAGATGTGAAAGACCATCTCTCTATTTACATGGTGTCCACCCTATGAAAACCCCTGATCTCAGGGAACCTGGGCAAATCTCAGCAATGAATCAGAGATTTGTGAAACAGACAAATTTCATAATATAGGTATTTGTGCAAACTTCTCATGTATGTTCAGTCTGTGTGGGTTTTTGCAAATTGATTTTCAGTTTGAGATATTGGGGTCAAATATCTAAATCTAAACAGTTAAAATTACTGAGTTTAGAACTGGTCAAAATTTTCCAAATCTTGGTTTGACCCCTACCCCCCAAAAATGTTTTTTGTTTTTTAAATACAGCTTTAGGGCTGATATAAAAAATCCAAGATTTTGACAAAATAGAGATAAGATTTTTGCAAGAAATTCAATAAAAGTTCTGGTGGTCAGTCAGCTGTAACTGAGCTGTAACTGAGAGTTGCCTGGTTATGATGCATCTTTGCATCATAACCATGCAAAACCTCTAATTTCAACAAGGTATCTATGCAAAACCAGAAGTTAGTTCAACTTCAATCAAAAGATTTGTGAAGCTTCTAGCAAGACAATTTAATTAATCTGTTCTGAATGTTACATGAATCAGTGCAGGAGAACAGACTTAATGCACTTCACTCATGTGCCCCAGGCTGTCACCTGTCTAGTAACTTCTGCTACTACTCCAGTAAACTCTTCTGAGATTAACTGAAAAGTGAAATCTCTCTCACTCACTCACTCACTCACTCACACACACACACACACAGCAAGTCTATTATATAACGAAAATATTGGTGCTAATGATCACTAGACATTACCAGTTATTTTTGATGGTAGCTCCTATTTCTTAAAGGCACATAAACAGCCAGTACCTTCTATTGCGCTCCTGTTCTGGGAAAGGGAGCACACTTTAAGGGAACTCAAATTTTAAGAGAGATGGAATTTGTCTTGTTCTACAATTTTTTTTCAGCAAATGTGACCATCGTCAATGCTAGACAAGGTGTATGCCAGAGGCTAAAGAAAAGCTACACGTATGAGAAATTACTATTTTATATACATGTGATTTTACACCCTTCACCCCAAACTGAAAATTCCTCCATAGCCTGCAAAGGTGAGTGCTTGTTTGAATGATCTGTCACAATAGACGTTTGCTTGGGGGCAATTTAATTTCTGCTTTTTAGACCTTTCCTAAATTGTTATTAATGTATTTTCTCTTTTTGTTTAGGTCAACAGCCTTGTTTTCTCCATTTGGTTCTCAACTGTTCACTGAAGCCAATTCCCAAATACCCATTTTAGGCACCTGTATGCCAATTTGAGCACCTACATTTAGTGCCCAAATTTTAAAAAACAGTCTCAGTGTGCACTGGATGTGTGTGCCACTGCACAGCCAGAAAGTCTGAATATTAATTTAACTTAAATTGGTGAGCCACATTTTTCTACTTTCCCACCTAAGATTTGTTTCTAAGTGATCTCCAGCCAGAACAGGCTCTCAACCTATAAGAAAAAGTTATAAAACAGGCAGCCCCAAATGAGTTATCAGGTAGTGACACTGAGCCATAACAGAGAGTTAACAAACACCATCCATTTCATGGCTTGGATTGTAAATTCACCATTTAACAGTAATAATTTCAAATTCAATGACTGCATGGAAGCAGAATTGCTGGGGTCTCAAAATTTGAGTCTCATCAATTAACATAAGGCCAGCAGGTGAAGCCAAATGATCTGATTGGCTCATAAGAATTCTCTGTGTGTTGGCTGTGATACAGCACAGTTAGGCTTGAAAATCCCCAAGTAATTTGTAATATGTGTAAAATCACAATAAGGCATTCTAATGTGAGAACTATATTGTATTTGCATCTAATTTTAGTGGGGTAGCACTTGGCCAACACGCTAAGTAGGAATTAATACAATACAATTCATGCCCTATCATGTCATAATGCTGGTCTTTCTCAGTGAGCTTTTTTATTACTTTGCTCATAAATCTAGTCCCTCTAGACAGGAAAATTATTATGAAGCGGAATAATAATAGCTTACATTTCAGAGGGGTGCCCACCTTTTCCTCCACATTAAGCAGATCAAGCTGCCTTAGGACTATCCTCCTCTATTCTGGTATTAAAAAGTTGCATGTTTGGCAGTGGCAAATGAAATCGACACTTCTAGTCAATTATTTAGTTTCCCAAAGCAATGTTGTATCCATCTTCTAAGAACTATTAGTACTATGCATAAAGGGCTGAACTCCAACAGTAAGGACAAATATTTATACCTACATTGAGCAGATTTCATTTTACAAATACCTAAACGTCAAATTCAGTCATTCCACATAGCTAAAAGAAAGTATTGTCTATGGGCCTGATCCAAAGTCCGCTGAAAGCAGTGTGGGGTCTTTCCATTAACTTCATCGGGCTTTGATTCCAGTCCTGTCCACTGTAAGACTTCTTTAGGCGTATCTCTTCTCTATGCTCCAGATCAACAGGTTTGAAATTGATGGGAGCTAGGCACCTAAATACTTTTGAGGATCTGGGCCTACATACTTACCATATGTTGCTGTGTCCCCCATGTTACTATCTATCCACATTTCCATTGGTGTTGATAATGCATACTTTAAGGTATTAGAGAATGCTATAGCCCATACCAAATATACACACAGCAAAGTAAAGGTACCAGATAGCATATTCCTACTTAGGATGGAGTGGGGTTAGTTTTATAAACCAAGTCTCTATTTAAATAAAAATATAGAAAAAACTTTAAAGTATGAATAACCAATTATTTTTTTAAAAAATAGTATACATGGGTTTCAGGGTCAAGATTTCAAAAGCAGCATCTCTGAATTTATACCCTCAATGCTGCAATGTCCAGGTGTTGTAATCTTATTGGCATGGGTAATTCTGCCTGCACAAAGTAAAAGGCTGAGAAATGGCCACTTTGAAAATTGGCCCAGAAGCTAATTTAAAAAAAAAAAATTCCTCTTTCCACTAGAAGTGGACTTCAAACATAATAGCATGATATAGTTGGGCTTTACTCATAGTTCTTAACACCTAATTAAATAAAAGGGCAATTAATTCACAGAAGCAAAGCAATAGATTTCTCTTGTACTTCCCATGTTTAGCTGGATATTCCCCCCTCCCCAAATGATTAAATTACACATCTTATTTGACTTTCTGATACTTATGAACTTACAGATGGCAGAAACTGTGATATGGTGGTATGTACAGTATTTTAAGAATTGGCTAGAGAATTGCTTCTCTCCTCCCCCCACGCCACCCGCTTGCCTCTGTTATATAAATATATATATTTTAAAGTATTTAATCTAATTGTTAAAGAATAGCATATGTGAAGAGTAGTAATAGAGCAATGCGAAACATATCATGAGTCCAGGGGAATAAAATATAAGTAGCCTATTTTCTTTCACACACAAGAGAGAAAAAGCACTTGGATTGAAAAAAGAAATTAAATCTACTGTACATGAATCTGTCTTAGTGTTCATACTCAGAAACTGCATATCTGATTGCATTTATACCTCTCTGAGGGCTGCAATCCAAAATAGAAACAGCATAGGCTCAAAAAGCAGTGTTTCCAGCTTGATTAGCCAGAATCCATGGATATAATTTAAATAACAGCATTGTCTGCAGATTCATATGCAGTTTCCTACTTGTGGCTCACATCTACCTATCACAAAAAGGAGCTCTTTGTTAAATTGCATTGCACTATGCTGTGCTTCACTGGATCAAGTGATGTGACATAGTACAAAATAAAGTACACTGTACACCATGTACCCTTATTCCACGGGGCAGATATAATCTCTGTAATTATACTATAACCACATGGCAAATAACACGTAAATACATAGTAACTGCATGTTTCTGCAGCTTACTCGTTAATTATGCATTGTTACCAAGTAGTTCAAAGATAAATTACCATGGAACTTGCAGCTTTTAGCTGTTTGAGGGGTCCTAACTTTAGAAACCTGTATAATAAAGTAGTTCATACAGCTACATTGTTTTTTATCCATTATCCATTGGAATGGGGAAGGGACATAGTCCACTTATTTCCCCCCAAAACACCAGAGATTCAGTGCAGCTACCTTATTGGGTATCTCTACTCATGTCTCTGTAGTATGCTTGAGATGCAAAGCTACTTGAAATTTCTACTTGGAGGTCCGGAGAAGTTCAGCAAACTCTTTCTAACAAATGTACCTCTCTCAGTTTGAAAACTCTATTAGTCATCTTACAAAAATATCTTATTGGAAATCATTCACACCTATGCAGTGAAACTAGCTATGTTTTTCTGACACAAGATTCAATTATGCAGGCTAACAGGAAGAAATCATGGTTCCATTGACTTTAGCAATGCTAGCATTTCACCCATGGAGTTGACTATCAAGCAGTTCTTTAAACAGCCTATATTCAATTACACAGAAATAGATAAAGAGGTACAAGAACATTAGGTAGCCCACCTCAACTCTACTCTGTGGCCAGAGTTACATTTATTCCTCCATTTGTAGACTATACTTTATAATTGAATGTTTTAATGATATTTGTTTAACCTAGAGAAATTTGCTCTCCCCGAGGTGAATCTTCCTTCTGAGCTATAGTTTTGTAATGGTTTGGTTGGCTGGCTTGTCCTCTGTTATAAGACTAATGATTGATCTCCATGACTGTTTCTCTTTTCCTATTTCATTACATTCATGTGTCCACATTGAACCTGCAAAGGGCTGCTGATGGGTAAAACTGCTGCTTTAAATTTGAGAGATTATTCAGAATTAATCTCCTCCTTGGCAACAGATACTAAAGTTTTGGGTTATTTATGCTGCAGAATTTAAGCTTTAAACCATCCACCAGCTGACTTAACAGTAACACACTTTTTAAAGACCTATTTTATATTAACCTATTGCAAGGAAGAAATTTCCTTTTCACTGAAAATTTTAGTGTCTCAATATATAAAGTTTAATACTGATAGGAATGGTAGGCCTCTTACAGTTTGAGGTTTAAAATAATGTATTTCTTCTTATTTATTATTTGTTTTATCATAGTACCTAGGAGCTATAAACGTGGACGAGGACTCAATTATGCTACATGCTGTACAAACACAGAGCAAAGAGATGGTGTGTGCCCCAAAGAGCTTGCAATCTAAGTATAAGACCGATGGGAGCATACCAGGAAACAGTGAGACATTCTGGGTCAGCATGATAGGCTGTGGTATCAGTGGTATCAGTTTTAGGCTGACCAAAACTGTTTGTGAATTCAGGTCAAATTCTGTGAATAGTTTTGACCAAAAAAAAAAAAGGGGCGGGGGGACTGCAAAAAGTAAAAATATTTTGACATTTTCTAAATTAAATATTTTGACTTTTGGTTTTAAAATATTTTGTTTAGAAATGTAGATAGATTTAACCAAAACACCCCCCAAAAGATAACCCTCCTCTGACAACTAAACAAAATTTTGAAAATCAGGTCAATCTGAAATTAATTTTTGTTTGGGTTTTTATTTTAGCAAGAAAAAAATTAAAAGTTTGTGTTTCATGTCAACCCAAATCATTTTTTTTTGTTTTGGCCACTGAACTGAAAAAATCAATGAGATGCTGTGCAGAATGAAAAGTGGAAGTTGGAGGAGGGGAAGGGTTTGAGGAGTGAGTCAAAAGTGCTAACCCAGGAACCAATCCCTGTAATAAACCCTGTTGCCTACTCTGTCCACATATCTACACTAGCAACACCATCACAGGACCCAACCACATCAGCCACACCATCAGGGGCTCATTCACCTGCACATCTACTAATGTGATATATGTCATCATGTGCCAGCAATGCCCTCTGTCATGTACATTGGCCAAACCGGACAGTCTCTACGTAAAAGAATAAATGGACACAAATCAGACATCAGGAATGGTAACATACAAAAGCCAGTAGGAGAACACTTCAATCTCCCTGGACATTCTATAACAGATTTAAAAGTAGCCATCCTTCAACAAAAAAAACTTCAAAAACAGACTTCAAAGAGAAACTGCAGAGCTACAATTCATTTGCAAACTTAACACCATCAATTTGGGCTTAAATAGGGACTGGGAGTGGCTGGCTCACTACAAAAGCATTTTCCCCTCTCTTGGTATTGAGACTTCCTTATCAATTATTGGGAGTGGACTACATCCACCCTGATTGAATTAGCCTTGTCAACACTGGTTCTCCACTTGTAAGGTAACTCCCTTCTCTTCATGTGCCAGTACATTTATGCCTGTTTCTGTAATTTTCACTCCATGCATCTGAAGAAGTGGGGTTTTTACCCACGAAAGCTTATGCCCAAATAAATCTGTTAGTCTTTAAGGTGCCACCGGACTCCTCGTTGTTTTTGTGGATACAGACTAACACGGCTACCCCTTTGAGAAAAGGTGGATGTGATTCAATTAAACTGAAGTAGAATTGTTTAACTAGGAAGGAAGAGAGAACAAATTTGTAGTGGAGGAAGTAAAGTTAATGTTAAGTTCTTCATGCCATATAATCTTCTAATATTTATGATCCAATGTGTATTAGTTGTCCTTGAACAGTGAACACATTAGAGCTGATAATTGCTGAGATCCATGTGTTTTTCCCCTCCCCCAGAGGCTACTCAGCTCTTCAGTGAGAAAACTTCATAATATACAGAATCTAACAATATGCTTGTCATTTTTAATAGTAAAATTGTTTTTCAAGTAACCATTAAATGGGTTTAGAATGAAGAGAGGCTATACATTTTCAACTCCTCACTTGGTGGGATGAATAATGCAAATTGAGGCAGGTTAATCCAGTAGTTAGGGTTGCTACTGATTTATCTTCGGAGATATCCAGGTTTGGATGGGGATACACTGTTCCCGATTTACCCAGTTTTAAAAGTGTTTTTATTCCCTCATTAATCCCAGTAAAGCACCAGAGAAATGCAGGAAACTGACAGAAATTCTTAGAACTTTTATAATTGCACAGAGAAGAACCGTCTTAGTAATACAAAATGAAATGCAAATTCTTTCTTCACACTTGGGAACCTGATCTTGCTTCTATAGAAGTCCATGGCAAGATTCCCACTGACTTCAATAGTAGAAGAATCTGGCTCTAGTAACAGTGATGCAAGCTTATAATTCCTGTAATGCAAATGCAGGCTAAACCTAGTGAATGGAGAACATACACATTAATAACTGTTTTAGAGGGACATGGTTCCTCTGAAACTCATGTTGTTTTGAGAGTTGCCTTTGCCAAAAAAAAAAAAAAAAAGTCTAAGACATGGGAGAATTAATTAAAATAAAATCAGGAATCTCTCATAGAAATAGTCAGCAGAACACTGCATTCAAGATCAGGACAGCTGCCAATTAAAAGAAATGTCAACAACTCAGTGGCAGCGATTTCAAAGGGGAACCTTTATTCCTCACTCTCACATGCATTCTTCATGAGCAACATCAAGAAGTGTAACATGCTAATAGCTAATAACACAGAGAATATGATTCACTAATTTACTGACTGAATAATTTAATGCATATCAAAGGAATAATTTTCTCACTTCTTTCTTTTTTTAGATCTAATACTAAGCTGGGTAGTATCAAGAGGTTGGAAGTGCACAGACTACGAATCATCTTTGAATTTGTCCTTCCTGGAACATAGTTTTGTTGTTCATATGGGATGCTTGTTCATGGTTTAATGAACCAAGTATGCTCCACCCTCATTATAATGCTTGTAGTAACTGCTCTCTGATAAGATTACTGTACTCTGGCTATAATCTCCATTAAGCTGTATTCCAGTTACCCTCACTGTAATTTTATTACAACTTTAGAACACTCCGATGTTTGACTCTCCTAGAATCTCTTGCTGTCTATTTCTTGTTCTATTTCTTTAGAGATACTACTGTCTTTGGTTACCATTCTATAGTGTCTTGGTGCAGCTGTCTGCTATTTTCATTCCAAATATGGAGTGCAAACCTCTAGAGTTGCCTGATCATGTCCATTCTGATCCCCTGTCTTCAGGTGCTCAGACTTTCTGAAACATTAATCTTTTCAGGCAGAGTGTTGTTGTTTTTTTTTTAAAGTGCTCCCTCTCTGAAGATTCGTATTTGTGTAACAGCTGCCCCAACCAGTGTGGCCCCATTTGTGCTAGGAGCTGTACACATAATGTACTAAGAGACAGTACCGCCCTAAAGAATTTACAGTCTAACTAGACAAGGCTTGGGAACTGAGGCACAGGCAGATTGAGTGACCTGTCCAATTTGAAACACGAATTCTGTGAACGAGCTGGGAAGTGAATCCAGATCATCTGAGCCCCAATCCTGCGCTTTAAGCACAAAGCCAGTCTTCCTTTCAGATAACTTTAAGCCATGTATTTTCAGCCTTTTTGGGGAGTGAGAGAACTTGGAAAAATACTTTCCTTATTCATGTACATGTGCACTGAGTATAAGTATTTAGCATGTTGTTAGCAGATCTAGCAGCTAAGTGACTAGATGTAGAAAGTTGGACTATTTGACAGTACCTTTGAATGCTCTAGTGAAAACTGGATTTGATTTGACTGAATCATGACCCACTGAAAATAATGTTTTATGTATGCTCAGTAAATGTTGAATGGCAATGCCCAGCTCTTGAAGTGCCCAGCATGGTGCATGGCTAACTTTGCTGTGTATTGACTGATATACAAAAGGTATGCACTGAGAACCCCTTCTCACAGTGCATTTTAAGGCATGATTTTGAGTGGTGCACATTTGAGGAGCTCTTCTGATTTCAAAGAATGCTCTACTTCACCTACAGCCTATTAATATCTCAAATACAGTGTGCAACCAGCTAAAACTATCACAAGAACAATCAACTATCAATAGGTCTTTTCGCTTCAATTTTTCACATTGTGTGTCAATATCAATGAAGCCTCATCTCAATGACTCAGATTAGAGCCAATGACAGTATCAAAGATTAGCCTAAAATATGTCAAACACAATTAAATTAAAACTTCAGTCACTATCTGGAGGGAGGGGGAAATTTCCTCAGCTTTCTGTGGGTTCTTCTGGCTAACAAATCAAATCTTAAACAGGGCATGCTACTGTAATGGGCTACACATTGACTGATATTGCTTTCCTCTACTGATATTCAAACAGCAAGCATAATGTTTTGGGTGATGTCCCTTTAACAGGAGCTAGGACAGAATGTTGGAACCCAAGGTTCTGTGGCAGATGGAGCGACATTTGCAATTGGGAAGAAACAAGGATAGGCTGCCAAAATGTTAACCAGAGGCTCCCTCAAAAATGTTCTGCCTCAGTCAAAGATACATGTGAATTCTTCAAGTAAAATACGGTACTATTCCCTCCAAAAGAAATGCCATCATTCCAATACTCTTTCCCTCCACAAAAAATAATAAATAAATAAATAAATCCATTAAGTCTACAGTCTCCTCTCCATCCAACCCCACCTCCAATTAATAAATTAATTCTCCCTTTCACCCGGCATGTCTCCAACACCACAGTACCTCCTGGAGGCTCCTTTGGGTGGCTCTCCTGCCTGGCAGGTGTTTCTCACAGCAGTGGAGGTGGTGATAAGGGCAGGCTATCTGGCAATCTTTGGCTTTGGGGTGGTTGGTCAGGTGGCAGACTTCTGGCTGTTGACTTAAGTCAAATGGGGAATGGACTCCCTTTGGTTCTTGAAGCAGGTAGGTCTCCCTTGACCATTGCTGAGAATGCCCCCTTGTCCTCGTATTGCAAGAAGGGTGTCTAGAAATTCCTGATCTACCTTCTCTATCCCATTTATTTTGTATGCTTTTGTCTGGTCCCTTCTTATATGTTTCCTCTCTAAGGTAAACAGACCCCATCTTTTCAAACTTAGAACATTGCTTTAGAGCACTTCAGTGAACTTTCATCCCATGTGTAGGCTGTGCCAGATTTTGGGCACACAATTCCCTACTAGTAATGTTCTGCTAGTGGTTAAGATGCCTGATCCCTGTCTTTTTGCTACAGTTTTCACTGATACAGTTTGAGACCACTAGTGGAGCTGCATCCATGGCGAGTTATCTGTTTTTCCCACTGAGGACAGGGTCTTGGATATCAGAAGAACCTTCTGCTAGCATTTCCACTGTGGTGATAGGACAAAGGCAGGTTGGTCCTGTTTACACCTCACAGGTAAAGATAAAAGATAGTTCTTTGTGGTTATAACAAATCTCCACTTACTATGGAAAGGTTTTGGAGGATGGTGAGGGATGGCCAGCATAAGCAGTTTTATCTTTAATTTCAGTTCAAACTTTTCAAGGCAGTAGTGAAGGAGGCTGACTACTCTTATGTTTATTTAAGATAAGATTATAATAGAGAAGGAGTCTCATCTACTTTAGAATAGATTAGAGACTCTACCTCAACAACACAATCTGCTATGGAGTAAGATTATCCTTATAACTAATGCCAGAGGACATGGACAACACTCTTCCTCTGTGGGATGACCCTGATATTGGCACTAGCTGCTGGCTCTCCAGCAAATAAATACTCAAGCACTGGTGTGTCAAATAGAGAACTAGATGGCATGAAGGATGCTTTGAACCATTAGATTAGCATCCTTATATCTGTTGTTGAATTAGGACAGGGAGATATGAGGAAAGTCCACAACACAGCCAAGTGTGTTTATGGTAATCCTAGCTTTCAGGTGAGTGGTGCTTCTGATGCTTCTGTATTTTCATTTTCCATCTTCAGACCTATCTCTAGGCAGTGATTTTCTGGTAAGAAGTTTGGGTACTTGACACCTGCTCCACATTTTTTTTCCAGGTATCCTCCTAGGTAACTTGATTACCACTTTCATCCAAGTACCATATCATAATATCCTCCAACCTATTTTAGTATACGGCAGCACAGACAGAACAATGTAAATCTCACATGATCCAGCTATATTTGAAACTCTGTCAGCCTTGCAAAATTCTCTTTGGCTGCTTGAACAGACAAGGATATTTTAACTTGCTTTTCTTTGATGGGAGTAAAGTACCTTTATTTTTTAATGACAAGCATCATTAAGGTTATGATAATCATCTCAGTTCCACAGATACCATCTGATCTAACAAGCAAAAATCACTACATATGTAAAAAGTACTGTAAATGCAGGCACAGGGAAGACTTCTTTTCTACATGGCTGTGTTGCTAGACTCACTTTTGCTCTAGATCAGCAGTCAGCAAAACTGCTTATTTGGTATTAAATGCTACAGTAAAGAACAGTTGATGGTATTGTATCTTTGAGAGCTAAGATATACTAGAGTCAATAGAGTGTGTCTCAACTAGCAACACTTCAAACAAGTCCTGTGCTTCTATCTACATTATAAAATCCATCCCATTTAAAAGATGCAAAAAAAATAAATAAAAATTTGAGTAACAAAGTTTACACAATCTTCTTCCATATAACAGTTTTTATTGTAATAATCACTATTGGGTTAGTTGTGGCCCTATCAGATTTGCTTGGATATTTTTATCTACCTTTTCTTTGTAATTTAAAAGTTTCTTTGGTATACCATACAAACCAAAGCTAAATGAGAGGGGAAAAAAGTTATAAAACAATATATAGTTATGAGAATAGTACAACAGTCTCTTCCTTCTGATCTGTTGATGGAAGTAAAATCTTTCCTTTGCTTTATTGAGTTAAGGACTGTCAATGCTGTAAAATGGGTACTGGTTCTGTTTTCTCCTTTCCGTAACTTAGGTTTCATGCCCATAAACCTGAATCATGAAAAAGGATGATTAGAACCACTGAAATGATTTGCCTCTGAGAATTTAGGCTCAGCCCTCTAATTTTGATGTGTGTGTTTACAAACTTAGAACACTATACAAGTGTGACATGTATTACATTTGAATTAAATATCCCTAAAATATCATATTATATGTCATAAAGCCATTGAAAATATGGAAAACAGTCAAAGACTAGCGGTGAAATCCAAGCCCCATTGACTTAAGTGGGGCTAGGATTTCACTCCATATCTTTTCCATGATGAGAAATCCTTCTCGTACCCAAATATTAGGCATTGTCTACACTAGCACTTTTGTCAGCAAAACTTTTGTCGGTCAGGGGTGTGATAAAAACCACACCCCTGACCAACATAAGTTTCACCGACAAAAGCACCAGTGTGGCCAGTACTATGTTGGCAGGAGAGCGTCTCCTGCCAACATAGCTACCACTGCTCATTGGGGGTGGTTTAATTATGCTGGTGGGAGAGCTTACAGCAGCGCAGCTGTACCACTGTAAGGTTGGTAGTGTGACATAGCCTTAGCCCTGGTCTACACGGTGTAGACATACCCTGAGTCATTAGTGTTCATACAATATTCCTGAAGTGCAGTGTCCCAAGAAACTTGGCTTTTAATCAGGTTTCACAGTGACAATTCTTATTTCTGTTACTGTACAAACATAAACGAGCACTCCTTTCAAAGGACGGTCTTCCCGTTTTTAATAATAGGCTAATGTTAGTAATAATTGGAACACAGAGAGGAAATGGGATAGGCAACGAATTACTGAAAGTAAAGGTGATTCTTTAACTTGTGCATATAAGGTAGTTAAATGCTCTAATCAGTTGCTGCATTCCACCCCAGAATGAGCTGTACAGCAGTGCCGGGTGAAATATGTATAATTTATAAAGCAGTTAAGGATCCTTCAGAATGATATGTTGAGTCCTAAATCACAGACAAATAAGACGTTAAAGAAACAGATATTAAGAAATGTCAACATAATCTTCTTAAGATCAATACTACAAAATACACAGAACATAGGAAATCGTATTTTCCATCAGTAGCAAGACATTATGTTTAAATGATCTGTCCTTAGGCCATTTCTAGCTTTCATCCTCCCCATATACAATTTTTATAGCAGTTTCCTTCTTTAAGGATTTAGCCCTACACTTAGGTACAGTGTGATGGTCTGCCCTGCACTGCTGGCATAACTTGGTGTAAACCTGGCTTAGCAGGTCCCGTGAGGATCACCCTCGTAAGAGGATGATTGTGCAGTGGCGTAGAGCCCATATAGGGACTCGTATACCTCACACCCTCCTCACTGATTGCATAAGAGGAGCACATGGGTGTGGCTATAGAAAAGGAGGCAGGGTCAATACGCCCCTCAACCATTGCCAGTCTTGGGCTGTGATTTTAGTGTCCTTTAGTCATTAAAGGCCAATGTAAGCTAGAGCAGTTGTAAGGCTGCTCTAACACAACACAGGGGCCATGGTGTGTGGAAAGCAGCACCAGGATCAGAGCAATCCAGGTGAGAGCTTCAAGTCACTTTTGCATTCCACCTACTGACAGTCCAGTTTGATTATACTGAAGGATCTGGCTCCTCATAATCAGGAAATATTGGCCAATCTTCAATGTTTGTCTTAGACTCTATTTTCATTATCCTCTTGTCCCTTGCGCGTACAACATAATGCCCCTGGATAGGGGCAGCAGTGGCAACTACTGAACTCAAGACTTCTAGATCTAAAAGCACCAGCCTCAAACACTCTAGCAGATTCAAACCTCTGAGGACTAGCCACTAAAGGGGGACAGACAGGCACACTGTTAGCATAGATTACACGTGGCATAGTTAGATTTATTATGGAGATATCAGTAACTCTACAGTTAATACTTTTCCTAATTCATATCTTTACTCATGTTACCAATGATGTTTTGCATCTAAACATAAAGACATCAGTTAGAAAATCTGGGTTCTATTGACAACTCTGTCCTGACTCACTATCCAACGTTGGGTAAGTCATTTAACCGCCCTGTACTTCAGTTTCGCAGTCTGTAAAATGGCTGTACTTCTCTTTCTCTTTAAAGTTATTTGAGCTCTGTGGATGAAAAGTGCAATATGAATCAAGTTCATTATGATTAGATTAGTCTTGACTACATTTGCCCGGTTTAAAAATAAAACTACGGGTTCCCTTCTAGTGCAAACCTGAACTGAAGCCACTTCAACATGCTTTGTCTGTCCCAGGATTTCCCCCCCTAATTTTAAATTCTTTGTCAGTGGAACAGCAATAAAAGTGAGATTGTGTAATCCTCTAAACCCTTCCATTTATCTGTTTTTTCCAGATAAGTTTTCTAGAGCTTTATTTTTTTCATACATTGCTGCTTCTCTCTCCCTTTTGTAATTTTGGACCATTCATCCCTTTTGCCTCCCCCCCCCCCACACTTCCCTGATTTCCACAAGTTCCATTCTGCTGCACACTGTTGCCTAGCAACATGTTCTTCTCTTCTGAAATTTCTTCTCTACCAGAGAGGAGCAGATCAAAGACACCCACAGTTCTGATTTATTTTATAAATTAATTTAAAGAGACACTCTCCAATGTTGTATTACTTTTGGGGGAGATCAAAAGTTGGCCTATTTGGTGGAAGTGTCAGGAAAATTAAGTTGTTCTCTTAAAAAAAATGCTTTGATTATTAAACATGTAATATTTACATCTTTGAGTCTTTTTTCAGAAAGTGTCATTGATGTTATGCTAGTTACTTTCATGCTATGAAATTAAATGCAGGCCTGTATGGTAAGCTAATGTACATTTATACTGCCTGTCAGAGGCAACCACAGCGTTGTTCCATCATCCAATAACAATTTTTTAAACTCCTTCCACCTGTTGCAAAAAAAAAAAAAAAATACTACCACCATTTGGAAAGACTTTATTTCCTAAACTATAACTACCTTCTTATACTAACTAAGCGGAAAGCAAATAAATCACAAGGTAATCATCATGTGACGTCGGGGATGCTGGGGGTGCAGCAGTACCTCTTGGCTTGAAGTGGTTTCCATCATAAACAGGGTTTACAGTTTGGTTCAATGGCTTTCAGCACCCCCACTATAAAAATTGTTCCAACACCACAGTGTGTGACATGTCGTCCTTCTCACCTTCATTTTATTATTATAAAGAAAGTCCATATTATTAATCTATATCTGATTTTAGCAGCCCTCAGTTGAAAAAGAGAAATTAATACCCCTGTGAAAGGACTGAAAAATGTAAAACTTAAAAAAGTCATAGGGGAATATTTGAGCTTAAAAAGAAGGGTTCTCTCACCATGCCAGTCCTTCTCTGGCATCTGTTCAAACTTACTTTTCAGTACAAATTGTGAGATTTTTCAAGAGTGTGCTGGCAGGAAAAGTCAGCACTTCATGAAAGGTGAGAATTATTTGCTTTCTCAAATTTACCCAGTTCACAACACCATCAGTTAAAAAGAAAGAGACAATGATAGTAAAGAATAAGATTTTTGCGGGTGGAAGAGCTTGGAGATTATCTTTGCAAACCCCTAAGGAAAAAAGAAGGGGACACTAAGCACATAGCTAAAGCAGTAGCCAGACAACAGAAAACAGACCATTTAAGTGGAACACAAATCTCACTGGCCAACTGGCTGCTGAACCTGCACCTGTGAAGTTGCATATGCAGATCTAACAGTTGTGTGATCAACTACTGACTTAGCTTGTGAGCAGATTCTGGTTTGGTTCGTGAGAACCAGTGCTTTTGCAGTCCTACAGGCACAAATTCAAAGGTTTCTTTAGAAAAATTGGCCCCAAGTGTGAAGTTTACATTTTTGATCACATGCCATGTTCTTTTTTTCAGTGCCCAGTGGTTGCTTTTAGCATTCCTTTCAGAGAAGTGATTCTGCATTCAAAACTGAGGGCAGATTGCAAATTACGATAATATTTTTGAGATTAACTCCTAATATACTCTAAGATTTTAAAGGTTTTATTCCTACATACATAAATCTACACAAAATGCAACACGAACAAAAGGATTGTATTTAATAATGTTCATCCCTTCTTTCAGTGAGAAAGCAAGTGCACATCTTTAATTACACCTACCAGATCAGTAAACATACAACAAAACCAACTCTTCAAAGTTTTATTATTTATGTTCTGCATTTGGGTTGAGCTATTGTGCTACAGTTAGTGTATTCTTGAACTGAAATAAAATAATAAAGGTATGTATTGAAAGAAGCAGCAGCTTAGCTAGCTTTTCTATCATTTACTAAGTATCTGCTATATTGCGGAATGGTGTATGAATGCAGCTGAATAGTGTATTTCATACACTACATGGCCACGTGGTGTGTGTTTATGTATATAATCTGGACTGCAACTGAGTTGTCAGTGGTTAACAGCTCTGGTCTTTGGCTGAATTTCTGAGGGTGAAGATCTGTGACTTGCATTCCAAGTTTTTTTTTTTTTTTTTAATCGGGAAAAAAATAAAAAAAAATAAAAAAAAAAAACCTTTAAAAAAAAAAAAAAAAAAAAAAAAATACAAGGCAACCTTCTAAAAGGAAATGTAATGCTTCTGTAAAGTACTGACTTGTCAGTCCTAGAGACTGAAGTATTTTAGTGATCCACATAACTAGCACACCGCAGGCTGTCCTGCAATTCTCTGCCCCCTTCCCACCTGCCACAACAATTGTCCCTTCAATAAGACTGCATGGACAAGTTAGAAAAAGAATGCCTCCTACAAACATACACACACTTGGTTCATTTCTGAATTTCTGAAATGCTTGGTTAAAGATCCCTCTCAAGTCTTCCTGAAATTGATCTTGATCACTCATGCTTTCCCTCTTACCTGCTGGGGAAGCTGATCTTGAAGAGAAAGGACAGTGTGTGATGTTGCACTCTATAGGTTCATGGAAATATGCACTCTGTATGTTTATGGAAATATGCTTATAAGTGTAAATATAAGCAAACTGGAATATGCTTTGTGCTAGATATGCCAAGTAACATATCTTTGCAAAGGTTATGATCTACTGAATATATTCATCGTATTCGTATGCATATATCATTTTTATAACTGAAGTTATGAGCGTTGGCTCTATGCTTGTATTTGAAGTGTTTGCTGTAGGAAACACATAATGGAGGGTTGGCCAATATATTGTGAAGGGGCCATTCAAGTAATTGGGAGTACTTAACTAACAATGGACTTTGGGAGATGCCAATCCACATGTGAGCTTTCCTGGGAACATTCAAACTAACATTTAAACAATGGCGTCAGCCTGCAAAAAGCTGAATCATTCATGGACATGTGACTTGCCCAGGTGGCTACAAACTCCATCTTGTTGCTGTGATTTTGCACAGAAGAACAAAGGGGTTTCCGCCCACAAGAGAGAGAATATAAAAGGCCCTGGAAGCCTCTCCATTTTGTCTTCAGCTGGTTTAAGAGATGGCCTCTCCACCCCAAAGAGATGCATGAAAGAAACTGGAACAAAGGACAGTAACTACGGGGGTGTGTGTGATTGCTGGACCCAGACTAGGAAGGAGTCCAGTCTGTGAAAGACGCTTATTGGAACATCTCTGGGGGTGAGATTTCATCCGTAATCAGTTTCTTAATGTATTAGGCTTAGACTTGTGCTGTTTTGTTTTATTTTGCTTGGTAACTTACTTTGTTCTTTCTGTTATTACTTGGAACCACTTAAATCCTACTTTTTATACTTAATAAAATCACTTTTTGCTTATTAATGAACCCAGAGTAAGTAATACCTGGGGGAGCAAACAGCTGTGCATATCTCTCTATCGGTATTATAGAGGGTGGACAATTTATGAGCTTACTCTGTATAAGCTTTATACAGAGTAAAACAGATTTATTTGGGGTTTGGATCCCATTGGGAGTTGGGTGTCTGGGTCCTGGAGACAGGAGCACTTCTTAAGCCGTTTTCAGTTAAGTTTGCAGCTTTGGGGCAGGTGGTTCAGAGCCTGGGTCTGTGTTGGAGCAGACTGTCATGTCTAGCTCAACAAGGCAGGGTTCTAGAGGCCCAAACTGGCAAAGAAAACGGGCTCAGAGGTAGTCTCAACACATCAGGTGACAGTCTCAAGGGGATCTCTGTGACTGAACCCATCACACAGGGTCATCTTATTACTTCTGATATCTTCAGAGGGTAGCCTGTGAGACTCGCTTCAATTTCCTTTAGTGGGCAGCTTGGCTGTGTACTCTTGCCCAGGAACAGCACTCAGTGGAGGAGTTTCTGGATCCTGTTGCTATGGGGAGTGCCTGCCCGCTACCCTTTATGGTGTGTGGGGTCAACAGGTCCAATTAGACTTTCCCTTAAAAAAAGATAGTACAGGCCTAACCAGACTGTGTTCAGGTGGCAAGATTATCTGGCCACTGATAAAATAAGGGAAGTATAAAAAAGTGAAAACAAATGCATCCCATGTGTTGGGTGGAACAAGAGATGGTTAAGAAACCCCAGATTTTAAAAAAGCAGCAATGTAGAGCTGGAAGGGACGTCACAAAGTCATCAAACTCTGCTTCCTGCACAGAGATAGAGGTTCACCTGGGCCTATCTCGGACAGGTGTTTGTCCAACCTGTCTGATAAACCTCCAATAAGGGGGATTCCACAACATTCCTTGGCAGCCTATTCCAGAGCTTAACTACCTTTATAGTTAGAAAGTTTTTCCTAATATCTAATCTCCCTCGCTGCTGATTTAAGACAACTACTTCTTGTCCTACCTTCAGTGTACATGAAGAACAACTGATCACTGTCCTTTGTAACAACCCTTACCATATGTGAAGACTGTTATCAGGACCCCCCTCAGTCTTCTTTTCTCAGGACTAAACAGCCCAGATTTTTTAACCTTTCCTCATCTGTCTGCTCTGATATTGTAAAGATAGAACATACTAACTGTCTTCGTCACACTTGGTTGCATCCGAAGAAGTGGGTATTCACCCACGAAAGCTCATGCTCCTATACGTCTGTTAGTCTATAAGGTGCCACAGGACTCTTTGTTGCTTTTGGTTGTAAATGTCATTGACTACAGCATTCAGCCTTCTTAATCAAGTCAGTGTTTAGGGCACCTTCACGTTCTGGAAATGACTGTGTTTGTCAATAAGTATATAGATATGTATCAATAACTGTTAATCCTAGAGAAGTGGTCTCACGGCTTATATTATTAGTACTGCTACTGTGAAGCACTTTTAGTGT
The DNA here is from genome assembly GCF_002925995.2 of Terrapene triunguis. Classification (NCBI taxonomy): domain Eukaryota; kingdom Metazoa; phylum Chordata; order Testudines; family Emydidae; genus Terrapene; species Terrapene triunguis. The sequence continues at coordinate 32,774,128 of NW_020664440.1, forward strand.
ATATACCATATTCTAGAATATAGCCTTTGTGTGTGTGTCACAGGTATTAATAAATACCAATGGATCAGTGTGCTGCTGTTTGATATTTTCTCCATTATAAGAATTAGTGATATTATTTTCTAAAAGCTCCAGTTATTTATTTCATAATACCTGTATTTACTCTCTGCTCTTGGAAAATTGAGTTATTTGGAGGTTAACTGGTGCTTTAATGTTTTTGTAAAGTTTTCTTTAAAGACGGCAAAAGTGACCCGATGTAGCTTGTGTACCATGTGCCCTGGCTGAGTTTTTTCTTGCTGTGAAAGCAGTGACTGTTCTCTAGAGGGAGTCAGTCATTCTTTCAGACAGTATCATTTTTACCCCCAAAGGATGGTCTTTCCCAGGGACAAAGCAGAGTACACATCGGGGCTGCTCTGCCCCTGACTCAGTTCTTGGGGCAGAGACTGCCATTTCTGAGATGTCTGTACAGTGCCTAGCACAGCAAGGACCTGAATGGCCTGGCCTCTAGGCACAATGAAAATGCTAAATAGTAAGACTAGATGTTTGACTAATTGCTTGAAGGGAGTTTTCCTGCTTTGTTTGGAACAACAATTGTTCTTATAAAATCTGGGGTGTCTTAATCACTCTCTTTAAGATCAGAGCTTGGATTTCAGACTTGCTAAATGTAACACTGATCATACAGCTGCATATACAAAGTGAAGTTCTTTCCCAGTCTTCCGCCATTCAACTAGCAAGCAGAATCTTCTGGGTGATGTCCCTTTTACAGGCAAATGGTTAGATTGTTGGACCTAAACGGTTCCATGACATTTTGGCAAATTGGGGAGCCTGAAGAAAGTGTGGGTGGCAGTATGAGGTGCCCTTGAGGGAACTGGTAGGAAGGGGAAGTTAATAGGCAGGAGGCTGTCCTGAAAGTGAACAGAAGGAAAGAAAAGGATGAAGTAGACAGTGAGAGCCAACAAAGAAAGAATGAAAAAATCCATCTGGAAAAATGTAAGCTCCTTGTAGTCTCTTTCCTTGCTACCTCCTCCAGTCCCTCACGCATATAAGAAATATAAGTGGCTCTATTTTAACAAATGGGGTCAAAGAGAAGTTACAAGCCCCCCACCAACCATCAAATAAACGTTTGAAAGTTTTTTTCTAACACACTTGGTGCATATTGCCCCAGGAGGTTATGAAATTTATTATTGAAGTACCACAAAACATGGCAGGGGGATTTGTCACAACCATCTCTCTCAGAATAGGCGCTCCAGGTCATCTATGCTTAGATACATCTAGGTCAGGGGTAGGCAACCTATGGCACGAGTGCCGAAGGCGGCACGCAAGCTGATTTTCAGTGGCACTCACACACCGGTCCTGGCCACCGGTCCAGGGGCTCTGCATTTTAATTTAATTTTAAAGAGGCTTCTTAAACATTTTATAAACCTTATTTACTTTACATACAACAACAGTTTCGGTATATATTATAGACTTATAGAAAGAGACCTTCTGAAAACGTTAAAATGTATTACTGGCACGCAAAACCTTATATTAGAGTGAATAAATGAAGACTCGGCACACCACTTCTGAAAGGTTGCCGACCCCTGATCTAGGTAGACGTGAGAGCACGTGCCTTAGCAATAATATTCATACACTGAAATGAAGGAGTATGAAGCAGAGGCTTCTCCCCTCCCAGGGAACCCATGGGAAATATCATTGGGATGTCAAACCTTTTAGGTACCTGTTATCTTTATGAAGAAAGGGTAAAATGGACCCCCAAACGACACACACACATACCACATAAACAATACAAGCATGTGTAGCAGACTGTAACCTTGAGGGAGAAGCTGGGCAAAGGTCTTCATTTTGTTACAACACTATCTTTACTGGGATTCCATCCATTTGGGTTAGCTACGTATGTAAAGATAAAACGGGACAGCATATGGAAAATGTTCTGAATCCACAAGAACTGAAGAGAATTTAGCAGCTTTGGTAGTGATTGACAGATTATTAGGTGAGTAATTTATTGCAGGATTAAGGACAGAAATCTGAGAGAATTCCTTAAACTAGGTAAGAAGCAACCTTCATTTATGCTTTGTGATAATAAAGGCAGAGGCAATAAGAAGCAAAAAATGACTGATCACCTGTTTTTTTAAAAAAAGGGGGGGTTGTTGACAAAGAATGGAAAACATGGCATGGGATAAAGCTTTGGATACAGCTCCCTTCTTTTAAGATTAATAAAAACACTGAATGCAAACAGTAGAAAATTAACAAAGTGGCTTTCTTCTGTGAGACCATCTCTCTTCACTCTAGTGTAAGAGATAATTGAAAGGAAAGCAGACCTTCTGATAGTCAAGATGGAACCATAATTTGTCATAGGTATGGATGAGGTAGGACTTATTGCCAGGAAACATGACTTGTGAAATATAAAAGCCCTATTATGAGTTGTCAGAGGAGAATGAGAAGATAGGGTTATCCTAAGAGGAGTCAAGAATATATTGTGGATTCTCTGCAGACTTCACTAATAAGTCTTAGAGCCAAGACAAATGCCTGAGACTGAAAAAAGATGGAGAACTTGAGTAAGGTGCATATTCAGCACTGCTAGCCCAACAAGATGACGGCCAAGACTCCAAAGCAAAGTGATCACAGTTCAAATGGATAACACTGTTAGGGTAAATAAGAAATTGCAAAAGAATATGCTAGAGAGGCAGAACAGTCTCCTACTAGAAACTCAGAGTTCTTGCAGTGAATCAGAAAGACTGCAAGCTGTTGAGCAGGAGTGAATCATGACCAGTAAGAAGAGGCAACTCTGTACCCCCAGAACACCAGCTAGTTTCATCGGACAATAGTGCAACTGAAAATGAAGAGAGCTGGAATGCTGGAGTGCAGGAATGGTTGATTAGCAAGGGTAGATAAGTAGAAAAAGGAAACTTCAGCAAGATGCACAAGAAAAAGTGAATGTTATAAAAGAGACCATAAATAACTGCATATAAGATTGTTGAAGAGTATTCCTCCTTTATACTGTGGAAATATTGAGCATTTAGCTCATATAAATCCATTTAAGTTGACTAGTAATCTATCAGTTGTTGCAGTCTTACTTCTTGCAGCAAGCTGGAAAAAGCAAGCAGCTCCAAAAATAGAACAATGAAACTTATCTGGGAGATAATACTGCTGGAGAGACTGACAAGCATTAAGATGACTTAGTTGAATATCCCATCATATGAAAATCTTTTCCTTTTTAAGAGGAAAATATTCAATCATAAGTTATTCAAGATATTTGGAAGAAGTTGCTGTATATTAAAGTAGTGTCTGTGGATCTTTTTCAAAAAGGTGATATGAAAGATAAGATTTGTGAATTTTATATATAATACTAATAGAATTTAATTGGAAATGTATTTAGATTTGTTCCTAAGAAGTCCTTTAGTTGTGTAACTTTCTTCTGTTTATATATAAAATTTAGTTGTATAAAATTAAGAAAAGAATTTAAGTTACAAGGAAGGTATTGTTCATCAGATAGCAACAGCTCTGGCACAGTTAGCATCAAAGGCTACAGGAACTGACAAAACTTGAGTGGAAGACTAAAGACAAAACGAGAAAATTAGGAAGAACATAAATTAAGTTCAGCAAACAAAGAGTGGGTACTTGCTATAGCTGAAACAAAAGGACTTGAAATAACATGCCTATTGAGAACTGGGGTAAGCTACTGGAAGAGGAGCCTAAGTACAATGTTTGGTTTTGATTTTAACCATACCAAGGCTTCTAAACCAAACTAAACCACTGTTGGTACTGAAATAATCATCATTCGGAACTATGGAAATACACTACCACAGAGGCAAAGGGAACAAACTATCTAATGGGAAATCAAAGCCTAATTTCACTGCTGACTGTTGACCTGGTATTAGCACTAGGCAAGAACAATGAGAGCAAGAACAATTGTCATAACTATGAAGGGAAGGGTAACAGCTCTCTGTGTACAGAGAC
>NW_020664440.1:32778091-32877742 GCF_002925995.2 Terrapene triunguis
CCCTACATTTGAACCCTAAAGTTCAAAGTGGGGATCCAGCCTTGACAACAATAAATAGGATGCAAGACTTATAGAGCAGTTAAGCGTCAAACTCAGACACTCCACTTGTGGGCAGACCAGAGATGGACAAGAACACAGAATACAACACAGGAACCCACTGAAAACTTGTTTATTTGACAGACTACTCTAAAGAATAGGCAAAAGGGTATATACAAAGTCCTCATCCAAGTCAACTACAGCAGAAAGCAAGGGTCACTAGGAATCTGAAGGGGACTGCCATACAGACCATTAAAGATTCCCTCTACATGTTGTATTTCCGTATCAATTGGTCCTGCTTTGAGCATGGGGTTGGACTAGATGACCTCCTGAGGTCCCTTCCAACTGTGATATTCTATGATTCTATCAGTTTGAGAGGCAAATACCTCAGGTTACAAATGGGAGGGCAATGAGAAGAGAGAGAGAGAAACTGTAGTACCAATGGCTAGAGAACTGTTCAACTTATGACCAAGGGCTGGGGGTTATGGCTACAATTTTAAGATCTTTATTTGAGAGTTTGTGCATTTAAATTAATGTAGAAAGAAACAACATAATAGAAGAATGAAAGGCTTCACTTTCAACAGTGAGATAAATGGAAAAATTAAGAGACTCTATCTACAGAGCAGTGCTCTTATCCCATTTGGTGTGGGTACACACATAAACAGGAAGGGTTGGGAGGTTTTCCTTGAGAAGGGACAGAATGTCTGGGACAGTTGGAGAGGTCTGAAGAAAGTACAGTGAGCAGCAGGTACTGCTCTCCCCACACAGGAGAGAGATGGGGAAGAAAAGTTAAAGATAGCCAGGTAAAGAATGTGAGACTATATGAAGTGTCCCCTATGGGCAATGCAGATATGGCCCCTTCCTAGTCTACCCTACAGACACTGTGCACAAACTCAAGTGCACCCTCTTTTTCAAGTTTGTCTTTAACAAAGAAATCAATAATATTCATCTCAAACCTTCAGCACTGGCTTAGCTGCTCATAAAGAGTCCTCTCTCATCACAGTTCAGTTCCTTCCAGAAAGCCACTCCTAATTCTCTTATATTCAGATTGAATGAGTCACTGACTGTAATGAGTCAATTTTAGCCTTTCCCCAGCCAGATTGATACCTGTTAACAGGGTAACACTGCCAATTTGTACAAACAAGTTATTTCATATCTGTCTATAATGAGATTTCTTGCACCTTCCTTTGAAGCATCTTGACCCACTGATCTGATCTTGTATGGCCATTCCTCTTTTGACACTTCAGTCTCTAAGTGCTTCATCCAAATTACATAAATTGTAGGTCAGGGAAGGTGTCCCCACTTTATCCTCAGTGGTGAAGAAGGGGGCAAATAAATCATTTAGGTTCAATGACTTCTCCTTAATTGCTGCCTTAACTCTCTTGCACTCGAGGTCTCCCACTGATTCTCTCACAGGCTTTCTGTTTCTGAAATACTTAAATGATGTTGTATTTGTTTTTGTCTTTGGCTATTTGTTCTCAACAGTCTTCCTATTTCCATCTTATTTGTGCCTGCCATAATTTATGCTCCTTTTCTATTGGCTTCACTTGGGCCAGATTTCCAATTTCTTCAAAAATACCTGCTTGGCCTGAATAATACCCTCACCTGGGGCTCAGTCCTGTTCTCTCTCATTCAAAATCTACATGAAACCATTGGGGAGCTTGTGAAAAAACATAGCTTGAAGCTCCAGCAAGGTGCACATAGCACCTTGCTCTACATCAGCTTTACCGCAGATTTAAAGACCATTTCCAAATCAGCACCCAGATCTCCTGTAATTTTTTTTTTACAGCTATTAGTTTCACAGTATTCTTACTCCCACCCATCTATCTACCTAGCCTCATTCTGTGGGGAGCTGCTTTTAAGTAGTTTCTCTTTTTCTTGGAATGTATAGTGAATTCATTTTGGTTCATGGTTTTTGTGTATTTATTTTTTTAAATGGTACAACCATAATGTTTTATTTTTGTAACTGATTTGAATGGGGTGCTCTTGCTTTGTGTGCATTTCAGGGACTGGTTGGAATGTTCTAGAGACTCAAGCAATGCATGAAGTAGCAAATGGCAGCATAAGATCAGTAGTGTATAGTTTTCAATGAAACTACCTTTACCTTATATGGCCAAAAAGCTTTGAGCATGGGCAGTCTGGCCCTTTTTGACACTAGGGCCCAAATCTTCAAAGGTATTTCAATTTATGTAACGTCTGAATGTGTAGAGTACAAAGTTTCAGGCAATTATGAGAGGAGGGGGAGAGGATTTATGTTGGGACCAATGTTGGGACCAGAACAAATGGCTATAAAATGGCCATCAACAAGTTTAGGCTTGAAATTAGGCGAAGGTTCCTAACCATCAGAGGAGTGAAGTTCTGGAAGAGCCTCCCAAGGGGACTAGTGGGGGCAAAAAACCTCATGTTTAAAGACCGAGGTTGATAAGTTTATGGAGGGGATGGTATGAGAGGTTGCCTACAATGGCATATGGCCCATCTGCTATTAGCAGATATCTCCAATGGCTGGAGATGGGACATTAGATGGGGAGGGCTCTGAGTTACTACAGAGAATTCTTTCCCAAGTATCTGGCTGATGGCTCTCACCCACATGCTCAGGGTCTAATTGATCACCATATTTGTGGTCAGGAAGGAATTTTCTCCTAGATCAGATTGACTTTAGGAGTTTTTTCCCACCTTCTGCAGTGTGGGGTATGGGTCACTTGCTGGTTTGAATTAGAGTAAAGAGTGGATTCTCTGTAACTTGAAGTCTTTAAATCAAGATTTGAGGACTAACAGTAACTCAGCCACAGGATGTAAGCCTATTACAGGAGTGGGTGGGTGAAGTTCTGTGGCCTGCAATGTACAGGAGGACAGCCTAGATGATCATGATTGTCCTTCCTGGTCTATGCGACATTGGCATTGAGATAATTATGTAATATTGGGCAGGGTTTTAGTGTTGCAGCCATTACTACTGCAATAGGGTATTCGGGACCAGTCATCCTTAGTTACATATTAAGACGGAATTACTCCTGATTGCATCCAGTGTGTCTCTTGGATGTTTTGACCTCTCAATATTGTTCCATACAAAGAAGATATAGAAATCTTGCTCTGCTGGAGTTGGAGCCACATAGGAAATAGTTCTAAATTGTGGCAGGATTGAGCAGGATACAGTGTGGCAGATCCTCAGACAGGAAGTACACTGAAGTCAATGGAGCTATGAAATTTACACCAGCTAAAGATCTGTTCCAAAGACTCTTCCTCTTTCCACCACCCCGCTAATTGGTTCTGCTGAATCCTAAATTGTTGAAGTTTGTTCAGAATACTGATGGAATCCTCAATTCTTCACTAGTCCTGACAGACTTTCATTGGTTTCTGGCCTGAGATTAGATTGATTTGTAATCTTTTCATTAGTTGTTTAAGAGTCTGAATGATCTGTCATAAAGTTACATTAACTATCTTTTAGGTGTTCCTGATCAAACTCTGTTCTTCCTTGCCTGTACCTTTGACTATACCTCGGGTGCAGACTCTATTGACCATCTGTTTTTATTTTTCATGCTCTGCATCTGTGGCATTAATTGTCCAGTTGGTCAAGCTCTGCTGAATCTTTGGATTCTTTTAAAAATCACCTGAAATCCTCTCTCCTCTGTCAAATCCCCAATTAATTGCAATGTTTATTTTGTGTCATATTTTGTACTACTGTAAACTATTCCAAGGTATTTTGTTGTAGCATCCTTAATGTTATAACAAAACTTAGTGATTGCACTTTGAAGGGGGAATCCATTTGAGCCTTGGGATGAAGGCTCAATTAAGAAAATGCTCTTACTAGATACTCATGAATACCTTTGGAGAAAGTTATCTGAAAAGGTGCTGCATATTTTGTCCACTGATTTTATTTTTTAAACTTTTCAGGAAACTTTTTTTTTTATTAAGGACTTCCACAAAGTTTTCTGTATACTTCATTTTACCATCCTTATAGGCTACATCAGTCACTCTTGGATACAAATGTCCTCCAATCAGGGTTGAGTTAGCATTGCTCAGGAGGGAATCAACCAACTCCCTAGGAAACAGTCACCACCAAGTGAGTCACAAGAGAATATTTATTTTAGGTGCCAATCTGAAATCTCATTAAAAATGAAATGTATCTTTACCAATAAAATACTAAACTTGGTATAAGGCATCTGCAGTATTTGCCAGTTGACCAGCATCGAGGAATACTGAGACACTATGTTGATATTTCAAAGATAATATGTATGCTCTGCCAGGAAATATCTAAGGCCAAATCTGGGCCTCTTTAAACAATTTCACTAGCTGAAACTGGAGTGAGCAAATCATCACCATAATACTGGAAGCAGGTTAGAAGAGGACAAGAGATCTTATTCTGGCAGTTCCTATACCACTGACTGCATTTTGCCATGCTTTTAAATTCATACCCAGATCAGTAACCAGTTGTGCTTGTCAGGCCTATGTGAATAGAGTTGGTTTTATATATACTTTTGTTGAACAGGCCACCAAAGACATTTTGGAAGGTTTTCTGGTAGTGTTAAATCTTTAGCTGTAGGTGAGTTGAGGTTTATTTCTTACTACTGCGTTTCTTTTAAAATAACTGCTATTATTGTATTTGTGTGGAGAGAGCAAATTTTAAATCCTTCTAATCTGTGCCAATTTTAGAAAAACAAACAGACTATGCCAGTTTTATATTGTCAGATTTGGACATCACACAAGTCTGTTGGCACAGTGTGAAGCAAAGTATTGCTTGATGGTATTTCGTATCTCAATGGACTTGTATTTTGTAGGCTGAAACCTCCTAAACCAGCAAAATCAAAGCAAGAGGGGAGGATGGTCCATCTTCTCAGAGGCATTTGTTTTTAAAGATTTGTTTTCCTTTTATCTGAGCAATGATGTTCAAAAAACTAAGCAGTTTTTATTTTACTTTAAATAAAGGTAAAAAAAAAAGCACTTCTAAAAGTATAGAATACTTTACCTGTTATGTTATGTCCCCTATTCTTAATGCACGAGGTAAGTGGTCTTCAACCTGTGGTCCACAGACTGCTGGGAGTTCGCAAACTAGGTCTAAGATTTCCAAAGGGGTCTGTAGCACCACTTGAAATTTAAGGTCCGCAAATGAAAAAAGATTGAAAACCACTGCTCCAGGTTAGCATTTATAGAGCTGTACAGCACAGTGTGTGCATAGCACAAAGCAAAACTAGCTTTTTATTCAGTTAAATGCCAACCTTCTCCAAAGCAGGAGTTGGTGGGAGATCCCTAGAGGAAGAACATGACTTCCTCTCCACTTGCGCCCGGCATTATTTTTGTCTTTGCCTGAAATCGAATCGCGGGGAGCCAGGGGCCCAGCCAGCTCCCTCATACGGGCACTTAGTGACCACTCAGCCCGGGAAGTTGACACTATTCAGCTCACTTCTCTCATTGGCTGACCTACGTGCAGCAAACTGTCTTTCCTGCCCAGCACTTGTACAGCATGACATGTACACTGCTGCGCAGAAACGGGAGCGGGAACAGTGCCGTGTAACTCCCACATGGAGCCCGCTCTTCTGGGCGTGTGTAAATGTGTGAGAATTCCTGCAGCGCTGGAGCCAAGCCCGAGGGGGAGGCCAGTAGGCTGGATGCCTCTCACCCAGCACCCCCCTCCCCCAGTGCGCTCCTCCCGCCCTCAACTCGCACGACCACACTTCACTGGCATGGGCCGCTGCCATCGTGCCCAGCGGGGCAGAGCTTCTGCCTGGAAGCGGCTTTGCAGCGCGCCCGGCCATTCCCCTTCTCCTGCCGCCGAGCGAGCCCCCTCCCCTTTCCAGCCTCCCTCCACCGAGCCCCTCTTCTGCTCCCTCTTCCAGGCCCCCGCCCACGTGACTCGGTTCGTCTGCCGCCCCCCCGACTTCCAAGCCCCTCCGCGTAGTAGCCCCCGCCCGCTCGTGCGTAGGGCGCATGCTTGGGTTATGCAACAGCCCTGCCCGGCCGCCCAGGCCCTGCCGCCCGAGTGCCGCAGCTGCAGGCCAGGGGTGCCGTATAGGTGGAAGAGGCCGGGTCGGTGGGGCGCTCTCGCGGCCCAGCCCCGCGGGTGCTGCCCCTGAGGCTACTGTGTGCGCGGCGCGCCGGGCCCGTGAGTGGCAGCGGGGGCCGCCGCCAAGTCCCGCCTGTTCCGCTCTCCCTGCTCCAGGCGGCGGCGGCGGCGGGGTGGCTTCCTGCGCGCTGTGCCGCTCCCCCTCCCCCCGGCAGTAGGAGCCGCAGCGGCAGCAGCCCGGGTCCCTGATCCATGGCTCTGTGAGAGCAGCACATGGCGGCCGCAGCTGCCATGAGCCCCCAACTAATCCACACAACTCCCCCCTGAACGGCCACCTCCAGCAGCAGCGCCTCCACCGCTCCCACCCCGCCCGCAACTCAGCCACAGCCCATCGCCCGGCCAGCACCCAGACCCCGCCGCCGGGCCTGCGCTCGCCCGCCGCCGCCCGCCCGGTCCTCGCCATGGGAGTGCAGGGATTCCAGGACTACATCGAGAAGCACTGCCCCAGCGCCGTGGTGCCCGTGGAGCTGCAGAAGCTGGCCCGGGGCAGCCTCGTGGGTGGGGGCCGCCAGCGGCCCCCTCAGACCCCGCTGCGCCTCCTCATCGACGCCGACAACTGCCTGCACCGGCTCTACGGCGGCTTCTACACGGACTGGGTGAGCGGCGGGCAGTGGAACCACATGCTGGGCTACCTGGCGGCGCTGGCCAAGGCCTGCTTCAACGGCAACATCGAGCTCTTCGTCTTCTTCAACGGGGCCCTGGAGAAGGCCCGGCTCCACGAGTGGGTGAAGCGCCAGGGCAATGAGCGCCAGACCGCGCAGCAGATCGTCAGCCACGTCCAGAACAAGGGCACCCCGCCGCCCAAAGTCTGGTTCCTGCCGCCCGTCTGCATGGCGCACTGCATCCGCCTGGCCCTCATCCGCTTCCACATCAAGGTGAGCAGCGGGGCCCAGTGGCCTGCCCCCGCCCGCCGCACTCCTCGGCCTTCCCCACCATGGCTCCAGCGCCCCCCCTCGCTGTGCCCCTTGCCTCCCCCTCTCAACTATGGCACTGGCGCCCCATCTCCACCATGGCACCAGCGCCTCCTCTCGCTGCGCCCCTTGCCCCTCCATCTCCACCATGGCACCAGCGCCTCCTCTCGCTGCGCCCCTTGGCCCCCCATCTCCACCATGGCACCAGCGCCCCCTCTCGCCGCGCCCCTTGGCCCCCCATCTCCACCATGGCACTAGCGCCCCCATCTCAATCATGGCACCAGCGCCCCCTCTCGCTGCGCCCCTTGGCCCCCCATCTCCACCATGGCACTAGCACCCCCATCACATGGCACCAGCGCCCCCTCTCGCTACGCCTCTTGGCCTCCCCCATCATGGCACCAGCGCCCCTCTTGCCGCTTTCTTCAGTCCCTGTGGCCAATTCCCGGCGCTACGGCTTGGGGAGAGGTAGGGCTCTAAGATGGCATCAGGATTGCCCTCCCGGTAATGTCCGTACCGAGTTCAGCGAGGGGAGGGGGAATCGTGTATTCCCATATCCGCAAAATGTCGTCAAACCCTGGCGGGGAGAGGAGGTTCGTCGAGCTCCCTGGGAGCGGCCTCCACTGGCCAGCGGCAGCTGCACAACTGAACGCGGCCAAAGTTTATGCTGCTACCGCTGCCTTCTCCGCGGACCCCCTCAGGCTGGAGCAAAACTAACTAGCCTCGCTGCCGCCTGGGAGCTGCAGGGTGCCCTTAGCAGGCAGAGGAGAGAGTGTAGTGAGCACCCTGGTGTCCTTAATCTCCGCTGGGATTTTCTATTTATACATACCTGTCAGCCTGTGGAAGCAAAATGAGGGTGATTTACAGCATCCGGGGAGAGCCCTTCGCCAGCCGAACTGCCCAAATGGGCTACAGAGAGGAAAATCACAGTTTCAGCATGCCTTCAAAATGGGGTATAGGAACAACTTAATGGTTTCCAAAACAGGACTAGCTATGTTGCTTTCCCTTGGCTTTCCTTTTACTTGTTCTTCGCTTCTTTCAGTGCATTTTATATTATTTGTCCTTCTTTCCATCTTTATTTATTTTATTTTATTTTTACTGTGGGGTATCCTTATTTCCCCTTTCTGTTGTAGTTTCTATCCCTTCATTTGTAGATTCTCTTCTTCACTCTTTCACTACTCCCCTTCATGTCGTCTTGGGGTAGAAACCACAGAGTCCTGCTCACCCATCAAATGTGGCTGATGGATGGTGTTTTGTAGGGTGACCTGAATTTGCAGGTATCATCCTCCAAATGCTGATTAGCTGACAGTCTTGTTTATATATAAAGTTGGGTAGTTTCTTTTGCTTTAAAACTGGGTGCAGTATTCTGTGCTAGATCCTCTGCCTCCATGTTCTTTTGGGGGTCATTGTTCCATTCACTTATCTGACTTGTAAAATGTCCCTTGCTGCCCTGAGTTCCCTCTTCTTAGAAACATACTTAGCTAATTTGCTCCACAGATAACAATATACTCTACATTTTTGCACCTTCAAGTGCAGTATTACATATTTTTGACCAAGAGTTTAAATAGGCCTTATAAAACAACAGTTACTGAAAAGTCAGCAAAGTTGTATTGTACTTGATAGGCCAGCAACAAGTTCTACCATGAGGCAAGATGTTAATTTGCATTTAAACTGAAGATGTTTTGCCTAAATGAAGTGTATTATCAGAGGCTAAAATGTAGATGTTCAGAATCTATGGTAAAAAGCTAAAAACAACTTGTAAAATATAAAGAGGCCCAGAATACTTCCATAAAGGGGTTTCAAGTAGTTTAAACTAATTAATCCATTATTCTCAAATAATTGATTAACACAAAGTAGTGTCATAACCTATTTTTCTTGTAAACTAGAACTGCTTAACATATAGTTATGCAGCTGTTGTTTAAACTGTTTTTATTTCAGACAAGTATAAATTTGCTGATAGTTTTGACTGCAGGAGGGAATGTCTTTGAGGCTTTATTATAATCTTTTTACTCTAGCATCCAAGAGAGAGGTTGCAAAACATTTTATATACTTTTTATCCAGCTTTCCAGATTTGTAGTAATCTTGCAGTAATATATTTTTTTTAAATTATGACACATATTTAATGGATATTATTTACCACAAAAAGAAAATTTTGTAGCTAAAATCTGGAATGAAAATTCCAGGAATTATTTGTTTAAATGTCCACTAAGGAGAAAAGAGCAGAAGAAGTCGGAACACATACTAACTAGTTGCCAACTTTGTCTATTACTTCTGTAGCATAGTAAATATTATGTGACCTTCAGAGTTGTGCCACTGATCAGTAATTGGAGCTTAACATTATTCGGCTTTTGTACTGTCCGTTTTGGCAGATTACACCACAGCTGTAATTGGGCCAAAGGATAACTTTGAGCTCAGGATAAGTTTCTGTAAAGATTGCTGTCTTGAAAGTGTATTGAAGAAGTGATTTTTTGGTTAAGTTTTTCAGTGTTCAGTAAAAGGGAGAAACAACAAAATAACTTTTCTGGAATTTTGTGAGGTTCAGTGAGACCTTAGATTCACAGAGGAAAATGTACCATTTTATTTTCCATCTGGGATTTAAGGTTGAAAGGCCCAGCGTTAAAAATCATTCTGCATTTTAGAGGCAGTTACAGCTCAGCCTAAGCTGATGGTGGAAGTCCCACCCCTTGATCCCATTGTAACTGGTAAGAAATTTTATAACTCTGGGGGTTAATCTATCTAGTGTAGTGATTGGTTAACAGGAATGACAGACGTACAATGTGTTACTATTATTGACAGGTTAGTGTGAATGATTGTACTGTTCCTGTATGTCTGTAGATTTAATTTTTTTTTTTTTTTTTTGGTATGAGAGCTTGCGGCTAACAGGAGAAGTGAGATTTCACCTTCCTGTGTTAATCAGATGTGGCATATACCTAGAATAAACTAGAAATCCCTCAGGGTAGAAACTCTCTCTTTCACAATAGTCTGTTATGTACTGCAAAACACTGAGGCCTGACATTTATTTAAAGTTAAAATCCTTATTTAGTCACTGGTTACTTTTGTCATGATGGCAGCTATTCTTTTTCCCATGCAGTACCTGGCCAGCATGAAATAGTTTGATTTGTTATGATTTTTCTTAAAACTTGAAGGATTAGTCCAAGTCTGGTTATGTAATGTGATTATATTAGTCTGTTTTTGTAGCTTGAAAAAATATTTTAATGCTTTCTAAATAAAAGGGCATTAAAGATCACCTGGTGGAATATCAAGTCTGATGTGAAATTATTGTTATAGTATAATATGTCCTGTTGTCTTTCCATGAAATAGATATTAAGATTTTTTTTTTAACTCTTTAATTTCTGGAACCCCTGCTTGATGCTTTTGCTACTGTTTAAATGGATACTGTGATCTGATGTCGGGGTGTATAATGTGCAAATTCTGGGTTCTGCCTCTTAGCCCCAGAGACCTGAGGATTTCCCAGCAGTAAAATAAAGGTTTTTTCCTACCTTTTTTTTATAGATGAAATGGATTGTTTTGGCACTGATAGCTGATTAACATGCAGCAAATTAGTAATAAGTTTTAACTAGCTGTTAGTAGCTGACTATATCTACACTAGCACTTTTGTTGGTCAGGGTGTGAAAAAACACACCCCTGACTGACATAAGTTTCACAGACAAGCGCTGGTGTGGACAGCATTATGTTGGCAGGAGATGCTCTTCTGCCGACATAGCTACTGCTTGTTGTTGGGGATGGTTTAATTATGTTGATGGGAGAGCTCTCTCCTGTCAGCATAGAGCGGCTACACAGGAGACTTTACAGCGGTGCTGCTGTAAGGTCTCTAATGTAGACATAGCCATAGTCACTTAAGCAATATGTAAACTGGATTTGTGTGTTGTTTCTATTCTTTTGAGTACATTTAATGTATTTAAAGTTGCTGAATTTGACAGCTTTGTGGCTGTTCACAAAAAAGAGGAGCTGCAACATGAGTTTTTCTGTAGTTCCCTGCCAGCATGCCTACAACTTGACCTGAAAGAACCAACTTTAGTGGGGAGAGGACAGTTCATACTTATTGAATCCTTGGCCTTTTTGCTGAGATTGTGAATAAAGGATGAGTTGTGGTGGGTTTTGTGGACACACGTCTCTTGGGGAGCTGGATTTACCCCACCAAAGCACTTGGAAGTTATCAGAGAGTAATCCTTTTTTAGTCACTGCCAATGTTGGAGAGATTCAAATTGCTGACCTAAAGATAGAAGGCAGCTCCGTATTGCTCTATTTCTTTGAACTGGCCAGCCCTCTGTGAAATGGGGAGAATTTGTTAGTAATCCAAATAGATGATCAGTTTATACAACCAACTAGGATGCTGTGTAGATAGGAGTATATATAGATAATTTTAAGATTAGACCATAAACTTCCTACTTTTTACTAATAACTTATTTTCAAGAATATATTTTTTTACACTCAAAATTAGCTACTTTTTTGTTCTCATGCACTATTTTCTTTTACTGACCATAGTTCTGGTGTTCTATTTTATAGTTCTCAAATATACTTTTCTCTTCTTTAACCCTTATCCCAAACCCCCTCACATTCTACTCACCCCACAGTTTCTGACAACATTCTGGGTGGGCAAGAGTAAATTGAACTTGCATGTTTAATTTTTTTTGCATGTGCATAAGGCAATAAAACCTCATTGCAGAATGAAATGTCTTATTTTATTTTGGTGTTTCAAGAAGGCTTGTTTTGAGAACATTGGTAACAAGTTTTAAATATGAACTAATCTTCAGTAATCTTATTGGAAACAGTTGTGATTTAAGGCCTCTCTGCACTCTTACAAACTATCCATTAGCTCGGTTTATTGTGCTAAGAAAAAAGTAAATACTTCCCACCCAGAGCAGTTTTAAAGAATTTTTAAAGTACTTCAGCACAACATAAGCTAACACAGATTTCTCTGAGATATTAAATGTTCTGCAGATCCTTATTTTTGTCGTGAACGTCTGTTTGTTGTCCATTGAAAGAAATGTAATTCATGAAACAGAAACTTGTTTTTATGCCAAGCACGTTTGTTAGAATTTAAATGATTAAGCAGTGCACGGACCTAGCATTGTTAGTGCTTTGGCAGAACCTCATTTTCTTTTCCGTGTGTGTCAGATAGTAAATCTTGAATTATTTTCTCTTTTCCTGGTCTGGCATCATTTACACGTGACTTAGATTTAAACTTAATTTTTTGTCTTTTTAAGCACTGAAAATTGTTTCAAGTTGCATTGCTTTTCCCCCCAGATTTCTGATTTTCACCTTTGTGCTTTATTTTGGCATAACATGCATGTTCCAACTAGTTTGATTTGTACAACTTTTAAACCTCTTATCTCTAGCTTTTATACCCGTTTTGTGGCCCTTGTATCCGGTTTGGGTTTTGGTAAAGTTGAAAGTTCACTGTACCTTGACAGGCAGCCATTACAGCTCTTCATCATATAACAGCTTAATTATTTGTGTTACTTAAACACAGTTGTTCAGTAATATGAGCCCAACATGTACACGATACATATAACTTGCTAATACTTATAAAAAATGTAATAGTTAATCATAAAAATTGTGCTAGTAACCTTCCCAAGTTTAAAACATTTTATAGATCTGATTTTTGAACTCTTGCATTTTTCTTTTTGAGTGACTGGAGTCATCTTTGACAACTTGATAGACTGAAAAACTCCTTGTGGCAGGTTATCTTGGACATGAAGAAAACAGCCACACATACCACACCAAATGGTGATGTAACTAATTAGATACTTATGAAAGGACTCTTAAGATGTTACCTTTACGATGGGTACTTTGCGAAGCAAGGGAATGCATTGAGAAGCTTTGTGCACCGTTGACCTTAAATGCAGATTGTTGCAATCAGGATAACTTTGCCATGGAGTTAAAAGATGAAGATAGAAAAAGTGAAACATAGAAGATCATAACTTTTTCCTCATCCCTTGATACTTAACAAATATACCAAACATAGTTTCCCTAAGAAACTAGGTAAAAGTTTAAGAAAATTGTACGTTTTAGCAAACTTTAAATTGGCTATATAAACAAAATACTGAGTAAAATGCTGACTGTCCAGTAACTCAAGTTTCTAAATATGAGTCAGTCATGAAGTTACATGTGTAAATCTCAACTTACACTCTTGGTATCCTTACCAAAAGCTTGAAAATCAATAGAAGATCAATACAATGTGACTGTATTACATGCATATAATATGGAATAATATTCAGAGCACAAGGGCTGCTTTGTTCAAACAACTTTTTAAATTTGCTTTTAGAACTAAAGCTTTTTTACTAAGTAATAAAGTGTTAGTTTAAACTATTCTGGTTTGACTGAAGAGTGATAGAACTATTATGATTATTTATTTTATTATATGTGTTATCATACTGCATAGGAGACCTGGTCATGGACCAGGATCCTGTTGTGCTAGGTGCTGTAGAAACACAGAACAAAAAGACTGTCCATGTCCCAAGTATCTTACAAACTAACACTTAAATTTGGTTAATTTATCAGTAAGTCTAAGTTTATAACTATATAAACATATGTATTGTGGTGAATTGAACTGTTGTTTTACCCTTGTGTTTGCTATTTTTCTTGGGTTTGAATAGGTATCTCAAGGCATTTTACTTTTAAATTCAGATGCTTTTTGAGGCTAGGTTGTACCAGCATGAAAGCTTTCGGCATTTTTCCAAATCACTGACTAATAGTTTGGGATGTAGGTAACAGCAGAGGACAAAGGAGTAAGTTTTCATAAACAATTTTTTTTAAAATTTGTTTGGGGCTTGATATTGCAGTTGTGGTTCCTGTAACTTGTTGGAGTCATTGGAAGTTCAGTGTATGGAAGGGCAGACTGTGGAGTGTTGGATACTTATCTGACGATTTTAAAAATTATTATTACACAAGCCCCTTGTTGTCTGATCAGGAAGTTTACTTATTTCCAATGTCAGAAGTTGGTCTTTATTTGACTTACTTGAGCCTTCTGTAATTATGCCTCCATTGGGACCACTCTGTTCTAGTCCTTTCAGTGACTAGGAAAGTAACCGTCAGAGGGGTGAAATTTTGGAACAGCCTTCCGAGGGAAACGGTGGGGGCAAAAGACCTCTCTGGCTTCAAGATTAGGCTAGATAAGTTTATGGAGGGAATGGTTTGATGGGATTACGGGATTCTAATCTATTAGGCAATAACGGCCATCGCTGGTAAAATGAGGGTCTGGCTAGAGAATCTTGCCTGTATGCTCGGGGTTCTGCTGATCGCCATATTTGGGGTCGGGAAGGAATTTTCCTCCAGGGTAGATTGGCAGTGGCCCTGGAGGTTTTTCGCCTTCCTCCGCAGCATAGGGCAGGGGTTGCAAGCTGGAAAATCCTCTGCGACTTGAAGTCTTTAGATCACGATCTGGAGACTTCAACAGCAGAGTTAAGGGAAAGTGGGGGGGTCAGCTTTTGTGGCCTGCATCATGCGGGGGGTCAGACTAGATGACCATATTGGTCCCTTCTGACCTTAAAGTCTATGAGTCTATGAGTCTAAGTACATCCTTGAGAATCTTTTTTCCATAAGTTGGCTGATATTGACTGGTGTAGTAGTGTATGTGTGTATTTTGAAAAACTGTTAAAATGTAACATAATCCAATAATGCTGAGCTATCTTTAAGTAATATCACTCCTGTCTGAATACCTTACAGATCTTAGTGTTTTCACAACATGCTACCTATAGCATTGTATGAAATCTCTGCTCAAAATGCATTCTTTGGATCTTTGTTTTATTTTAAACTTACTCCAAATGTTCAGGTTCTCCTTAAGCTATAGATATGGATCTCAGTGTATCATACTAAATATGAGAAAAGACTTAATGCTTTTTTCTCTTCTTTTATAGGTTGCACAGAGCATTGAGGATCACCATCAAGAAGTAATCGCTTTCTGCAGAGAAAAAGGTTTCCATGGTTTGGTTGCATATGACTCCGATTATGCATTGTGCAACATCCCTTACTATTTCAGTGCCCATGCCCTAAAACTGAGCCGTAATGGGAAAAGTCTCACAACAAGCCAATATCTGATGCATGAAGTTGCCAAGCAACTGGACCTGAATCCAAACCGCTTTCCTATTTTTGCTGCTCTGTTAGGTAGGTTAAGTAAAGATAATTTTACATATTGTGACTAGTGAAACTTACAATTTATATTTATATTAACAATAAATGATTTGTAAAAGATATGTGTGTATAATATCTTTAACAAAGCTCTTTCCTTGTATGACCTGTTTCCCTTTCCATTGTTTTTGAGCTATTATATTCTGTCACTCCATACTCATTGCAGCTTTAGGTTCCTTGTGGCACTAACTTGTGCATGTCTGTGAATGCAATCAACTTTTGAGTCTAGAGAAGTGCTCTGTGAATAGCTACAAAGGTTGTGAAAAGAGTAATGCAAATCTCTTATGGAAATAAAGTAGGAGTTTTGCAAAAGCTCTCACGAGCCAAAGCATTTTACTTCATGAATGGGATCAAAGTTTTCAGACAGCTTTAGTCATATTAATACACAGTATTTAAGCTCTACTTGTAATAACCATGGTTTGTCTTAGTAAGTTTTCAGATAGACAGATGTACTTGTGTACTCTATCCATTCATCTAAAAATGTTGAATTGTGTAGTTATCTTGCACTTCCAGAGTACTTTTTATCTCAGATATGAGTGTTGTACAAGCATTAGTAGTGCCTCAGCTGCCTGGATCACTTCTCTGTCACTGAGGTGGGTCTGAGCAACTGTTTCACTACAGGACAATTTATGTCCAGAACTGAAAAGTATTGTATTTAATTGAAACTGCAGGGAAGTACTGGTAGGCATTATGTAACTATCTCAGCTGGAGTTTGGCTAGGACACTCTCCTGCCTCTGATGGTACATGCCATGAGATCTTTAATGAGCCCAACTAGTGAAGACCTCAGTTCCATGTCTCATCTGAAAGTTGTCACTTTTAGCAGCACAGTACTGCCCACACCATTCTAGCACTTTGTTCTATTACTGACTTGCCATTTCCTGTATCACTAGTACCATTGCAGCACTGAGGTTTTCTACAGGAGACCTCCAAAAAATAAAACTTACATAGACTGGTATCCTAAATTCTGTCTGGGCAAAAAGTATTGAATAATTGTTTTCCATCATGGTATGCTGGATAGAGCACCAGACTAGGCTGAGAGACTTGGATTCTATTTCCACCTCTCCCATTGACTTGCTGAGTGACCGTGGGCAAATCACATAACCTCTTTAGTTCTTTCTCATCTGTAAAATGAGTATAATTCTTCAAGTGCTTTGAAATCTATAGATGAAAAGGGCTATGTATTGTTTCCTTGACGTGCCAGTGCTCTAGTAAACACTAACATTCATATACACATGTACTTTGTCAAGGCTAATATTTTCCCTACTAAAAAGTGAAATCCTTTACATAAGAATAGAAAGAACCATACAGCAGTGAGTGATTCAAAAAACACTTGCAGTGGGACCATGCAGGAAATAGATAATATTTCTGGTCATGTCAGTTCATGTTTTCTTTCCGTGTCAAGAATAGTTATCACCACCACTCCCCAAATTGATAAATTGTTATTAATACGAAGTACTGGTAAAACAGCTAGTGATGCTAGGAGTTTTATGTGGGTGGTGGTTGGTATTGCTGTTGCTAGAATCTGTCTAAACTGACACTTTTTAAATAACAAAATAGTCCTTAAAATTTGTTTTTAGCAGAGAAAACCTTGTCTTTCTGTGATTTAATGTTTTGAATGGCTTGTAAGCTTTTTGAAGTATATTCTACTGAAACTTATTTATAAAACAAGACATTGGCTCTTTGAAACAAAAAAAGTTACCAGGTATTTTTGTGGCTTGCTTCGTATTGGTTCAGACTGTGAATAACCATTGAGCTAACATCCTGATTTGTTTTATTGTTTTCTTATTTTTTGGAGTCTGAGTGATGTAGTTATAGAAAAGGTTCTATATGAACTCTGGGCACTTGAATTCTAGGATTCTGCAGGTTTATCAGTACTATGCTGTTTGTATTTGAATATTGTTATGAATGTTACTGAATTTAGGCACTGCAGTACTATAAATAATTAAACTTTTATAAAGGTTTATAGGAAGGGTTGTTGGTTTATTTTGGGAGTAGTGTCACTAAGGTCATCTCAGTATTTTGAGATATTACTTGTTCTTGAAAGATATTGTGTAATTCTAATCATATCTTAAATACAGCTAAAGTTGTATGTAGGTAAATGTTTAAAAGCAGCGCATCTTACGTAACCTGAATAAAACCATAAGTGGGCTGCATGTCTTGAAAGATGTCTCAGACTTGGCTCATGTGGTCTTCAGGTGTCCTCTAAACCTCATAGATGGGGTGAAGGCATCACTTAGCGGTAAGGATGCCTAAGGGCTTGTCTACACAGAGAAAATAACCGGCACTGCTGTAGTGGTATAATGATTCTACTATGGCTATGCTAGTATAACTCCCCTGTGAGAACATTCTATTCTGGAATAATTACAATTAAGTTAGTATCTTAAACAGCAATTAGAATTATTCCAGAATAAATTACTGTTATATCAGAATAAAGTCACTTATTTCAGAGTAGTGCGTCAGCACGGGAGCGTTATACCAGCATAGCCACAGTGGAATAATTATTTCACTATATAGTTATGCTAGTCAATTTCCATGTTTAGACAAGCCCTTAGTGTTTCTGTTTTTAATCTGTGTTGCTAGTTCCCTGTTAAAGTTCACCTTTTGGGCTGAAAGTTTCTATACCGGGTGCTACCCAAAGGTAAATTATTCTTGAAACTATGAGGGTGAGAGAGGCTCCACCATTATTGAATATGAACAGAGCGAAGACAAATGGTGACCTTTCTTTAATAAAACAAACCAAAAAAAAGACAAAATGGCTGGGGTTAACAAGTTGAAACTTGGCAGGGAAGCGCTTTTGAGTATTGCAGCAAAGTTTTTGGATCAATTTTTGGGGGCTTAAAAATCACACTTTGCGATGTGAGTGTGGGTATGATTTTTTTCAATCTTCTCCTTAAGTATTCTCTAACTAGAGAACACAGTTTGTATTGTTCAGGTTTAACTTAGCTGCTTATTGTAGGAAGGAGAGTGCCTCAGATATTGGGCAGTTAAGATGCTGCCAGGGACGCCCTGTTTTGGGTAGTGTGTGCACTTAAAGGCGTCTGATCCAACTCGAAAACAGTGGAAGTTTGGATCCACTCGGTAAGTATTGACTTGTATACTTGAAAACCTTGTGTGAACCTTGGTTAGCGGAAAACTAAGCACAATGTGAAGTAGAGGACTCTTATTTAGTGTACTCCTTATATGGGGCAATGTCTTTAATTGGTGTCTAACCTTTTTATTTTAAAAAAAACCCCTAGTAAATGTCATAAAAATGGAAAAATAATAATAAAAAATTGAGGTTGCATAGTTAAGCACTCAGATCAGGAAATAGCAGCGCTAAGGTTGCTTGTGTAACCTTAATCTCTTATCCATTGTGCGTATGCAGTATAAGAAGTCTAATTACTCATTCACATGCTATTTCTCAAACGACAGGTTGTGTTTTTTTGGTAAAAGAACTTCAGATACATTTAGTAATTTGTAGTATCTTCTATGTATGATATATCAGACATAGTACTTAAGTGCAGCTGCATCTTCTACTGCATGTCTTAAATTTTATTTAAAAATTCTGTACTTGAGAAAATGATCATGTGCTTATATTCATTATAGCAGTTTGTCTCTGCACCTTGAAGTCTTTAAATCACGATTTGAGGACTTCAGTAGCTCAGATATAGGTTAGGGGTTTGATACAGGAGTGGGTGGGTGAGATTCTGTATCCTGCGTTGTGCAGGAGGTCAGACTAGACGATCGTAATGGTCCCTTCTGACCTTAAAGTATATGATTCTATGATCAGAGTTAACTAGATTGACACAAGGAGACATGACGGTTGAGTATCAGGCCCAAGGGCTAGAAACATAATTATTTAAAAATGAAATCTTAGATCCCGCTGAAGTTGATGGGAATCACCCAGGAAGGCTTCCTACTTGTCCACGTTGAGTGGCTTTTTCAGCCTTGAGTTGAGGTTTACTAATCCTTATTTAAATTGGGCTCCAGTGACCAACCTAGAGGTCTGTAGCGATGAAGTAATTGCTCTATGAAAACTGTTTGATATTAGTCTTGTTGTTCTTAATGTCCACATGAGGACACACAACATCATTTCTCTCCTTGGTGGCAGTCTCAGCAGGAAGTGAAGGATTTGAATGGGCATGTTGACTAAATAGTTTGTCCATTCAGGTAAGGAGTGAGATATTCCATTCGATTAGTTTGAAGAATTTTGAACTGCTTTTGTCTCTGCAGTTGTTGTTAAAGTTGGCAGTCCTCAAACTGTGATCCAGAGGGCATCCTCTAGTGGTGTGGAGAGGGTGACTAACAGCAAGGTACTGGTTTCCCTCAAGTCAGCTAAAATACATTACTTTCCTAATATTAATTTTCCTTGTAAACAGTTGCTGTGGTTGCCACAGCAAAATGTGATTTGTGAATGGGAAGGAAAAGCTGTGGGCTGATCTACACTGAAAAATTAGTTTGACCTAGCTGCATCTCTCAGGGCTATGAGAAATTCTGCACCATAGTTAGGTTGACCTAACACCCAATGTAGATACAGTTAGGTTGATAGAAGAATTCTTCTGTTGACCTAACTACAGCCATTCAGAGTGGTGGTAATGGAAAACCCCTTCTGTCAGTGTAAGAAGCGTCTACGTTATGGCATTACAGAGGCATAGCTGTAGTGCTGTAGCTGTGCTGCTGTGGAAACTGTAGTGTGGACATACCCTAAGATGTCGAAGCAGTGAAAAAGTTTGAAAAATCCTGCTTTAAATATATTCACAGCACTAGAGACTAAGCCTGTAGCTTTTTACAAACGTATTAAATATGAAAAAATACTTTGTTGCTACATTTATGATAGTTAAATTTAATTGAGTCTGTTAGGATTTCTTCTCATGCTTTGTAAAATCCATTTTCAGATGCTGTCATCAGTGAATCATGTTCTTGCTTTATTCAAGTTGTTTCTTCCCATTTCTTCAATCCTTTTTTTCTGATTGCAATATACTATGCTTTGGAAGATCAAAATTATTTAAATAACTTTCCACTTTGCTAAAGTGGTTTAGGTGGTAAATGACCACGTAGCTTGGTCATTAACTTGCCAGCCCTTTTCATTCCCAGGCTAACCAATTGACTTGAGGTAGTATTACACTTGATCTTAGCCTACTAAATAATTAGTAGAACTGCATTGCTTAATAAACTATCTTAAAATTAGCCCATATTAAAATTAGCAAATATAATAAAAATATGGGGAGAGAATAGTTTCAGATGGTGGCTTAGTTACGTTTTTGAAAGTAGGATTTTATGTTAACCTCTTGTTCACTCAGCGTTGCCAGACTAAGCCAATTTGCCTGATATTTCTCATGCATATTGTTTGCTGAGTGCAGACTTCCGTTGGAAAGGTTTTCAAAGCTAATTGGATAGGCCACTTGGAAAACACTAGAGCTTTTAAAAAGAACAGTCCTCAATATTACAAAAGTTTCCCAATGGTTTTCAGCAACCTTGTCTCAAAATGGCTTTGCCCAGTTACTTTCAGATTTGTTTTTTTTCTATTGGCATCAGTGAATTGGTATTCAATTATTTTTGGAAAGTGTCTGTTTTAGCTTGAAGTCATTTGAGGAATATTAACTAAATCTGGGAGATGGCTGCAGAGTTTGTTTGATACCCAAGTGCATCACATGGAGTTCAGAAAGAATCAGCCAGGATGGGAGACAGGGTTAAGTGTCTTCAGTTGAAGCTTTAAGAAGATATCTTATTAACTTCTGTAGAGGCTGCATCTCCCACATGAACCCCAGCTCTTTCTGTGTTCTGAATTGTAGTGACTCCAGATATAAAACTTAAAGACAGATTTAGAATAGTATATATAGATTATTTATTTCAGAAAAAATTTAGAACACTTCAGCTATTAAAACTTAAGATAATATAATTACATTAATCTGAAAATTCAGAGCTAAGGTTGGACTTGAAAAATATGGAAATGCAGAGTTAATATTTTGCTCTTAATATAGGACCTTCAGGTTTTGAAATAATTGTCCTTCTGTAACAACATTTTCTTCTTTGAGTGCTTGCTCATGTCGATTCCATGATAGGTGTGTGCATGCCCACATGCGTGGTCATCGGAGATTTTTTCCTTAGTGGTATCACTAGGGCCAGCTGTGGCATCCCTTTGAGTGCCGCGCTTATGTGTCAGCATATCAGGCACTGCCAGGCCTATGCCCTCTCAGTTCCTTCTTACCACCCATGATGGTTAGTCGGAGCACCTTTCCTTGCATAGGAAGGGCTAGAGGCTTCCTCTCTTCTGACTTTGAGCCTTAGGGTCTTGTAAATAGTTGTTTATAGTAGTTAGTGTTAAGTAGTTAAGGGCACATCTTCACTACCCGCCGGATCGGCGGGTAGCAATTGATCTATTGTGGACCGTCTTATCGCGTCTAGTGAAGACGCGATAAAATCGATCCCTGATTGCTCTGCCGTCCACTCTGGAAATCCACTGCAGCAAGAGGCGGAAGCAGAGTTGATGGCGGAGCGGCAGCGGTCGACTCGCCGCCGTCCTCACAGCCAGGTAAGTCGACCTAAAATACGCAACTTCAGCTACGCTATTCACGTAGCTGAAGTTGCGTATCTTAGGTCGACCCCCATCCCCCCCGTAGTGTAGACCTAGCCTAAGTGTAGTTAGAAGTTAGAGTCCCAGCGGGGACTTTGTCCTAGGCAGGCCGTGCCTTGGTCTCTAGAGTTTAAGCCCACCGAGGACTGTAACAGGTTTATGCCTGTAAGTGACACCCCCCCACCCCCCCCACCACCTGCCTGACACTTGGTGGAATCACACGGGAAGGACAAGAGTAGTATTTGTAAAAAAAAAAATTCGACCCAGACTGAGAGAGAGTGAGATACTCACTCATTTGCGGGCTCTCCTTATGGAGGCTGCCCTTTGTCGGGCTTCCGAGCTGTCCCGCCAAGACTTGCCTAGTGCCTCGGCCTTGGTGCGCAGCGCATCCCCAGCACCACTCCCCACCACCAGTGCCCAGAAAGAAAACGAAGAAGCACGGCTCCCCGGCACCAGGCAAGAAAGGCCCTGGGGCATTGGGCAAAGGATTCAGTTCGGTCACCCTTTGCCCCTTCAAGGATCCACCATCGACTCCTGGGAGCAGAAGGGGACCCAAACTTCTGATGGCATCGATGCCTTCCCAACCTCCCCCGGCACTGAGAGAGCAGAAGCTTGCGCTGGCACCACGCGTGCTGCAGGAAGTGGCAAAGGCTCCCTATGAGGGCAAGCCAGCTGCTAAGACCCCTTTGGGGGCAGTGCAGCGCCACTGATCCCCCAAGACAAGGCAGCACTCTCCATCTCTGCACCGCAGATCTCTGGTGTCGCAGACCAGATCCTCTGGGGCTCGCCACAGTCCACCCGGCACCGGTCCCCTCGATACTGGCACCAATCCTCACTCCAAATACTGGTCTCCGGTGGCGACGGTCAGCAGGCAGACACAGGCGTCGACGGCTCCACTATGGTCACCGGAAAGGGTTTTCTCTAGCACAGAAGGGCAGTTCAGCCCTTTGCCAAGACCTCATCGGTGTGAATGGGCACCTGAGGCCGCGTCAACGTTTACAGTGCTGCCTTGGCAGCACGGCCAGTGGCCTTATTTGAGTGTGTGGGGCATGCCGGTGATGACGATGCCCCCTTTGCACCGCTCATCTGCCGCCACCTTGGAGCAACAGTTGGCAGCACTGACTGCACAGGGCTCGGTGCATGAGACCCGCTCGGAGGTCAGGGTAGTGGAGACAGCACCCACCCCAAAATCCCCCTTCCCCATGGGGGATGATGCACTTGAGCCTCCCCCGGTGGTACAGTTGTCGTCCTCATCCCCAGACGAGGCGGTCATGGGACCCTTGTGGGCCAGCCTCCCGGATGATTTTAAGGAACACCAGGCCCTGCTTCGACGGGTGGCTGAGAATTTGGGCCTAGAGGTGGAGGAGATGGCCGAGCAGATGGACATCTTGTTCAGTGTCCTCTCAGCCTTTACCCCGGCATGTGTTGCACTACCAGTGCATGATGGGGTCCTGAAAATTGCCAAGGCCCTCTGGCAAACCCCATTGTCCATCTCTCCCAACTTCAAAAGGGCCGAAAAGAGGTACTTTGTCCTGGCCAAAGAGTTTGAGTACCTTTATATCCCCCCACCTTCGGGCTCATTGGTTGTCTCGGCAGCCAACGAAAAGGACAAGCAGGGGCACACTAGTTCAGCTCCGAAAAATAGAGGCCAAAGAACTGGACCTTTTTGGGAGAAAAATTTATTCAACAGCCGGGTGGCGAACCATCAGAGACCCTCTTGGGCAGATACAATTTTAACTTATGGGGCTCCCTCCGTGAGTTCAAGGAGTCTCTCCCTCAGGGTCTGGCCCAGGAATTTGGCAACCTGGTGGAGAGGGCACTGCGGCAGCTAGGTGCTCTCTCCAGATGGCATGGGACATGGTGGACTTGGCAGCTAGGATGGTTGTGGTGGTCATGAGGCGCAACTCCTGGATTCAGACCGACGGCCTGTCCCAAGAGATGAAGACCTCTATCCAGGACCTCCCATTAGATGGGAACGGTCTCTTTTCAGAGCAGACTGATGGGAAACTGCATGGGTTAAAGGACACTTAGGCCACCCTTCGCTCGCTGAGCATGCATACGCCGCAGTCTGCACAGAAGCAGTTCTTCCACCCCCACCTCATTGCCAAGGCCTTGCAAGGAGAAGGGATAAAGACAAGAGCTTTAGTCATCACTGCCCTTCCTCCTCCCACTCACCCGCACAGCCCAGTCTGGCGAAGCATCCTGGGGACCAGAAGCGCTCGTTTTGAAGGTGCGCTCAAGAGCGATGCCCCAGTCAATTCCCCGGATCCACCTCGTTCTTTCCTCGATCATCTTCATCCCTACCATTCGGCCTGGTCGCAGGTCACCTCTGGGTGCTGGACATAGTATCTTGGGGCTATACCCTGCAATTTTCGACCACCTCTCTCTCCAAACCCCCTTTTTCTCCGTCCCTCTTCAGGGACCCTTCTCACAAGCAACTCCTTGTCCAAGAGATCAAGAACCTCCTGCACCTGGGGGCTGTGGAAGAGGTCCCTCGGGACATGAAGGGAAAGGGTTCTATTCCCTCTACTTCCTAATCCCGAAAGCAAACGGGGGCCTCAGACCCATTCTGGACCTGCATCGCCTCAACAAATGTCTCAAAAAGTTGAAGTTTTGCATGGTCTCCCTGGCCTCCAACACCCCCTCCCTGGATCTGGGAGACTGGTACGCCACCCTTGACTGGAAGATGCATATTTCCATCTTCCAAGGTCACAGATATTTCCTCCCATTTCATAGTGGGTGCATGCCATTTTCAATTTACGGCGCTGCCCTTTGGCCTCTCATCAGCCCCCAAGGGTGTTCACAAAATGTATGATGCCAGTGGCTGCTTACCTGGCTATTACCAGTGTCTGCTCAGAGGATTTCGTCCTGGATCACAGCCTGCATCTGCTACTGCTGGTGAGGGTGTCTCTGCTGGCGATCATGACAGCACACTTGAGTAGGGTAAAAGCATTATCACCAGCCTTCCTGGCACAGGTACCAATCCAGGAGATCTGATCGTCTGTCCACATGTTCCTGCCTGATTATGCGCTTATCCAACAAGCTTGAGACGACACTGGCTTTGGCAGAGCAGTGCTGCAAGCTGCAAGACCATGAACTCTGAGCCCCCTCTACTGATGATGCTTATGAGTCACCTAGAATGGAATGGACATGAGCAAGCACTCGAAGGAGTTACCTGCCTTTTGTAACTGTTGTTCTTCGAGATGTGTTGCTCATGTCTATTCCATTACCTGCACTCCTACCTCTCTGTTGCTGGCAAGAAGGAACTGAGTGAGAGGGTATAGGGCCAGCGGCACCTGATATACTGCTGCATGAGCGTGGCACTCAAGGGGGCGCCACAACTGGCCTTAGGGATTCTGCTAAGGCAAAAATCTCCGACCGCGCACATGCGTGCGCGCACACCTAGAATGGAATGGACATAAGCAACACATCTCAAAGAACAACAGTTACGAAAGGTAGGTAACCGTTTTTTAATTAGGCTTTATGAAGTAATAGATTTTTGTTTACAAACTTAATTCCTCCTCTGCCCCCTAGGATAAACCTATATGTATTTGGGTTTGACTGCAAATCTGCTTTGCTGCATCAATCAGTTTTGCTGCAGAATCAGTTTATACAAAGTGTTTGATTTTTAAAGGTGTACTTTTTTTAAAAGTTCTGCATGTTGTATATTCTAGGTAATCACATTCTTCCTGATGAAGATTTGGCTTCCTTTCATTGGAGTTTACTTGGTCCAGAACATCCACTAGCCTCACTTAAGGTACAAACCTAATCTGATTTTTAGCAGTTAAACATTATAGTAACAAACCACAGCAGTATGTGCTTCATAGGCAGCTGATTCACAACTTGGGTGCTTTTTGAGGTACAATAATGAAGACTAGGCACCTTCAACTCCTCAGAAATACACTAATAGCTTTCTAATGACAATTGGGTGCAAGGTATGGTACTTCAGTCTGCACACCTTTTAATGACCTACTTCCACTGTCATTTACCTCAATGCTAAAATTGGCCCCTTATCTGTAATAAAATATATTTAAAATTTTGTATGTACTTTGGACATCTAATCCCTCTGATTTCCCATGAGTTTGGCTGTCCTTTCTGTAGCAATTCATGGCTCAGTGACCGGTTTAATTCTTACTTTCTGTTAAATACTAACTTAAGAATCTTTTTCTGCTGAGAGTTAAAAGTAGTAATAAGCTAAAAACTGCTGCTGATAGGGCAGCTGGGTTCACTGGGAGATGGAATGATGGCAGTAGTTCAGAACTGTCACTCTTTCCTCCTCTTTACTCCAATTTACTTAACTTTTCCCCCTGTCCTGGACTTTACAGCTTAAGCACTCAACTTTCTGACCTGCATTTTAAGTTAGAAATTGCCTGGCTATTTTTGTGTCAAGTATAGCCTGAAAAAAATTCAGGCAACTTTTATTGAAAAGCAATTAATAAAAATCACACAAAAAAAGTTGCTTTATTGTCTCTTGAAAACTGGGGCTGGGTGACCAAAGTAATACTTTGGCATGCCACTGCAAGAAAGGTAGCAGTGGCATTTGTAATGGAAACAGTCATTTTCTCTGCCATCCCAGCTAAATGTGGAAGTGGTGGAGCACTTTTCAAGCTAAAGCTTAATTTAGAAATTTGAATTTGGAGACAGATTTAAGGCTCCCAATTCAGTTATTAAGCTGAAAAATTAAGGGAGGAAGAGAGGGACTCCTGTCTGTTCAGAATAATCTTTTAGTCCCCTGGTTCTTAAACCATTGTTGGGAAACCTTCAGAGACCCACACGGCTCTTCTCCATCTCTTTAGCTAGATTGTTGGGGAGAGTTATTGATCCATGAAAGGATCATTCTGTGATGAAGTCCGCGGAATGGAAAAAAGTGGAATCAGTAGTTAGTTTAGTGGAAGAGAAATCCTCAGAGTTGTATAAATCCATCTTTGTTTTGTTATTTAAAGAGGCATAGGGATTTTCCTTTTTGTTTGAGAGCCCAGATATCCACCAGTGGGAGCTGATTTACAGGTGTAACATTACTCAAAGTCAGAATAGCCAATTCAGAATATGGCTTTGAACAATATGACCACAGTCATGTTCCATAAGATACTTGCCAAATATATGCTAAATTTTACTTGGTTATTATGAAAACAAAATCATTTTAATTAAGATGTATTCTGCCTTGTTGGTTTTTAAATTCACTTTATTCTTTATTTAAAAGACTCCAGTCAGATACTTCCAAAAAAGTTGTTGGTTTTTTTACTCTTCAGTTTCTCTCAACTGCTTTTTTGCTTTTCCATTTGACAGATATTGCCTTCCTGAGTTTCCAAGAGAACTAACTTAACATGGCTTAACATCTTTAGTTCCATTTGACATAGTAGCATCAGTGATGTCATTGCAACTCTGGGAGTAGTGGGTTTTTGGTTAACTGCAGGTGTGGCAAAAACAAAACACAACATTTATTTTTTTCCAGACACTACAAAAATAAACCAACCCAACCCTTCCAGACACATTTACAAGCCATAGACTTAATAAGATGAATGGGGAGAGCGGCTAGGCACTGTCTAGGTCTTGGAGCAATGACCTTGGTGAAAAGCCTGGTCTCTTGTGCAGATGCTGGAAGTGGGAAGGTGCTGTGATTCCAAACCGGGTCACTGTACCTGGATTCAGCTTGGGAGCTCGGGGTGGTGTGGCTTTTTTTTTTTTTTTTTGCATCAGTTTATAGTCACTAGGAATTTGATTATTTGGCACCCTCTGTAGCTGCAAGAAGCAGGGACCTCTCATTCCCTCTCATGAAAATCTGGGATTTAGAAAATTTCCTGTCATTTTGACAGTGTGATTTTTTTTTTTTTTTTGGGATATATGTATATTTTTAGAGGTGCTGGTTACCTTTACTTCCTTTTGACTTAAGTTGGAGTGCCTCAGCACTTCAGAAAACTAGGACCTGGTTTTTTATCAAGAAAAACAGAGACTTGATAAATTAGGGTCCCTGGAGTTGTTTTCTTTGTGACATTCTCTGCCCTTTTTATTATGCAGTAGCAAAGTAATAGTGCTATAAAGAATGAAGCTTTACTTATCAGCCTGCTCAGAAGCATGGAATGGAGGCAAAACAAGCACCAATGTTGTTGGATAACATTTTATAATTGTACTTTTCTCCAGTGTGCCCAAGAATTAGCAGGGTGAGGTGGGGAAAAGCAAAAGTAGAATAACCTTTTCGCCCTTTTTCAAATGGTTAACTGGCCAAACCAACTCAATTAGAAGCGTCTTGAGCAATAATTTGTGGAGGTGAGGGAGAAGAATCAAAACTCCAAGCAGTAAAATTCTCAGAAAAGAGAGCCCCCAATGTCTCTTGGCTCTGTTGCTAGCTGTTCACTTCTAGAAGATTTGAACCTTGCTGTTCTGACTTTGCCCTCATTCAGTCAGCTAGACAAGTGGGCAAAAAGCCTTGCCCTGCAGAGGGCCACAGCAAGAACCACCTTCCCTTTGGAAAAGGTGTGGAGTGTTGTGGTTAGCTTAAAGGGAAGAGATCTGAACTGCTATTGCTGCCACAAAGGAACTGTTTAGACCGTAAGCCCTTCGGGGCAAGGGCTTTGGCTGTTTGTGTTTGTAAAGTGCCTGGCACACTTTCAGTGCTACAGATAAATAATCATGTTTGGAATGAATGAGATTAAACATCCTGCTAATCAATAGAGAGTAATGACTTCCTGAATGGCACCTGGAGCAGGAAACTGATTTTAGGCTGAGAAGGGGCAGGAACCACTAGACACAGTGAGAGAGAGTTCAGCCACAGTGCCTGCCTAAGAAGGCTGGAATCCTACTACTACATTTTTTTTAATTCAAGTAATCTATCATATACTGGGTACAGACTTCTTTTTGAACAGACCTTTCAGGGGAAATAGAGAAGAAAAGAGCTCTTATCTATGCAAAGACTACTGAGTACCTGAGACACATTTGTAGCACCCGGTGATCAGTCATAATAAGGGCCCTTTTTGTGCAAAGACCTGGAATGATCACCTGATTAGAGGCTGGAGCATATAGATTCACAGCTCTTCATGTAGAGTTGGGGCTAGGGGAATTGGCACCTTTTCCTCCACTGGACTGATCTTTTTGCCCTGGAATGAGCTGGACTGGGCAATCCAGAAGAATTTGGCACAAGTGAATGACCGTTTCCTTGTAGGTCCGTGTCATAACTATAAAGGGAAGGGTAACAGCTCTCCTGTGTACAATACTATAAAATCCCTCCTGGCCAGAGACTCCAAAATCCTTTTACCTGTAAAGGGTTAAGAAGCTCAGGTAACCTGGTTGACACCTGACCCAAAGTACCAATAAGGGGACAAGATACTTTCAAATCTTGGTGGGGGGAAGGCTTTTGTTTGTGCTCTTTGTTTTGGGGGGAGTTCGCTCTTGGGACTAAGAGGGACCAGACATCAATCCATGCTCTCCAAATCTTTCTGAACAAGTCTCTCATATTTCAAACTTGTAAGTACAGCCAGGCAAGGCGTGATAGGTTTATCTTTGTTTTCTCAACTTGTAAATCTACTTTTTGCTAGGGTGTTTACCTCTGTTTGCTGTAACTTTGAACCTAAAGCTAGAGGGGGTTCCTCTGGGCTCTTTAAGTTTGATTACCCTGTAAAGTTATTTTTCATCCTGATTTTACAGAGATGATTTTGACTTTTTTCTTTAATTAACAGCCTTTTTTAATAACCTGATTGATTTTTCCTTGTTTTTAGATCCAAGGGGATTGGATCTGGATCCACCAGGAGTTGGTGGGAGAAAGGAGGGGCAATGGTTAATTTCTCCTTGTTTTAAGATCCAAGGGGTTGGATCTGTGTTCACCAGGGAGTTGGTGGAAGAGTCTCTCAGGGCTACCCAGGGAAGGGAGTTAGCCCATTGGGAGTGGTGGCAGCGGACCAGATCTAAGCTGGTAGTTAAGCTTAGAAGTTTTCATGCAGGCCCCCACATATGTACCCTAAAGTTCAGAGTGGGAAAGCAGCCTTGACAGTCCGTAAGGAATGTAGTCCTAGAACCTATCCCCATTGTTACTTTGCTTCTGAAGGGATTGGCCCCAGGGGGAGGATCTGCCAAAGCTACACTAGATCTGCCATCCTAATCGGAGGTAAATTGTCCTCCAGCTAAGGCAATTCTAGAGATCAGCTCACCAGGCTCTGTGCAACCACAGGGCTCGGTAGGCAGAGAGACTGATTACAAAGGTTATATCCTAACCTAAAAGAAATCTAAATGAAAAGTATTCCCTGATGGAATCTACCTTAATAGAGCCATAGTCATTTAGGCTGAATAAACAGCTGAGCATAATCCCTGCTTTACAGTCCATTTGAGTCTTTATGGGTCATTGGAAATCTATTTTGAGAGTGGTCTCATCTACCTGGAGATGTTGGACTCTCCTTTTGGAATAACAACGATTTAAAAAAAAGAGTCCTACACCAGGGCATTGAGCTGCTAAGGCCCCTGTGGTTTAGCATGTCCAGGGTGTTTAGCCATGTCCTTAACAGCTCCTTTTGGTTCTCCAAAATCTTCATCTTTCAGATTAAGGGTCCAGGTCAGCTGTTCAATTAGAGTAAAAAGAACCTCTCTTAAACAGCCTGATCTCCATGGAATCCTAACTCCTCCTACTTGCGCTGATGTATTCCATATCATCCTGTAAATTGGTCATATCCTCTTCAGAAAGCTGAACCCATGGGTGTTACTCACTTCCAGCCTCCAAGATGGTAGATTCAGTTTCAGACAGGTTCCAGCGAGCTAGAATTAAGGCCTCTCAGAGGGTATTTTGTGGTCTAAAAATCACTAAATGACAAAGAGCTGACAAAGTAGACTATTTCTGACTGCACCCTTTGATGACAGGAAAGGTTGAAGATGCATGAAAACTAAGGGTCATGTGTGTTGCATCTTAATTCAATTTTACCCCTAACCTGAGCATCCAACAGTCCAAGTGTTGAAAAGGGGCCTCTTAATCCGGGGCCCCTTTCTTATTCTCTGCTAACTAGAGAATGAGAGAGATCACAACCTGGCAGCTTGTCCATTCCATTAGAGCACTCCATGGAGAGACAAGTGTGAGGGAGAGGATGTACCTCTCACTTGCAGCAAGCATTAAACTAAACCTATCAGGACTGGGGGGAAATTGCCCCCTCTCCGCCCCCAAAGAAAAACGAAAAACCAAACAAACTTCAACTGACTAGAAACCTCCCTGTTTAACATAAGAATGACCCTACTGGGTCAGACCAAAGATCCATCTAGCCCAGTATCCTGTCTTCCGACAGTGGCCAATGCCAGGTGCCCCAGAGGGAATGAACAGAACAGGTAAAATAAATAAATAAATAAATTAATGGAGATATCCTATCTCCTAGAACTGGAAGGGACCTTGAAAGGTCATCGAGTCCAGCCCCCTGCCTTCACTAGCAGGACCAAGTACTGATTTTGCCCCAGATCCCTAAGTGGCCCCCTCACCCCTGGTGATCCATCCCCTGACGCTCATTCCCAGCTTCTGGCAAACGGAGGCTAGGGACACCATTCCTGCCCATCCTGGCTAATAGCCATTGATGGACCTATCCTGTTTGATTGGGAACATGGATAGTGTCATGTCTGATCAGAACAGTGTTCTGTCTAATGCAGTATCCTATTTCTGACAGTGGCAAGTACCACATGCATATGGAATAACCAGCCATAGGGGAAATTTCTTTTATAAACTGTAAGTTTGAGTTTGGTTTAGGCACTGAAACATGTGGGTTTATTTCCCTTAGGGGAAAAAATCAAATATAACTAGATGTTCTCCTGATTCGTATCAGTGTCTAATTTTTTTTTTTTTTTTTTTTTTTTTTTTTGAAACCACCTAAATTTTTTGTCTTGGTATCTTGTCAGTGAGTTCCATAGGTAAATTGTGTATCATATGTTTGGGGGAAAATGTTTTCTTTGTATCATATTTAAATACCTTTTAAAATCCATATGAATACCTCATTGTTTTTGTACTTTGGGTGCTTTTGTTTACCCTCTCATTTTACCTTGGAGCAACCACAAGATTGCTGCTGAAGGATGTAAAACACTCTTCCTCCCTCACCCTCCAGTGGAACACTTTACTTTAAAGGCTACCAGTTTTCAAAAGGACACTTAATCTGCCTTTCTGCTTCCATCTGATAGTTCTTTTTTATCAACATGACGAGATCTTTCTCATGCATTGCTTTCCATACAACTTCTTAAGAGTTCTCTCTGGTAGAAGTGTTTTTTCCCCCTCTCTTCTTTCTCCGCCTTCCTCCCGCCCCATAGATTCTAGCAGGGGTTTTCTTTCAGCTACTGGAGGGAGGTCTTCATTTCTTTATTTTCCCCATCTCATTTTCTACTGCTGGAAAAGATGTTCTTCTCACTCCTTTTCCTTCTCTTCAGGAAAAGGACACTTATTCTCACCTCTGAAATCAGGCTGAGTAAACTTCCTGCCAGTTAGGCCTGGTCTACACTTAACTTTTAGGCTGATATAGGGCTTGTCTACACTACCCACTGGATCGGCGGGTAGCGATCGATCCAGTGGGGGGTCGATTTATCGCGTCCAGACGCGATAAATCGACCACCGAGTGCTCTCCCGTCGACTCCAGTACTCCACCAGAACAAGGAGCGCAAGCAGAGTCAACGGGAGAGCGTCAGCTGTCGACTTACTGTAGTGAAGACACTGCAGTAAGCAGATCTAAGTACGTCGACTTCAGCTACGCTATTCACGTAGCTGAAGTTGCGTATCTTAGATTGACCCCGCATGATAGTGTAGACAACCCATAGTTACATCAGTGATGGGTGTGAAAACTCCACGCCCTTGAGCAATGTAGCTATGCTGACCTAAACCCCAGTGTAGATACAGCTAGGTCCACAGGAGAATAATTCCATCAACATACTGTCACTATGGGTGGTGGAGCTCCTACGTGGATGGACAAAACCCTTTAATTGGTGTGGGCTGTATCTGCGCTACAGGGTTATGCTGTCCTAGCTCTAACCATGCTTGTATAGTCCCTGCAGTGTAGATGTACCTTTAGAGAGTGGTGCTGAAGACATGAGGTAGTGATAGCATACATGTGCTTCGTGGGTGCTCAGCATGTACCTAGAACATGTTCTGGAACCCACTTGGTTGTAAACACAAGCAAAGAATTTTTATTTTAGGCTTAAAGTAACGTGGATATACATTGCTCACCATTCAAATGGATTGCTGTAGTGAAACATAACACATGAACACTGATCAGTAGTTCAGGAGGTGAAGACTCCTGAATCCAGTTGAAATGATATGAGGAATTAAATAGGTAGAATATGAATTCAGGCCTAGGCACAGATTAACATCCCTAGCCTTACAAAAGTTCAATGGAATCATTAATTGCTACAAGTAGTTAGGATTTTGGTTTTTCAGCCCCTCCAAAAGATGGCTTATTAGCTTACTCTTTATCATAGAATCTTGTACATGGGCCTTATGTTTTGTGGAGTATTATTTGCTCTGCACTTACTTCCCATGACACTGAATTTTTGCTGTAGTTCTATCACTTATATATGATGTGATATTAGCTACTCTTTGACCATTTATTTGGTTTCATACCATTATTTACCACAAATAATTCCCATTAACATTAAATTCAGATTTAGCTTGTGGTTTTATTATTTTCTGGTACCATTGTCCTGGGAAGTGTTTGAATTCCTTTCATCCAACAGTTTTAGAATAAAATTAAGTTGAATACCTGTCTCCTGCAGCAGCAACAGAGTAAATGCTGAAACTTTCTTTTGTGGACTTTTATGGATTTCAGATAGAGGATGAAAATTAAACCTGTTCCAGGATTAGAGTTCTGCTTCTGAACTACAAGTCTCCAGGTGTGATGTCACTACCTTCCACAATATTATCAGAGTACCGTAGTTACATTGGAAATACTGTGGTACTATTTTTGGATAAAGTGTATCTTATGCTGATGTAATGCATTTTTATCTTACGGCTGCAGGACTTGTGGTGATGAATTCTGGCTCAATTTCTGACAAAATGTGTATGTAGAATTAGTTTCCTTGCCCTTCTTAATCTTTCCAAAACGTACCAATAGAGTACTTTCCTTTTCTCTTCAAATCTGGAATGTGAAGAGGAGATGAGGAGAGATTAATAAGACTGGGAGTTTTTTCTTTGGAAAAGAGATAAGGGGGGATATAAAATCATGACTGACGTGGAGAAAGTAAATAAGGAAGTGTTATTTACTCCTCCTCATAACACAAGAACTAGGGGTCACCAAATGAAATTAATAGGCAGAAGGTTTAAAACAAACAAAAGGAAGTATTTTTTTCACACAACGCACAGTCAACCGGTGAAACTCCTTGCCAGAGGATGTTGTGAAGGCCAAGACTATAACCGGGTTCAAAAAATAACTCCATCATAAGCCTGTTCGTTTATAAGCCGACGCGCCCCCCCCCCCCCCCCAGATGGATAAGTAAAAATGGAAAATTTTTATGACCCATTCATAAGCCGACCCTATAACTCAGGGGTCGGCAAACTTTGGCTCCCGGGCCATCAGGATAAGCTGCTGGCGGGCCGAGACGGTTTGTTTACCTAGAGCGTCCGCAGGCACGGAGGTAAATCTAAGTAAACAAAGTGTCCTGGCCCGCAAGCGGCTTACCCTGACGGGCCAGGACAGCAACTGGTGGTGAAATTTGGGGGGGGGGAGGGGGCAGAGAAGCTGGGGGTCTGGGGAGTAACCCCTGTGACCACCCCCCACCCCTAGCCCAGGACCCCCACATTCTCCCCATCCCATCCCTTCCCACCTTACCTGGGGCGGGCCAGGGGAGGATGTCTCTGGAGTGGCCGCTGCCTGCTCCAGCGGGCCAGACCGGGCGGCGTGGCCACTGCCTGCTCCAGTGGGCCAGACCGGGCGGCGCGGCTGCTGCCTGCCAGCCCCGGAGCTGCAGCTGCTTTGGAGGCTGGGGGGAGAGCCGTGTGGCCAGAAGTGGAGAGACTCTGGCCCCGCCTCTTCCCTTCTGGCTGTGCTGTCTTTCCTTGCCCCCTCTGTTGGGGGGAGGGGCTGTGTCCCACCTCTCCCTCTCTGTACCCGCTCATAAGCCGACCCCCTTCTCTGATGCCTCCCTTTTTTACTAAAAAAAATTCAGCTTCTGAACGAGTATATACGGTAGTTAAATTAATGGAAAATAGGTCCATGGATGGCCAGAGATTTTGCCAGAAGCTGGGAATGGGCGACGGGATGGGTCACTTGATGATTACCTGTTCTCTTCATTCCTGCTACGGCACCTGGCATTGACCACTGTTGGAAGACAGGACACAGGGCTAGATGGACCTTTGGTCTGAGCCAGTATGGCCGTTCTTATGTGAACTTTTATGTTTTCAGTTGGAAAAAAAACCAGGATCCTTCCCAAATATTTTCCATTTAAAACCTCTGTCCCCTATATCTCCTGTTTAGGAGACCTTATCTGGGTGAGAGGAAACCACTTGATGAATATTCAGTAAATTATGATTTCAAGGCTTATGACTTTGTTTTGAAACACTCTGAGAGTGTCATAAAAAATAAGTTTGTATTAAACCATTTACAATTTTTAATTTTTTTGCTGCTGAGACCGTTTCCTAATTTTTCTTTGCTTCTACTGTTTTCTAACTTCTCGACTAGTCTATTCTTTAAATGTACTTATTAATAAACTTGGTTTTTAGAAGTCTTACAGTTTATCTTAAAATATGAAATTTCAGAGTTTACATTCTAATGAAAATGACATTGATGTTTTAAAAGGTTCTTGGTGTACATAACAAAGCAACTTGACCTTTTTTGCTAGGATCAGGAAACAGCTTTTATTTATATTTAATTTTGAGAGAGATCTGAATTTTTGTTCTCAAATTGCTTTCTTAAAAGCTGTTGAAATATTAAATTCACTCTGTATGAGTAACTGTTTCCTGTCCCCATATATAGACTGGATGGTTGTTAAAATAAAATCCAGATATCTGCAGGCGTCTCTAAATTTGCAGTATGTATTTATAAAGGGCTCTCATTTTGACAGTTAAAATGCTCATGTGAGCTGTTTGTGAGGTACAGTAACTGTCCTGCAGTTCTCAGTACTTGTTAACAAATTACTCATATCAGAATGACTACACAGCTGAGGTTCTTGTGTTAAGCTTCTGAGCATGCCCACTGTTGTGAACTAGATATTTCTGGAGTCTGAACGGGGTGCTTGTATACTTACATTCTGTGCCCTCTCTCTTCACAAACCTGGCTACTTGAAGTTTATTAAATATTACTGTGTTCTGGAAGTTATATAGAATTAAAGATGGATCACCTGCTTTCACTCAGCCTAATAGATTTGTAAGGAAACATTGCAGAAAAATGGATGTCAGTTTAAGCAATAATTTAAATAATTTAAAACATGCTCCTCCGTGTCCCTCATTTCTCATGAGAACGAGGACAACAGATGTGCTGAACTCAAGTAATTAGCATAAAATAAAAAGTGTCCAATTTAGCGATCAGTACAGTTGGTGCCATAAAGGACTACAATAACTCTGGCTCACAGCTTTTTGTGTTCTGCTTTTGGGTCTGGAGTGGACTATGTTTGGAAAGCTCTTGGCAGCTTGTGTAGCTTTTTCCAATCACAGCAACCCGCCTCTACTGGGCTCAGCTGGAGAACATAGTTAATAGATCTTTTCTCAGGTTTTTGTTGTGGGTGTTGGAGAAGGGTTACAGATTTTCATTTTGGTTGGTTCTATTACCAGATCTGTTTTTCAGGTGTCAGTTTTTAGTTCTTGGGTTCAAAACTGCTTTTCCTTTGGTATCCAGTAGATGGCATCAATGTACTACAAATGCTTCTGAATCCATTTTTTGTCTGCAGAGGTGTCATTCTGATTCCAGCATCAGATTCCCTTGAACAATTTGTGTTCCAAATTTACCCTTGTGTATATCAAATATTTAACCACTCTTCACCATGTTTGTGCTTACACTAGAATGAAATACACAGAACAGAGCGGGATTCAAGTTACAGATACTTCCAACCTTTTGTTTGAGTATACAGGTTGGTGAATGTGCATTAGTTTTGCTGTAATGGTACTTAAAAAAAAAAAAAGGGGGGGGGGTCAAAATTCTGGGGCAAATCCTTTCAAGATTAATCGTACTTACTGTTCAGTGACTCCTAGTACTACAGATGTTGACATGGGTGTGTTAGTAATTGTTACCTTGTAGTTTAATCTGAAATGGAGACATCTATGTAGGGATGTTTTGAGTGAAACTCGCTTCCATATTTTTTTAATTAGAAAGCATTAATATGATTTGACTAGCTGGCTGTAACTGCCTCCTAATTTCATTTGGTTAGTCCAGGAGGGTTATTCAGAAGCCATAAGAGCGACAACCATGAGTTTATTATTTAAGGATTTTAATCCTCAACACTGATCTTACTTGGCTCAATAGAAGATGGAGCTGGGAGGGGCGGGAAGGGAGATATACCTATCTCATAGAGCTGGAAGGGACCCCGAAAGGTCATCGAGTCCAGCCCCCTGCCTTCACTAGCAGGACCAAGAACTGATTTTTGCCCCAGATCCCTAAGTGGCCCCCTCAAGGATTGAACTCACAACCCTGGGTTTAGCAGGCCAATGCTCAAACCACTGAGCTATTCCTCCCCCCCCGACTGAGACTAGAACCAAGCAGAGTAATTTTGCCGGAGAAGATGATCTTCCACTCTACATTAGGGGTGATTACCCAGCCCTAACCAGAGATGAAAGTTCATTCTCTGCTACACAGAGTTTCTGCAAGGTGCAGTGGAGGTGGGGGACCAATAGAGAGTTGATCATAACTCCCTGATTTTCCGGGCCTGGGTCTTGGCAGATTTTAGAGCAGAGTAATGGCTGCTCTAAACTCTACCAGAGTCCCCAAAGGTTGGTTGTCCTAAAGTTCTCTCACGTATATGTGTATAGGTGTGTGTGGGAACAGAGGTTCCCAAGGGCTTGCCCCAGGGAATTTCCAAAGTGCAGTCTACTTAACCCATGCCCTTATGCCTGTGAGGGTTGATGTAGGAGCTAACTATCCAATTTCTATACCTGTTTGTGGCTCCTCTATGTCAGGGGACTCACCAGCTGGGAAGCTTTGCTAGTTTTCTCACTTTGTGACATCTGAATGACACAAAGGAGATGAGCAGACCAATACAGCCCAGAAACTTTTCCCTTGGTATGACAGAGCAACAGAAGCTTTCTGCCCTGTTTCCACTGAACTCTGACATTATTGCTACCCTTAGATATTGTGGAAGAGGAGCCACATGGGGTGGTGATGTTACCATCTCTTCTTCGTTTTTTTTTCATTCAGAGAGAGGATCTTTTGCTGCACAATCTGAAGCTACTCTTGGCTTCTCAGACCTTCTTGGAACCAAAGTTCTCATGGAACTGGATTTCAGTATGCCCTGAGGGCCTGATCCAGTGCCCGTTGAAGTCAATGGGGGAGTCTTTCCTTTCGATTAGAAGGCTTGGAGCAGTCTCCTACTCTATTTTGCAAGTTCCATGAACAGCTTCCATCAGCATGGTCCAGAGACAAATCTATGGTCCTTATGACCCAAATAGCAAACTTCAGAGAGAGGGACCATCTGTTGAGCAAACATCCCTTACCTAATCAAAAAGCCATAGAATATGGGAGTCGTGCACATTTTTTTCAAAGGAATGGTTGAAAATAACATTCCCAGGCATTAGGATCACAGACATAGAGAGGCATTCAAACAGTTAAAAAACAGATCACAAATTCTCCAGTTCTGAATTGTTTGGTCAAATGCCCAACCATGTTCTTCAGAATACATTGGGACAACTAAATGTGCAGGAAGAGCAGCCAGTTGTATTTGCATTGAGCTGTCTAAATGGAGTAGAAAGAAACTGCACCAGTTTGCAAATGAGATAGTGGCAATTGTTAATTCAAAGCACCTTCCTCTCTATCCAGGTTTTAACTTTAAGCATCTAAATCCTTGTAAAATTGGAGCCAAAGTGATTTATTAGTTTAGTATGGTTCAGCAATGTGGGTTTTGCCCACATACTCAGGGTCTAACAGATTGCCATATTTGGGATAGGGAAGGAATTTTGCCAGAGACCCTGAGAGATTTTTGCCTTCCTCTGAAGCATAGGGCACGGGTCACTTGCAGGTTGCAACTAGTGTAAATGGTGAATTCTCTGTAACTTGAAGTCTTTAAACCGTGATTTGAGGATGTCAGTAATTCAGCCAGCGGTTAGGGTTCTCTTACAGGAGTGGATGGGTGAGATTCTGTGGCCTGCAATGTGCAGGAGGTCAGACTAGATGATCATGATCGTCCCTTCTGGCCTTAAAGTCTATGAATCTCTGAACAATGTCAGGTTCCCATACGTGTGTGAGAGAGTATATTATAAAAACATAAGACTAACCATATTGGGTCAGAAAAATGGTCCATCTAGCCCAGTATCCTGTCTTGCAACAGTTGCCAGTGCCAGATGCATTAGAGGGAATGAACAGGGCAATTGCAGAGTGATCCAACCCCTGTCATTCAATCCGAGCTTCTGGAAGCCAGAGGTTTAGAGGTGTGTAGAGCATGGGGCCATGTCCCTGACCATCTTGGCTAATATCCATTGATGGATCTATGCTCCGTGAACTTATCCAGTTCTTTTTTAAACCCTGTTATGCTTTGGGCCTTCACAACATCCCTGGCAACAAGTTCCACAGGTTGACACTGTGCGTTGTGTGAAGTACTTCCTTCTGTTTGTTTTGAACTTGCAGCATATTCATTTCATTGGGTGACCCCTGGTTCGTGTGTTGTGTGAAGGAGTAAATAACACTTGCATATTTGCTTTCTCCAAGCTATTAATGATTTTAGAGACTTCTATCATATTCTCCCCCCCACCATAATCTTCTCTTTTCTAAGATGAACGGTCCCAGTCCTTTTATTCTCTCCTCATATGGAAGTTGTCCGTATTCCTAATGATTTTTGTTGCCCTTCTTTGTTCTAATTCTAATACAGACGCGCCCCCCCCCCCCCCCCCCCCGAGTTACGCAATTGTTCCGTTCCAGAAAGCCTTGCGTAACTCAAATTTTGGGTAAGTCGGAAACGTATACCCGTACGTTATGCAAAAATTTCCGCAACTTGAAAATCCTATTTCTGGCTTATGGAACTTTTTCCGTAAGTGCGAATTTGCGTAAGTCGGGTCTTGCATAACCCGGGAAGTGTCTGTATCTTTTTTGAGATAGGGCAATCATAACTGCACACAGTATTCAAGGTGTGGGCATACTGTGGATTTATATAGTGGCACTATGATATTTTCTGTCTTATTGTCTATCCTTTACCTAATGGTTCCTAATATTCAGTTAGCTTTTTTGACTGCTGCTGCACTGTGAGCAGATGTTTTCAGAGAACTCTCCACAGTGCTCCAAGATCTTCCTTGAGTGGCCACAGCTAATTTAGACCCCATCATTTTGTGTGCATAGTTGGGATTATGCTTTTCAATGTGCAGTATTTTGCACTTATCAACATTGAATTTCATCTGCCATTTTGTTGCCCAGTCACTCAGTTTTCTGCAATCCCTTTGTAACTCTTTGCAGTCAGTTTTGGACTTAACTATTTTGTATAATTTAATCTCGTCTGCTAACTTTATCACCTCCCTGTTAACCGCCTTTTCCAGACAATTTATGAACAAGTTGAACAGCACTGGGCCCTATACAGATGCTTGGTGGACCCTGCTGTTTATCACTTTGCATTGTGAAAAAAGACAGTTTATTCCTACCCTTTGTTTCCTATCTTTTAATTAGTTGCTGATCCATGAGAGGACCTTCCCTTTTATCGCATAACTCCTCACTTTGCTTAAGAGCCTTTGATAAGGGACCCTGTCGAAGGCTTTCTGAAAGTTCTAGTACATATATCCATTGGATCACCTTTGTCCATATATTTGTTGGCACCCTCAAAGAATAGTAATAA
Organism: Terrapene triunguis; assembly: GCF_002925995.2. Lineage (NCBI taxonomy): Eukaryota > Metazoa > Chordata > Testudines > Emydidae > Terrapene > Terrapene triunguis. Next base: position 32,818,681 of record NW_020664440.1, read on the forward strand.
ATTGTGAGGCATGATTTCTCTTTACAAACGCAGTGTTGACTCTTCCCCAACATATCATGTTCATCTGTGTGTGTGATAATACTGTTCTTTAGTTTCAACCAGTTTTTCTGGTACTGAAGTTATTCTTACAGTCCTGTAATTGCCAGGATTGCCTCTGGAGCCTTTTTAAAAAATTGGCATTACATTAGTGGTCTTCCAGTCATCTCGTACAAAGGCTGATTTATCTGCTAGGTTACATACCATAGTTGTTAGTTCTGCAGTTCCATATTTGAATTCCTTCAGAGCTCTTGGGTGAATACCATCAGGTCCTGGTGATTTATTACTGTTTAATTTATCAATTTGTTCCAAAACCACCACCTCTTGATACCTCAATCTGAGACAATTCCTCAGATTTGTCTAAAAAGAATTGGTCTGGCGTGGGAATCTCCCTTACATCCTCTGCAGTGAAGACCTATGCAAAAAATTCATTTAGCTTCTCTGCAATGGCCTTGTCTTCCCTGATTGCTTCTTTAGCACCTCAGTCATCCAGTTGTCTCACTTACTGTTTGGTAAGCTTCATGCTTCTGATATACTTAATTTTTTTTGCAAGTTGCTCTTGAAATTCTTTTTTTGGCCTGCTTAATTATACTTTTTATAATTTATAATTAATTTAAATACACCTCTACCCCGATACAACACGAATTCGGATATAACGCGGGAAAAGCAGCAGTCCAGGGGGCGGGGCTGCGCACTCCGGTGGATCAAAGCAAGTTCAATATAACACGGTTTCACCTATAACGTGGTAAGATTTTTTTGGCTCCCGAGGACAGCGTTATATTGGGGTAGAGGTGTATAATTTATATATTGACTTGCAAGAGTTTATGCTTCTTTCTGTTTTCCTCAGTAGAATTTGACTTCCAATTTGTAAGGGATGCCTTTTTGCCTCTAATAACCTCTATTACTCTTCTATTTAGCCACCGTGATAATTTTTTTTGGTCATCTTCCTGGGGTTTTTTTGTTTGGGGGATACACCCCTATTATGGTGTTTTTAAATAGTTTCCTGGCAGCTCACAGGCATGTCACACTCTTGTGACTGTTCTTTTTAATTTCTGTTTAACTAGCTTCATTTTTGTGTTCCCCTTGTTGAAGTTAAATGTTACTATGGTGGGTTTCTTTGGTATTTCCACCCTACAAAGATGTTACAGTGGAAGTACATTATGATTGCTATTGCCGAGTGGTTCAGCTATACTCACCTTTTGGACTAGATCCTGTGCTCCCCTTCAGACTGCATGTGCGCGCACCTGAGAGAGAGAACTTTAGACTGCCAAACACATCTCTTTACTCACTTTTATGTACAACATAACTTGCTTTAAAATCCTTTGTCTTTACCATCACTTGGAATCCAATTTGTGATACCAAGCTGCATGTGAAGAGTATAGTCCAGGTATATTGCAATACAGGACCCTTGATATTAAGGATTATGAGAGTCTGGCCGCTTTTAAAATTTTTCTATATGTCTACTATCAGAAATAGGTTTGGTTTTGTTTGTTTGTTTTTTAAAGGTAAATGTGTAGTTTCTAGGAGAGAAACTGACTGCTGAAATATACTGGGCTAATAAATCACTTAGGTCCCCCCCACACTTGCAGAACCTTACACACATTCCTGAAGTCAAGCACATGAGCAAAGTCTTTGCAGGATCAAGGCCTTAGCATTACCTGAAGAATTCTTCAGAACAATCTTAGGCACATCAACCAGTTGGTAAATGGGTGGCTCACAATTTATTATTTAGTGTTTCACCTTGTTTTTTGAATTCTGAATTAGTCATCATACTAATAGCTATAGCTTGCCTCACACCTGTCTTTTTAAGAACTGGTAACATGAATTTTCACTCCTTGTAATTAAGAAATAAAATTCCCTTTGCCTTTAGGAATATTGACTGTCCTTTATCCCATCCAGTCATTTGTGTACTAAGTCTAAACTTTTGGTGATTGCGGTTTTTGGATTATTTGTATTACAGTAGCACTTACAGGATCCCAGCCACCATTGGAGGCTCACTGTGGTGTACGCAGTGTGAACAAAAATATTAAAATATATATATTCAGTCTTCAGAAATTAGAAGTGAATGGTCATATTTTAGGCAGTCAGCAAGACCACTTGAAATCGGTGGGGAATTTTATCAAATTCTGTGGACTTTTCTTCTCTCCAGATTTGATTAAACATTTTGAAGATTTCAGGGAAAAAACTCTGCGAGCTTATTTAAAAAACCCTACAAAATATTAAAACATTTTTGAGCAGCTTTAAATAAAATATGGATTTATTTCAATCTTGTCTTAACAAGAAAGACACACCCCTGAGATTTTTTTTTTTTCTCTTTCTGGGTTTCAGTTCCTGTACCCAAGGAGATCTTCCTATTCCTCTAGGCTTTTTCTTGCTTGTCCCTCTTAGACTCCTAAATTGAGTACCAAACCTTGTCAAAATTAAATGAGCATTTTTTAAAGACTTGAAACCATGTTCCTTTGAGAGATCTTTCAAATGATTGTAACTATAATCCTTAAAGCACACTAGCTGGGCATTTGTTCTAAAATCTTAAGCAGTAAAATCATTAGCAATTGTTGACATTTTACATGTCTGTCATTGTTTTAGAGGTAATATTTAATGGAATTGTATGGGACAATTAATACCCCCCCCTAGAAGTATTATTGTATCACTTCAAATTTGGAAGGTTATCCTTACAACACACAGGGGGAAAAAAAGTCTGCAGAAAAGTTGAAATACCAGAAATCCACACACTCTGAATCTGCCCTATAGCATGGAATTTGTGTTTTATATATTTATAATGGACCGTCAGACTAGTCCTCAGCTACAAAGCTGAAATGTTTTGGAGCTTTCTTGGAGTTACTTAAGCCTATTGGATGTTAACAAGTATGTGTTTTCATAGGTACGTGCACACCAGTTAGTTTTACCACCTTGTGATGTAGTGATCAAGGCTGTAGCTGACTACGTCCGCAATATTCAGGACACCACTGATTTGGATGCCATAGCAAAAGATGTTTTTCAACATTCACAGGTAAAGTAGGGCCGACACAAAAATACATGGGTTTGGTTCAGCTAAAATTGTGTTGTGGATCTTTGTTGAGAACAAATAAAGTTTATATTTCTTGTGTGTATATATAATGTGTTGATTGCCAAAACTTAGTATTCACTGTTTTGAAAAGAAATACACTGTCCTTGTCTGCACTTAACAGTTGGGTACATGATTACTGAAATGACACTACATTCTTTCCACCTTGCCTTTTAGCTTTATTTATGTTCATTGTCATTATGAGCCCATTCTTATAAAGTTTGCTTTTCTAAGCTCGAAATATGCTTTGTTCCTATGGTGATTGTTAATAAAAGTGGATCTTATATCCACTCAATCACCATGATGATTATTAAAAATAATTCTCTGTACCAGTGTGCCATAGTAAGATATTAGTTTGTTGATCCATAGATAATAAATTTATTTTTATATGATGTAGCATAGATAAGCATGTTACAATATTATGCCATGATGTATAGGTCACATGGGTATATTTGTTTACAAAGCCTATTTTACTTTTTATTTTAGTCTAGAACCGAAGACAAAGTTACTCGATTTAAGAGAGCAGTTGCATATTATTCAGCAACTAATAAACCTATGCCATTTCATCCACCACATTACCTAGGTAAGTAACAAAAGTCTGTTTATAAGAAAATTGGTGGAGATAATCCTAAATAAAAGATAGCGATGTTGAGGAGGTTGTCTTTATATTCATTACCTCTATTTTTTTTATCAGATTACCTTTAAAAACCCAGTATTCACTGCAGTGTTTTCATTTCTTTTAAAATAGGGTAAACAGATAGGTTGAGCTCATTCCCCAAATTGAGTTTCCATTACAACACCACCACCAATTGTCTTTCATCCTAAACAGTGCCTAATTAATTTCTGTGTTGGGAATCCGGATACGTAAACAGTTAACAAGTGAAAACTGGTCAGCAACTTCAGCAAGAAAATAGGTGTACTATACTTTTTTCACAAAACAGAGTTCTTGCTTCTCCCAAGTTTTTTCTGAGAGAGATTCCTCCATTGTATACATGAGGAAATAAAAACACTGAAATTACATGTTTCACAGACGTGATAGTTCATAGTTTAAGTTAACTGTTACCACCAGAGCTTAAATATGCAAATGCTAAATGTGACCAAACTATTGTAGTAACTTGGAAACTGTTTCCTCCCAGCTTACTGTATGTCCTTTGTTATAAATGAAGGGCTAGACTAAAAGTATATTAAGGTTGCATGGTCAGGTACTCAGAAGTTTACTTGAGCTCAGATACGTTGTGCATTTTTTATCTCTTGGTGCTGCAGGCTGAATGGCGTTGGTAGTCACATGCTACTACAACTCTTCCTTGCAACCCTGACTTGGCTCTGTCCCCATTTATCTACCTTCATTCCTTCTTCCTTGTGCAGTTAACACCCTGGCACTGTGGTCTCCATCCTGCCCTCTGAGTTGCCACTACTTTTGGACTTCTCGCCACTTTGGGGCTCCTGAACACTAACTCATCTGAAACAGAACCTGTTTTAAGTCCCCCAAGACTTGCATTAGGGTTAAAATAGCTGAGTGTTTTTCAGTCTGTCAGTTGGTGCCATCTCAACTCGCAATTATAGTTCTTGTCACTGATTTTCCTGTTCTGCTAACCCTAATTACCCAATCCATGTTGGGTAAGTTGCAAGCCCAGGCTGGTATGGAGGGAAGATAGTGAGTGCAAGGGAAGCTCTAAGGAGAGGAAGAAGGTGATGTCCAGATAGTTTTCATATTACAGTATACTAACTAGCTTGCATCTTTCTGAGGAAGATGTAAATAAGATTGTTTCTGCTTAACAAAGACAGCATGCTGCTACTGTCTGACAGTGTTTTTTCTCTTTTGAATTCTTGTTGGACAGCCAGTATTCTTATAGTTAGTGTCTAGAAACTTCAAGTTCCACTACTTCTGCTGTATTCTAGTGGAAATGCAATATGTTGAGAATGTCAAGCCACTTGCACTGAAGGGTTGTGTGGATTGAGTTCTAGATGTGATGGGATTTGGAGAATAAAAGTAGGCAGAATGACGAGAGCGAAATGGAATCAAAATAGAGAGAAACCAAAACAAGTTAAAATTCACTTGACAAACTACAGAGTTGGAGAGAGAATTATATAATAAAAAAGCAGAAATGCGCTTAGAATGGTAAAAATAGACACACGGGAATAAAACAAGAGCAAATAAACTGTAAGGGCAAAATATATAAATAAATTAAAATAACCAGGTCAAGTGTAAAACTCAGTGAGGTTTGATTTTTTTTAACATATAGATTAGTTACTTACAATACACATTGGACAACTGTGTTTTGACCAGACTGCATGTGTGGGGATGAGTATATAAAATGAGTACTATTGTGTTTTTTCCCATTTTTATTTCCACTCCTTTCCCCCCATTTGCTAATTAAACAGCCAGACCAAATCAGTTTGGGATGCCTGGGATAGTGCCACCGTATGTTCCTTCTCAGATGCTCAACATTCCACAGACCTCTCTACAAGCAAAACCTGTGGCAAGTATTTTCTTCTGCTTTTCTTGACTTAATAACTGTTAGAAATGTGGTCTGCTAGACTCATGAAAATCTAGATAAGGAGATAAAAACCTAGTCTGCTTTTCACAACCAGAGTTGATTGATAAAACTCATCTTGTAACTGCAGTGACTTGGCAGACTCCAATGAAAGCATTTCTCGTGAGCAGTCTGGAAGGCTGAACTCAGACGTTAAAAAAAATAGTCTATTTAAATAACAGAATTCATATTATAACATCAATCTTTTTGTTGTTACCTTTGTTTTTTTTTTTTTTTTTTTTTTTAAATAAAATTGTATTAGGCCCCACAGATGTCCAGTCAGGGTGGAGCCCAAGGTCCGGGTCCATACCCATATAATCTCTCGGAGCCAGCCATCACCTTGGAAGCAGGTGGGAAAAGTCTTTCTGAGCAGAACAACTACAGTAACATTCCTCATGAAGGAAAACATACTCCATTGTATGAACGATCCTCTCCAATAAACCCAGCTCAGAGTGGGAGCCCCAATCATGTGGATTCAACCTATTTTCCTGCCTCTTCTACATCATCTTCCTCTGACAATGATGAAGGCAATGGAGGTGCTGTGAAGTAAGTAATGGATGAGATCATTTCAGTAACACTTTACGTATTTTGAAATATTTATTCATGAGCAGAACCTTTTTCAGTATCCTGTGAGTACAGGGAAAGCTTGAAGGTTACTGACAGAAAAGTTGTACTTTGTTGGGTCACTGTGGCTGCCAATATATCTGTGTACTCTAGCCATTTTTCTAAAAAACAAAAAAACCCCACTACTAGCAGGTTTTTTTACCCCATACTCTTTCATTGTTCCCTAAGAATAAAAATGATGCATTGTGAGATCCTGATAAATGAGAACCTCCTCTCTTCAACTCCACAGTGGAAAAACACCCCAAAGCATTATATATTAGAGTTCTAATAGATAAAAAAAATATAAAACCCTGCTCAACTTACAGTTTTTGCACTTTTATAACTTTGGGAAAATGTAGTCATGCAGTGAAGTTTAGAGTTTATGCAAGGATTAACAATTCTAGAAAGTGACTGATGGCCCTCATCCACAGAACAGATACAGCACAGAGAGTAGCGCTGAAAACTTCCTTGTTCTGCCCTACCATTGTGCCTTATCCCTTGCTTGGAGTGAAAAGGTAATTCAGACTAATTCATATGTTCAGGTTTATACTAGATCATTGGTTCTCAACCAGGGGTTCGCCAGCAGGTTTCAGGGGGTCCGTCAAGCAGGGCCAGCATCAGACTCACTGGGGCCCAGGGCAGAAAGTTGAAGCCCCACTGCGTAGGGCTGAAGCCCAAGGCCCTGAGCCTCACCACCTGGGGCTGAAGCCTGAGCAGCTTAGCTTCATGGGGCCCCAAACAATTGTCCTGTTTGCTACCCCCTAACGCTGGCCCTGGCTTTTATATGCAGAACATCAGTTGTTGTGACACAGGTGGGCTGTGGAGGTTTTATAGCATGCTGGGGGGGAGGGGGGGTGTCAGAAAGAAAAAGGTTGAGAACCCCTGTACTAGATCATATGTCCATTTTGGTAAGACAGTTGTGGAGTCTTTGTTCTTACTGCTTACTGATTTCCAACAGGAGATTTCATAGAATCATAGAATGTCAGGGTTGGAAGGGACCTCAGGAGGTCATTTAGTCCAACCCCCTGCTCAAAGCAGGACCAATCCCCAGACAGATTTTTGCCCCAGATCCCTAAATGGCCTCACAACCCTGGGTTTAGCAGGCCAATGCTCAAACCACTGAGCTCTTCCCCCCCCCCCCCTACTATCTGGGTGTTCTATCTGGGTGTACTATGGGTACTGTCTGCATGTAACCTTAAATAGATGAAGACCTGGTGCGTACACCACGGCACATGACCCTACTTAGTCTAAAGATGCCTTTAGAAGTTCAAATCTGTGGTGCTTAGTATGCAGTTGTGAATGCATCTCTTCATGGCAGTAAATTCTGAGAATGTCTGCAATTAATGGCAATAACCCTAAATTTTATTTTTTGTGATGTAGTTGGTACACACTGGGGATATGTGGACCACATTATGATTGCTTTGCTTAATGAACTATGTACAATTAATTATTCACAATTACAATTTTCAACTTATAAAATTGGTACATCTATGTTAACAAGATATGTACACTAGAAATTTTTTTTCACAATAATGCGATTTGTTTTATGCAGTACATTCTGAATGAATTATGAAATTGGCATCCAGACAATATCACTTATATCACTATGTTTAGAGACAGTCTCTTAAGTGGGAAACTAGTTGGTAAATCGACAGACGTTGGAACTTCATTTAAGATGTTTTTCTACACTAATAGAAGATAAGGTGATAAGTAACAGCATGAATTTGTCAAGAACAAATTATGTCAAATCAAAGTATAGCTTTCTTTGACAAGGTAACAAGCCTCCTGGAGAGGGGGGAAGCAGTAGCTGTGGTATATCTTTAGTAAGGCTTTTGATACTGTTTTGCATGACTCTCTCAAAAACCAACTAGAGAAATACAGCCTAGGTCCTAGATGGAGCTACTATAAGGTGGTACATAACTGGTTGGAAAACCGTTCCCTGAGAGTAGTTCTCAGCGGTTCACAGTCAAGCTGGGAGGGCATAACGAGTGGGGCCTGCAGGGATCGGTCCTGGGTCCAGTTCTGTTCAATATCTTCATCAATGATTTAGTTAATGGCATAGAGAGTACACTTTTATAAAGTTTGTGGACGATACCAACCTGGAAGGGGTTGCAAGTGCTTTGGAAGGTAGGATTAAAATTCAAAATTATCTGAACAAACTGGAGAAATGGTCTGAAGTAAGTAGGATGACATTCAATAAGGACAAATGCAAAGTACTCCACTTAAAAAGGAACAATCAGTTGCACACGTACAAAATGGGAAATGACTGCCTAGGAAGGAGTACTGTGGAAAGGGATCTGATGTCACAGTGGGTCACAGGATAAATATGATTCAACAGTATAATACTGTTTGGGGGTGGGGGGGGGAAAGGCAAATATTCTGGGATGTAATAGCTGGAGTGTTGTAAGCAAGACATGAGAAGTAATTCTTTCGTTCTACTCCATGCTGATATGGCCTCAACTGGAGTATTGTGTCCAGTTCTGGGCACCACATTTCAGGAACGATGTGGACAAACTGGAGAAAGTCTAGATGAGAGCAATAAAAATGATTAAAGGTTTAAAAAAATATGACCTATGAGGGAAGATTGAAAAAAATTGGATTTGTTTAGTCTGGAGAGAAGACTAAGGGGGGGAACATAAGTTTTCAAGTGCATAAAAGGTTGTTACAAGGAGATGGGTGAAAAATTGTTCTTATTAACCTTTGAGGATAGGACAAGAAGAAATGGGTTTAAATTGCAGCAAGGGCAGTTTAGGTAGGACATTAGGAAAAACTTCCTACCTGTCAGGGTGGTTAATTAAGCACTGGAATAAATTGTATAGGAAGGTTGTGGGGTCTCCGTCATTGGAGGTTTTTTAAGAGCAGGTAATGGATGGTCGAGATAATACTTAGTCCTTATAATTATAAAGGAATCTTAAAAGTTTTTAAAAATTACAATCCAAATATTAACAACATTTAATTAATAATTATGGGGATGTTACACTGCTTTCTAGACACTCCTGTATATTGGCATTTCTAATTTATGTGGTGTCTTTTAAAATTAGAGCATTCACTGACTGATAAAAAATAGCTCTAATAAAGCTATTAAGATGCATCTTACATTTTGCACTAAATAGGGTAGTTTTTCTTCTTGTGTATTTATTCAGCCATGTCAGTGGGAACAAAATGAGTTGGGAAAAAACAAGAACACAATCGGAAAACCAAGCACATGGAGGAGACCCAGGAGACCAAACAAAGGTAATACCTTAAGTTCCAAACCTCCACATTTATTGCTACAGCCTTACAAGCATATGGGTAAAACTTCCAAAAGCACCTGTGAGAACTTTAAAAAAAAAAAAAAAAAAAAAAAAGACAAACTGTAATATACAGTGAGAAATGGCTTAAAATATGTTATGATATGCGTACGAAATTGTAAACTCAGTAGACTAGCTCACCCTGTCATTCTTGGATATTTCTGCACATTTCATATACACGATAATATACTGTGTTGATTTCAATATGAATGCCTTTAGTAGTCTTAATGTAGCATCTACAGGATGTTTGCTATGTCCCTCAAGCTCTGCATGGTCTATTTGTTGAGAGCAGTTCCATTATGGATGTTTGAAGGTAGGGCAAAAATGCACAACTCAGAGCTGTGTAGTCATTATTATCAATTAATGTATGAGAATTCAAAGGTGGAAAAAATACTATTACTTATCAGAGATTTTACTTTTACAAATGGTTGAGATGAATTTCACAATGAATAGTAAAGTAATTCTATGAGTTTGAATGGAACTACTTAATGTAAGGATGGTACAGTTAATACCTTAAGAATTCAACATTGATTTAAAATTGTGCTAGTAAAAAGTAAGTGCCAAAACCATTGTCAATTTGAAGGACATCATTCCAGACATGCCAAGTTTCAACTACATTTCAGTGAAAATGCACACGTTTTATACCTCCAATATAAGCCAAGTTTATAATAGAGATGAAGGCTAGCCATTAATTTATTCTCAGGCAAAAAATATAATAGAAATAAAGCCAAACCAAAGTTTGGAGTTATGGTGGAAAGACCTTTTTTCTTAGCTATAAACCCTTTTGAGAATGTGTTAGTTTCCCCCTCCCCCAAAATAAAATAAAAGTTTTTAATCTGGAAATTCCAGTCAGATAACACCTTGGATCTGTCCCTATAGTGCTAACCTGATAACAGTCAGAAACAGACCACACCCATCCATACGTATCCCTGCAAGCCACTCCCTGTGTGATAGCCATCTGCATGTGGACCATTCACAATTTGCAGAATGTACATAGGGCCATACAATTTGCAAAGTATGCAAAAAACTGGTGAGTAGATAATCAGATGGACATTTTAAAGTATATACTTTGTGTTTCTGTGATAAGTTTTAAATGCGTAATTGCTTCCTTACCCTCCCCTAAACCAGTTAAAAGCAATTGTATTTGTTAGCACTATAGGAAAAGCCAAGTCTAGAGTTTGTAGGTATATTTATTTCACAGAGAAGTAGCCAAAATATTGGAAAAATGTTTGAAAGGTGAAAATATATTTTTAAAGTCTAGTTCCTCTGAAACTTTGTGTGTGTTCAAACTTTCCAGAAGAATTTCACATTGGAATCAGATATGGCATGTGAAGTTTTAAGGTGGATCATTTAGGGAGTTGAAAATCTGGCCTATAACAGAAAGCTAGCACCAACCCTGATGATAATGTTTCCTTTCTCTTATCCTTTGTTTCATTTAGTTAAATTGCAAGCTCTTGGGGTGAGGACTGTCTCACTATGAATTTATCCAGTGCCTGGGACAATGGGCTTCCCATCTCAGTTAGGCCTTTTAGGTATTACAGTAATAAAAATAAATGCTAACAATAATAATACTCCTAACTGTGGAGGTAGTAGTAGTCTCTTGGATACCATTGTGTTGTTTGCAGTGTTGGGTGCATTATGTAGGGTGGTTTGATTTAAATTACTGATTTTAATCGTGTATTGCAATTGTACTTTTTAGTTATTTTCCTGAGAGAGGTTGGTAACCATTAAAACATGTTGGCTTGCAACTAAATATAGCCTGTGTGCTTAATTTGGTTCTGCTTTTTGCTAACCAGGAGGATATATTATGTCTATACACATTTATTTAAGCAATTCTGCAGCTTAATTTACATTTATTCAGATTCTTAATTTTTACATTTCTTACTATGTTAGAAAATGGGGAATGATGCATTTCTTATTTATTAGATTAATTTTTTACTTGTGATGTGTTTCAAGCTCTACCTGGATGGACATTCATATTCAGTTAAAAATGGACAAAACCGCATTTTAATTTTTTAATTAAATAAAACTACCTTAACTGCTGGACACAGAGGGGAAAAATGTTTATCAAAACATGTCTTGCATTTAAAACCGATTCATTAAAAGAGGAAGTATTATCTGTAGTTAGTGAATTGAACTGATTATTTCTGGTAACGATGTCATCAAGACTTTAGAACTAGTAGATTTAATCTTTTCACACCTAGTTTTTATTCATAGATGGGAAGAGGAAAATCAACTTTCCTTCTTTTTCTACTTCCAATTGGTTTCTAAACTTTGAACGAACTGGTCATTGAACTGAACTAGCTGAAATGAAGATGATGGTCTCTCTGTACCTGCAGAAGAGGCTACAGCTGTCAAAAGCTGGTTTAATTCTTCAGCAAACTCTGGTTCCAGGTGTAAGCCATTGACTTCCACCAGTTCAGTGGTGTTACTTTCTTTGGAATTTATCAGCAAATATGTACTCAATATTTTTGTATGTAATGTTTTTAATAGATTATAAGTTTAGGTGTTAACATAGGTTGTCAATGTCAAATTTATTTAAAGAATAAAAATCTGTATTTTTAAAAAAATCAGATTTTTAAAATTTTCTAAACCAATTTTTATACAGCCTGGTAATAACCTAGAATAGTGCAAATACACGAGAGTCTTGTGGTAGTACACTTCTTTTTTTAACTAGATTTCCCCCCCTTCAATAGCAGCACAGTGTTTTGTAAATTCTTATTTATAGTGCCATTTCAGCATCTTTTAAAATCATTTTTAGCGCTACTAGAATTGGGGATAGGAATCTGTTTACAATAATTACATCTAAATAAAAATATACCATAAATATGACACTTTGGTGCTAACTAAGTGTACTTAGAAAAACATTTTATATCTGACAGCTATTGTTTGAAAAAAGTACTATCACAGATTGTTTTGTTCTAACCATTCCTTTAGCCTCTTTGTTTGTTTGTTTGTTTTTAATCTAAATCTGGATTACAGGTGCTCTAAAGTAATCTGAAAGGGGCAGTGCCCACTTGAATTTTTTTGAAATTCCGTGTTCTGAGGGAACACCTTTTTGAATAGTGTGCCTTGACTTCTTTAAAATAAAAAATCCTTAACTTTTTAAGTAAGGATTTGTCTGCTTCCCTTTTGGTATTTAGAAAGATTTGATGGGTGTACCTGGAATTACCTCAAACATGCTGGGGGCCCTGCACACCTTTCTGTGTGTGAAGGGATGTTCACATCTGCAAAACCATGATACTGATAAATCATAAAGTGCTGTCACATGCACAAAGTTAACAAACCTTTGTCTTTCAGTTATAGCAACTTAGGAATTACTTGTTATAGTAGTAGATATCAAATTCAGATGAAAATATGACTTATCGTGTCCTCCTAAATTGAGAGATTACCAGATTGTTGTTAGTGAGATTTTTTGTGGGTTTCTCTGCTTTTACTTTTAAGCATCTCTGAAAGCAGTTATCCAAGTACTTTTTCATTGTTGGATAAGTCCAACAGTATGTCACTTTTGGCTGTAAATCTTAATATTGAATTGAATTTCTAGCAACAGAATTGAATGCTATACTAGCAACTCTTAACCAGAAGAGGTAGCAAAAATCTTGTGCAGCCCTCTTAACACAGGGAACATAATTTCATTCATAATGGGGAAAAAACCATAGGCCCCTCAAGATCAAATCACGTTATGTGGTCGGTGCTTGTATGTTTTCCCATTTTGTTCAAGAAATGAGCAGGGGAAGGTTTTGTCCCCCGTCCTTCTCCACCCCCCCTTTTTTTTCTTTTCTTTTTTTCTTTTTCCCAGGCTGGAGTTGAAGGCCCTTTGTTTTGCCTTTGCCCAACTAGTCAATAACTCCCCAGAAATGTTTATCAGAGGTTGTTATTGCTATACTGGGAAAATATTAATGTAAAGAAAAATTACTACTTTTTAATATGATGAAAAGTTAAAATTTAAACTGCACGATGACATGAATATATCTTGTTTTTAATAATGGTTATTTGCAGGAAAACGAGGACTAGAGTAACCACAGACTAGGAAGAATTTATTTTCAACATTCTGTTACGGTTATAATTTTGATTCACTTATGAATATAAAATCATAGAAAAGTAGGACTGGAAGGGATCTCGAGAGGTCATCTAGTCTAGCCCCCTGCACTGAGACAGGACCAAGTATAGACCATCCCTGGCAGGTGTTTACCTAACCTGTTCTTAAAAACCTCCAATGATGGGGATTCCATAATCTCCCTTGGCAGCTTATTCCAGAACTTAACTATTTTTATAGTTAGAAAGTCTTTCCTAATATCCAAACTAAATCTCTTTAGCTGCAGATTAAGTCCATTACTTCATGTTCTGCCTTAAGTGGACACTGATTTCAGCCCTCTTTGTAACAGCTCTTATCATATTTGAAGACTGTTATCAGGTTCCCCTTCAGTCCTATTTTCTCAGGACTAAATATGCCCAGTTTTTTCACCTTTCTCCTTTGGTCAGGTTTTCTAAACCTTTTATCACTTTTGTTGCTCTCCTGTGGACTCTCAAATTTGTCCACATCTTTCTTAAAAGCGTGGCGCTCAGAATTGGACACAGTACTCCAGCTGAGGCCTCACCAGTGCCAAGGAGAGCAGGGCAATTACCTCCTGAATCTTACATATGACACTTATGTTAATACACCCTAGAATGATACTAGTCTTTTTTGTAACTGCATCATGTTGTGGATCACAAATTGAATATGAGTCGACTATAACTCCCAGATCCTTTTCAGCAGTACTAATGTCTAGACAATTATTCCTCATTTTGTAGTTGTGTGTTTATTTCTTCCTAAGGCTGTCTACACGCTTGTGGCAGCATTTAGAGTACATGCACTATACATGTAGCTAGGTGCCGCTGTGAAAGGCTCAGGCAGCAGGGAAAAGCTCTGATAACTCCCTGCTGCAGGAGCCTTTCTCTGTGACAGGGAAAGGCTCTGGCAGAAGAGAGGCAGCGGGACACTATACTGCTAAAAATAGTGTCCTGGGGATTCAGGCATGTAGGACACTCTACTCTACCTGCCTAAGCCATGCCTCACTGTCTACACTGCTGTTTGTACCCATGCTAGCTGGGTGTGTGGTATCTGTACTCTACATACGGTTGTAAGTGTAGATGTACCTTCAGTGTAGTACTTTACACTGTTCATGTTTGCAGCTTCTGTAGCTGCCTTTGGTAATCCATGCTACATGTTCGCACTTTTGTATAGTCAAAAAAAAAAAAATATGAATGTTTTCATTTGTCGGACAAGGTGGGTGACGTCATATCTTCTATTGGACTGACTTCTGTTGGTGAAAGAGACAGCTATAGCATTTCAAATGTAGACAAGCCAAAGTTTTCAGGCTACACAAAACTCTTCGTCAGATGTGGGAAAGGTACTCAGGGCTTGTCTATACTTAAAATGCTACAGCGGCACAGCTGCACTGCTGCTGCGCTTCAGTGTAGACACCATCTATACTGACAGGAGGGGTTCTCCTGTCGGCATAGGTAATCCACCTCCTCACCAGGCGGTAACTAGGTTTCTTCTATCGACTTAGCACTGTTGACACAGGGACTTAAGTCACCTTACCTGTGTCGCTCAGGTATGGATGTTTCACACACTTGACCAATGTAGTTAAACCGACCTAATTTTCTAGTGTAGACCAGGCCCCAGAGAGTGTCTTTACAGCAAAGAAAAACCCGAGGCTGGCCCGTGTCAGCCAACTTGGGCTCGCAGGGCTATTTCATTGCTTTGTAGACTTATGGCCTGGGGTCTGGACTCTAGGACCCTAGCACCCTGGAAGTTTACACAGCAATGAAATAGCCCCTTGAGCCTGAGTGACATTGCTATGTTGACATACCCAGAGTGTCACAGCTAAATACAAAGTGAAATAGATGGTTTAGCATGAATAGTTAACACATTCTGAGACACCATTCAAGGTGAAGTGGCCTGTAACACCTCTGCAGTCATAGGCCAAAAAAGGGGGCAGGGGGTTGCAGCTTGTTGTAATAAGCCATTAATCTGGTGCCTTTATTAAGGCCATTATTTTTAGTGTCTAGCAAAGTTATCAATTTAAGCTCCCATTGTGGGTGCAGGGAGAGACATGCAAAGTGCCTTTTTTCTGTTAATGTACAAGTTTATTTTTCTATGTAACCAATAAAAGCATGTTTTCTTTTGTATGATGTATTACAGGCAGAAGGTTCTTCGACTGCCTCGTCAGGAAGCCAGGCAGCTGAAGTCAAAGGGAATCAAGCCAGTAGTCCACAAATCCCATGTCTGTTGTCAATGCCCACCAGGAACCATATGGATATTACCACCCCTCCATTGCCTCCTGTAGCACCTGAAGTATTAAGAGTGGCAGAACACAGGCACAAGAAGGGATTAATGTATCCCTACATCTTTCATGTCCTAACCAAGGTATGACTCTCAAACTCAGGTATTGTGAAACAGTGATTCTGTAAAGGTAAACACCTGACCAGACACTATCATGAGGGGGATGCACATTTGCTCCTGCTTAGAGCTCTGGCCTATTAGCACTTCTAACGATTGGTGAAAAAGAAACTCCAGACAGTAGCTCTAGGAGTGAATTGCACAACAGGTGGCTGACCCTCATTGTTAAAACTGCTTACTCACAAAATAGCTGATTTTTTTTTTCTGAATTTTCTCTCTTTTTCCCTTTTCTATTTTAAAAAAGTTTGGTGTGTGTGGTGCTTCTTGAGGCTTTGGCACTTCTGCCACTCTCTCTCTGACATTACCTGTTTCAGAATCGTTTAGATATTTATTTTGACGTGATTGTTGTCTGGCTGTCTTGTTCCCCTCACTGTTTCTTTTTCTCTTAGGCTAGGTCTACACTACAGCGGGGTTCCGACCTAAGATACGCAACTTCTTCAGCTACGTGAATACCGTAGCTGAAGTTGCGTATTTTAGGTCGGCTTACCCGGTGGTGAGGACGGGGGAAAGCCGACCGCTGCCTCCGACTCCGCTGCCGCCTCTTGTCGAGGTGGATTTCCGGAGTCGACGGCAGAGCGATCAGGGATCGATTTTACCGCGTCCTCACGAGACGCGGTAAGTCGATCCCCGATAAACCGATTGCTACCCGCCGGATCGGCGGGTAGTGAAGACGTAGCCTTGGTATACCTGAAGAGAAACAGCCCGGCAGCTTTAAGAAATTCCTCCAGGTGTGGCCATAAAATGTTCATTATGGATAAACATGATTGCTATCTTCAACGCCCGGCAAATACATGGCAAGCAGACAGGTCTTAGGGAGATCGCTTGAACATCCCTGCTCTGCACTCTTCCAACAGAAATCTCTCTGGATGGCCTTGGAGAGCAAATCTTCCACGGCAATGGAGGAGAGTTCCTCATCTTACTACAAAGAGGCTGTGTCAATGCTAGTTGATTCAGTGTAGTTTTAATGGGATTTCCCAAAGCTATGTGTTTTGGAACTATCAGAGGTCAGCACTATCTCAGTCATTAAAGCCAGTGGGATTCAATGATGCCATTGGCACAACTCTTTGGTTTTGCTTAGTATAGATTCAGAGGACAAGATTCAATCCAAACCTCCCTCTAAGTGCAGGCTGAAAAGATCCTACAACTTGACCCTTCTGACCCTGTTTCATCTTCTCACGCTCCTGTTCAAAGCAGCCTAATGCCAATAGTAGTTCCATCCACAACAGTTGTGGCAGCAATAAGTCCAGTCACTGGATCATTAAACATTATTATATTATTCTCATTTATATCCTTAAAGCCAGAATGTCATTTAATTTGCAGATGGACATGCCATGCTCTCTTTGAGGCATGAACTGTCACTTTGCTATGTTTATACAGTGCCTCGCCCAATGGGGATGGGACTCCTCTGTGCAATAGCAATATAGATAATATTATTCCTGGGGGGCATTCTGCGCACAGTATTTTAAAATTCTGCAAATTTTATTTGTCAAAATAACACTACATAATCACACTAGTTTCAATTATTTTGGCAATTTATTTCAAAACCTGTCAGCAAGTATGTCTGTAACAATACAGACACACAAAAATCCCCCCAGGGAGTAGAGAGTTAAAGAAACCCCTATGACAATCCAGTTTCTGTTTCTCTGCCCCTTATCCCTCCCCCCCAGCCCAGCTGCAGTAGGTGTGTGCGTGCCCTGAGCACAGTTGCTGGAATTTTTCTCCCCAGCGGTATCAGTTGGATCGGCTCCAGCGCCTTCTGGTGCCATGCTCTCATAGCGCCGTTATAAAGGGCCTTGCTGACTCCACTACCCCTTCAGTTCCTTCTTACCACCCGTGATGGGTGCTGGAACCCTTAATTGCTCAGACAGTTCCATGGCAACAGACGTTTCCTAAGGTTTGTAGTGAACCAAGCTCACTACCAGTTTGTGGTGATTCCATTCGGCCTGTTAGCCGCCCCACAAGTCTTCACCAAATGCATGGCAGTAGTAGCAGCCTTTCTCAGAAGAAAGAAGTCCATGTATTTTCATACCTCGATGACTGGCTAGTCCAGGGCTGATCCAGAGCTCAAGTGGAAGCAAACATCTATCTCATTCAATTGACCTTCAGGACATTAGGTTTTTGTTGAACGTCCAGAAGTCCACCCTTATCCCGATCCAAAGGATGGAGTTCATCAGTGTGGTACTCGACTCTGTGCAAGCAAGAGCTCTACTTCCGGACAATCGGTTTCACTCAGTTACATCCCTGATAAGGTCCCTCCAAGCTCATCTGATCACAACCGTATGAAAATGTCTGAGCCTCCTGGGCTACGTGGCATCATGCACGTACGTAGCGCAACATGCGAGGCTATGTCTCAGACTTTTCCCAGTCTGGCTGGCCATGGTATACTTCCCCTTTTGTCATCACCTGGACTCGGTGCTTACGGTACCTACCCAGGTCCTCAGCTCACTGTCATGGTGGCAGAACACACGGTATGTGCAAGGGTACCCTTCTCAAGACTTTAACTGTTGTCCCTAGTGTCCGATACATCAGCCCTTGGCTGGGGAGTCCACCTAAGGTCCCTCAGGACTGAGGGCCTTTGGTCCAAAGATGAGCTTTCCCTCCACATCAATGTCAGGGAGCTCGGTGGGGGGGAGGGGGCGGGTGTCTAGCCTGCCAGGCATTTTTACCTCACATGACGGGCAAGACTGTTTTGGTTTTCACGGACAATACGACGGCTATATTCTACATAAACAGGCAGGGCGGTGCACGTTGTTCCCCCCTGTGTCAGGAAGCAATCCGCCTGTGGGAATTCTGCATTGCTCAGTCCATCAGCCTGGAGGCATCCTACCTCCCAGGAGCACACAACCAGCTGGGAGATCACCTCAGCAGGTTTTTCTCCACTCACCACGAGTGGTCTCTCCAGCCAGACATTGTGAGGGACATCTTCCAATGGGGGGGCACTCCCCTTAGAGACTTGTTTGCCATCTGCAAAAACAGGAAATGCCACCAGGTTTGCTTCCTGCAAGGTCACAGCCTGGGGTCTTTCATGGACATGTTCCTGTGGACAAGACACCTGTATTACTCATTTCCCCCATCCCACTGATCCACGAGGTTCTGATGAGGATCAAGCAGGACCGAGTGCAGATCATTCTCATAGCTCTGGTGTGGCCCAGACAGCATTGGTTCACCAACCCGTGAGCCCTG
Source organism: Terrapene triunguis (assembly GCF_002925995.2). Classification (NCBI taxonomy): domain Eukaryota; kingdom Metazoa; phylum Chordata; order Testudines; family Emydidae; genus Terrapene; species Terrapene triunguis. The sequence goes on from NW_020664440.1 coordinate 32,837,836, forward strand.
TGAGTGGAGGCATCACTAAGGCTTCCACTATACCCAGACCTGATCTCCCGGGACCATCATTGGCTACTCCACCTGAACATCAGCTCTCTTTATCTGACGGCTTGGAAGCTCCATGGCTGAATCCGGAGGAGCGGGCTTGCTCGGAGCAGGTCTGCGAGGTCCTACTGGGCATTAAAAAGCCCTCCACCAGGGCTACTTACCATGCAAAAATTGAAACGGTCTCCATCTTGTGCTCCCAAAAATTCCACCTTTGAGTCATCTCTACAGCTCATCTTAGGGCTTGTCTACACTTACATTTTATAGTGCTCTAACTTGCTGGCTCAGGGGGGTGAAAAATCACCCCCTTGCGCTCAGACTTGCTGCGCTCTTTAAAGCACTAGTGTAAACGGGCTCCGAGCACTGGGAGCCAATCCCCTTGTGGAGGTGGATTACCAGGAGTGCTGGGAGAGCTCGACCACACTTGCACTTCAAAGCGCTGCCGCGGGAGTGTTCCCGTGACAGCGCTTTGAAGTTGCCAGGGTAGCCATGTCCTTAGAATACCTTTTACAGCTGAAACAACAAGGTCTAGCTCTCTTGCCAGTCAAGGTTCACCTAGTGGCTATCTCTGCCTTCCATCTCAAGGTGGACAGCCAATCTGTCTTTTCATACGAGATGGGGAGCCGTTTTCTCAAAGGCCTGGAGAGGGTGTTTCCCCCAGGTTAGAGATCCCATCCTTCCCTGGGACCTGAACCTTGTCCTATCAAATCTTATTGGGTCCCCGTTTGAGCTACTAGCAATGTGTTTGTTGTTACACCTTTCCTGGAAAGTGGCCTTCCTGGTGGATATCACTTCGGCCAGAAGAGTTTCAGCGATCCGGGCCCTCACATCGGAGCCCCAGTATATGGGCTTCTTCAAGGACAGAGTCTAGTTGTGACCACACCCGTTGTTCCTTCCTAAGGTGATCTCACAATTCCATTGCAGTCAAGCAATCTTCCTACCGGTTTTCTACCCTAACCCACATGCGAATAGAGAAGAACAGCACCCCCACATGTTGGATGTTAGGCGGGCCCTGGCTTTCTGTATACAAAGGACCAAACCATTCAACAGATCTACTCAGCTGTTCATAGCGATAGCGGAAAGGATGAAGGGTCTCCCCATTTGTGCACAGAGAATCTCATAGTGGATTTATGTTATGTTCTAACACATTGAAACGAATCCAAGTATCTGCCCATGGCATCAGCAAGGTGCTAGTGACGTGACTATTTTTCATTTTTAACTACCTAAAGTCCAGTTTGTTTCCCAGGGGTAATGGGTGTCTAACTACACATCTCATGTCAAAGACTTCATTTCACTGCACAAGATCCAGGACATTGTGGACCAGATTTTCAAAGTTAGGCATAGAAAATTGTTTGCCTATATTTGCACCTGCATAATGTGTTCAAATACCCTGTCAATGATAGCAAATCGAGCGGTAGTAATATTATTTTTATTTATTATATCAGATTTTCATGCACGTAAGATATTTGCCTGCCTGTGTTAGGTGTGCACAAATGCACGTGCACAGTTGCACTCCTTGAACTCTCTAGTCCACAGTGTCTGGCAGAAAGGATGTGCCAGAATCAGCAGGTTTCAATGAGGATCATTAATACTTGTTATTAACACAATGAAGGAGTCCTGAGGAGTGTAACAGGTATATCTCCCCTTAAATCCGGGAACCTGAGGTCTCAGTGGTCTCAAACTAAATGGATAGTTGGGCTGAGATTTTCAAAATGTTTAAACACCTAAATAAGCATTCTGATTTTCCAAAGTGCTGAGTACCCTGCTGTTCCCAGTGATTTTAAAGGGAGCTGCTGGCTGCTCAGCACTTCTGGAAATCAGCCCACTTATTTAAATTATAAATAAGGATTTATGTTCTTAACTTTAGGCACCTTTTTTTAAATCTTGGTCTTCTGCATTGCATCTGAGTGACAACCCTCTGAGTGTACTAGCTCAGTGTCATTCCAGGGTACTGGCCCATCTGTGGTGAAACTGAGTGCAAATAATTTAAGCATGCTTATAGCTTTTTAGATCCAAGCAAAGGGGCTGATGTAATACCTACTTTTAGAAAAGAAAATATCTTGCATCTATTTCTTGGTTAAGAATTAATATAGTCACAGGAAATCCACACTTGCTTGCCTTTCTTATAGAATTAGGAAATTATATATTTTTCATCTCATTAAATTGACTTTTCAGTATTAGCAACTCTTAGTATCCAGGACTCCAGCAGATACATGCACGCTGTCCTGCTGTTTGCTGGCAGTCAGGAATTTTGCAATAAGACTTCTCTCAGTCACACATAAGGCACGCATTCTGAAGTGTGGATCTGTTGTGACTACAAATCTAAGAACTAGAATTGCAGGTGAGTAGTTTTCTTTGTTGGTTTTATGGATTATTATAGGTGGTTACGGAATTGATTCCTCCTCCCCCCCACACACTGCCTGTAAGCATATAGGTGGGTGTGGCTCTCCCTCGCTGTCCTCTCTGAGGGAGGCCACGCCCCTTTGCTACCCACGTAAATGGGGAAATTAGCGGTCTCCGGCCCCAACCCATAGTTCAGGGGCCAGGCCCTCAGCCAGGGCTGGAGCCCCAGCAAACAGTCTAGAGTGCTGGTAGGGGTTGAGTGCCCAGCAAACAGCTTAGGGTGCTCAGGCAAAGGGTGTCCGTGGAGTGCAGGCCTCCTGACCTCAGGAGGGGGAGTACTGTGACCCCAGGGTTGGGGTGGCAGGGGGGATGCCAGCCCGCCCAACTCCACTGCATCCCAGCCCAGGGCCCTAACAGTGGCAGAGTGGTCTGCCACTAGGTCGGTGGGGAATCCACCCGCAACACACTGACCATGTCTCCAGTGGCACCACAGCAAGAGAGTAATCTGGTTCCCCATGGCTACTTCCTATACTCCCCTTTGGTGTACCTGCATCCAAAGGTCTTCCGTAGGGTTGCCAACTTTCTATTTGCAGAAAGTTGCCCCGCCCCTGCTCCACCCCTTCTCCAAGGCCATGCCTCTGCTTACTCCATCCCCCCCCCCCGTCGCTCACTCTCCCCCACCCTCGCTTGCTCATTTTCACCGGGCTGGGGCAGGGGGTTGGGGTGTGAGAGGGGGTGAGGGCTCCAGCTGCAGGTGAGGTCTCTTGGGTGGGGCCAGAGATGAGGGGTGTGCAGGAGAGGGCTCTGGGTTGGAGCGTGGAAGGGGATGGGGCCAGGGATGAGGGGCTTGGGCTGCAGGAGGAGGCTCCGGGCTGGGGCAGGGGGTTGGAGTGCGGGAAGGGGTGAGTGGGCCAGGGTGGGGCCAGAATGAGGGGTTCAGGGTGCGGAAGGGGGATCTGGGCTGGGGTTGGGGCGCAGGAGAAGGTGCGGGGTGTGAGCTCCGGGTGGCGCTTACCTCAGGCGGCTCCCGGGAAGCAGTGACATCTCCCTCTGGCTCCTAAGTGGAGGCGTGACCATGTGGCTCTGGGTGCTGCCCGCACCTGCAGGTGCTTCTCCCTCAGCTCCCATTGGCTGTGGTTCCTGGCAAATGGGAACTGCTGAACTGGCATTGGGGACGGGGGCAGCGCACAGACCCCTGTGGCCCTTCCTTCACCTAGGAGCCAAAGGGAGATGCCGGCAGCTTCTCAGGAGTTGTGCGGAGCCAGGTAGGGAGCCTGTCTGTGCCGCCAACCAGACTTTTAACGTCCCGGTCAGCAGTGCTGACTGGAGCCACCAGGGTCCCTTTACAACTGGGCGTTCTGGTTGAAAACCAGACACCTGGCAACGCTAGTCGTCAGGCGTCTCCCCGGGATACACTGCAAGCGGCAGTCCCAGCAACTCCTCCGTGTCGGGCATGTCATGCAGTCCTGGTACCTGGTGGTCTCCTCGGCACAGCCAAAGTCTTCTGTGGGTTCCGGCTCCAGCAGCGGTCTGGAAGCGTATGCCTCCCTCGACAGCTCCTGCTCAACTGAGCTGCAGGGCCCACCTCTTATATTTCCTGTTCCTGTCCTGCCCTTCTGCTTTCGGTGTGGCGGCCTTGGCCTTCTAGGTTCCCCACACCAGGGGGCATCTGGCTCTCCCATGCTGTCAGTCTCTGAGGGAGACCACGCCCCTTTGCTACACTGCCCCATTCCTAAGGCTTGGTTACCCAACAAAATAGATACTCAAAATCAATTTTACAAAAATGTGCATCATGCTCTAATGTTTGAATGGGGATTGGAGAAAATTATATAAACTTGCCCTTCCCCCACACATTAAATATAAAGCATACAAATAAAACCTAATACAGTAAAAGCTGCGTGTGCACTTTAAAAACCGCGTTATCTGGCACTTTACCAACCAGAAAGCTCTATAAACCAGCATTTCTGATCTTCATTGAAAGTCCGGTTTATAGTCTGTTTGACGTGAGGCCGGCAGGTTCTCCGCGTGGCTCCCCTGAAGCGGCAACACGTCCCTGCTGCTCCTAGGTGGAGGAATGGCCACGAGGGGTTCAGAGTGTGGGAGGGGGTGTGGGTCTGGGGATTGGGGCGCTGGAGGCGGTGCAGGGCCTGGGCTCTGGAAGGGAGTTTGGGTGCGGGAGGGGGCTCGAGGCAGGAGGTTGAGGTGTGGGAGGGGTTTCGGGGTGCCGGATACAGGCAGCGCTCACCTTGGGCAGCTCCCCGCAAGCAGCGACCTGTCCCTGCTGCTCCTAGGCAGAGGCGTGACTAGGCGGCTCTGTGCACTGCCCTGCCCCAAGCGCTGACTCCGCAGCTCCCATTGGCTGGGAACTGCAGCCAGTGGGAACTGTGGGGGCGGCGCATGCGGGCAGAAGCAGTACACAGAGCCGCCTAGCCGCGCCTCCCCCTAGGAGCAGCAGGGACAGGTCGCCACTTCTGGGGAGCTGCCCAAGGTGAGCGCTGCCCAGATCCGGCACCCCGCACCCCCTCCCGTGCCCTGACCCCTTACCGCAAGCCCCCTCCCACACCCAAACTCCCTCCCAGAGACCATGCCCCGCACTCAAACTCCCTCCCTCTTAGTTAACCAGAATTTTTCACTTACTGCCCCTCCCCCCGCCCCACCCCAATTCCCCCAACATGCCGGATAAAAAAGCTTTTACTGTACTTGACTTACACACAAAAATGCTTAGCAATGAATTTTTTTTTTTTTTTTAATTTACGGCTAACCACATTGCATATCAAAAACTAAAATTGTATGCATGCATTTCTCTTAACTTGTGAGCACGGATCCTAGAAATCCGTTTGCTGTGGAAAATGCAGAATATGCGTTTTTATAGAGAATTTTTAGGTTTTACATTTCGTGAAAAAAATGAAAACATATACTAAGTGTTAATTAAATTTTACTGAAAGTACCAGTGTCGCTTATTCAGTGCGCATAACCTCTTCCTCTTGCGGTTAATTTTTTTGAATGCTCTTTAAATTTATAGTGGAACCCCGTTATCTGATCGACCAGAGGCAGATTGGATAATCAAAAATTGGGATAATCAGGAGGATTGGCAAAGAACTTTGTATCTCTTATTTTAAGATGGGGTCGGGGGGTTGGGCGATCAGCCCTGGGGATTTGGTTAATACGGAGAGCTGGATAATGGAGGCTTGGATAAACAGGGTTCTATCATGGAAAACTAGGATTCCTGCTTGTGAGTTTGCCTCCATTTCTAAATTATATAAACAGTGCACAATGAAGTTTAACACAAATTTCTGTGCTGACTTCAGGTATCTACTATATATATATATATATATATATATATAACAATTTGGATTTTAAGTACTTGGTAGTAAAATATCTCCCATCTAAAGCTTTGAGCACCCTTGATAATCTTTTAAAAATACACTAAACAAACCTATCAATTACCCTGGCAACAACATAGATATAACAATTTGCATAAGTCTACCAAAATCAGCAAACCAGGCACTTAATTTTGAGCATCCAAATCTTCTGTTAATCTTTGCATAGCTTTTTTTTTTTGTCATGGAATTCTGTTTTGACAAATATATGTTTAGCAATGTATTTCAGTACAAAAATGGACATTAATGCAGTGTAATGATTGAGAATTGAAATGTGTAAGTGTACCTGCATCAGAGTTTAGTTTTGTATTTCGTTGTTTCAATTCTCAACCATAACATGGCATTGATACACTTTTTCTCCATTTACTTTCCTTATCCGTAAAAGGAAAACACAGAAGCAAATGTCTGATTAATTTCTTTATGTGAATAGTCAAATGCTATATTTGATGTTGTTGTTTAAATGTACTATCTGAATATGTGATCATAGAATGCAGAAAAGTATCCAAGCAATTAAACATCAAAAGAAGAATTATCCTAAATTGCGAGGAATCTGTTCCAGCAATAAATAAATAAATAAATTTAGGGACCCCTGCATTGAATACAGTAGGGCAATCAATATTTAAAGACTGATCTGTTTTTTCAGTTAATAGAAATGATATTTGACATCTGCAGGCAGGGTCCAATGTGTTATATGATTACATTGCCACGTAAATTGTTGCATAATTGTGGATTATTTTTAAATGGCCACATAATTGTTTTCCAGAATCTAAAGCTTTCATTTGTCTATAACCCTCATGTTTATAGGGAAACCTTAAAAACATAAGCTGAGTGTAACTGATGCGATGTTTTCTGAGTTTGCCAAGAGCCTAAAACAAAGGTCTGGGAGGTATGAACTTCATTGTTCATCTCTTGGATGTGAACACTGAAGTCTGTTGACGGTTTAAATTACCATTTTATCAGAAATCGTTAACTAATATGCTTATTTGTCATTGTTGGATGTAGTGGCAAATATTGGGGAAGGATGCAGTGGAGCAGCTAGTTGCTACCAAGGATTATTACTCTCCCACTTCCAAAATTAAAAACACCTCTGCCCTTCCCCTAAATGGAGGGGAGGGTACACCGTTCATCCCCTTCCAAGTACCAAAAGCCTTGACTACTTCCTGGGTACCAAATACAAATTTCAGACCTTCCTGGGTACCAAAAGCCTTAATGACCCCCTCCCCAGTTTCCAAAAAACTCCTGCGTTTCCCTGCCAATTACTACAGTACAGTTACTTTGTCTGTACAACAATCTGCAGCACACTGAAAACCTAAAAACTGAGAGGAAGGGGATTGAGGTAACAGTATTGTGTCATGTTGGTTATCTTGCCATGTGACTTCAGGGATGTTGCTGCTGCTTGGAATACAGCTTGTAAGGAATTTAATTCAAAAGGAAAAGACAAAATAAAGTTTTAATTGTGGGTAAAGTAAATGTGTATATATAAACAAAATATTGAATACTTGTATTCATTGATGTGTAATATATATAATATGTAATACTATAGAGAAAATTGGGATTCTAACATCTTAAATTGAAACTCTGTGACGGGAAAGGTAAGTTAGTAGTGAATGCTTTTAATTTTCCTAAGAGTCCTATTTAAAATAAAAAAAGGGGGGGGGGGGGAGTGGGTACAGGATGGTTGACCCTGCTGGAATCTTACTAGGGACATATACTACTCTTGTGCAGTTCACATTGGTATTGGTGGCATTTCTGTGTGTACTTGACGGACAGTAGTCTACGACCCTACAGAAATTATTGGTGCAGACTTTGTCAGAATAGAATAGGAATAAGGAATAGTTAAGATTTAAAATTCTTAACAGGTAGAAAGTGGTATTAGTTGTTTGCCTGGTATCTCTTAGTTACCTGTTTCATTTTAAGTGGTCTGTTACTGCATTTGTGAACCCCTTATGCTTAACAATTTGTCCCAACTTGTATTTAGCTTAGACACTCTGGTTACATTCCCCAGACCTGAAGAAGAGCTCTATGAAGCTTGAAAGCTTGTACCTTCCACCAGCAGAAGTTGGTCCAATAAAAGATATTACCTCACCTACCATGTCTCTTTCAGTAAAAATAAACACAATCAGCCTTTAAAGCCATGGGGGTGGTATAATTTGTGGTAAGAGAGAGAAGTTTGCAGTTGAGCTTCTGTCAAAACATACATTAAAATCTACTTTGCTAAATTTAACTTATGTTTGTCCTTTTAGAAGGGAGGAGTAACTTTTGTGGTCGAAACAGTTTATAGATGCTTATATAATAGGTTTATGGGGAAAATAATGACATAACCTAACACCATCTAGTGATCTTCGTTCTTGTGTGTGTAGCAGATTTCAGTTTCAGTACAGTTTCCCTAATTTCAAAATCTGAAGACAAGGTAACATGTATGGGCTAATTTAAAATTCTGTCTTGTGTAAACCCCCCCCCCCCATTAAAAAAAAATCACACCATGATCCGTGGAATGGAAGACTGTGATTTTCTAATTCCAAGTGTTCAAATGCTTATTGATACAGTATTTTTATAAGTAGGGATGTATGAATCTTTGATTTTAAATACAAATCCAGACATCTTAAAATATGAATGAATCAAACATTGATCTATAGAACAGAGTAAGTCTGAATCGCCACAGTCCAAGGACATTGCAGCTGATGCGTGGACCTAGAGTAGTATAACTCGGATGTTCCTCAGCCTAACTTCTACTTGTATTGGTAGTAAGTTTACAGACAAGCCTTTATGTGACACTGTACTGTTTTGACAGCAAGCACACAGGCACTACTATTTCTGATAACTTTAAAAATATGCTAGAGGCATTGTAGGTGGCAAAAACCGGCAGCCGTGTTCATTATGGAAACACTGTTAACATTAAAACAAAAACAAAAAAAGCTTTCAGCAATTGTAATATTTATAGAATGAGCTGTTTGTACACACCCTGTAACTGTGCATTCATGATGATGATTTATTGAAAACTGATCAGTACACGGTGGTGGTTGCATTACTCCATTACACTCTCCAAAATCTATGACAAACAGAGGGATATAGGATTGTCTATAGATTATTTGTTCAGGAGATGGTCAGAAAATATAAACCTGCCTTGATTGGAAAAGTACTCACCTTGTAATTCTCTGAAGATCTCAGCAGCATTTGTCATGTAGAAAACTCCGCAAGTTCTTACGATTTTTTTATCCTCAAAGAGCATGTATAGTCTGGCATGTGTGCTCTGCCCTACTCAGCATGGTCTAACAATAAGTATTTCAGGGGTTCCAGAACATTCTCCCCATATCTTTTAAGAGCAGGAAGCAAGAGCTCCGCCCTAACCTTCTAATTACACCAAGATTGCAAAAAATATTTCTTCAAAGTGACTAACATCAAAGCTCAGAAATGGGCAAATGAGTAAGCACTCCTACAGAGGGTAAACATATTCCTTTCTATTCAAAAACCACCAAACTCTTGAAGGGAGGCATATGGGTGTGTGTGAAGTAAGATACAATCCTCAAAAAATCAGAATGACAAACAGGTAGAGAAAAGAGCAGGGGAGAAAAAAGCATATCCTAGAAAATATCACATATGACCACTTAATGGCTTGTAGGATGTGTCCCAAGAAATGAATTTACTTTGTGATTCTCTAGCTTCACACGAATCAGGTCATTCTAATATGTAGTCAGACAGCCACACAGACATGATCCTTGTGGGAAAACCTTGAGTAGGGCACTGATGTCAAATGAAACTAGAAAGTTGAATGGACTTCTTACACTCGCTCATTGAGCCAAAATGACTTTACACAAGAGAAAGTATTGAGATACCTGGAATACAGTGGCTCAAAATGGGCATTTTTTAATTTGCTCTTTACTCCATGAAGACTCCAAGCCATGGGCGACTTTAATAAGGAGTTGAAGTGTCAAACCCTGTAAAGAGCCTGACCTCCTAAAGGTTGGGGAGACATTGATCTACTTTTGTGTTCTCCAAGAGCCCCCAAATGTATCTATGGTAGGAAGAGAGGTTAGTGGTAGTCTGAGACCGAGTAAAGAAAATAGTCCATGTCTAGGTTAATAAGTGATACATCTGGGCCCATTTGTACCGCATTAGAAATTTGCTATAAAAATTCTTCCATGTTAGGGCTTGTAGAAAGCAGTCAGGTTTGACCACTTGCATAAAGACACTATGCTTGCAGAGTTCTGCCCTGTCAAGAGCCACACTGAAATAGGGGGAGAACAGATACTAACATTATGACATCCTTGTAAAGTAGATAGAATTTATCTCCCACATTACAGCGGGCAGATTGAGACAGAGAGTTAAGCAACCTGCCCCAAGCCAGTACATCCAGGGAATAGAGTTGGGAATATAACTCAGACAGTCCTGGCCCTCAGCCCTGTACTTAATGCTGCCCTTTCCCAACAATTTTTATCTACAAGAAGTGCTATACTTATGTAATTGTATTAATCCTTTTTCATAGTGAACACAAAAGTAAGCTATGCAGTTTATTTTTATTTTAAAATTATTGTATATACACCTTATGTATCTTTTCAGTTTATACAGCATTTTAAATTAAATTGTTCACTTAGTGCGTAGTATTCAAAACTTAGTGAAAGCCACACAAGACATTAAATGGATAGCTAAATAGCGTTACTTAAAGCATATTTTAATTACAAATATACTTCTAACTTTTATAAAGCGGCTTTTACTGATTTTCAAAATATTGTCTTATCTGACTTTTCCTATTAAGTCTTTGAATACAATTGGCTAGCATTTGGGATCCATTAAAAAAAAAAAAGGCAGATTCATCATATCCCTAATTGTTTCTTTACTGGTAAAATGCTCAATTTTGAATATTTTTGCTATGTTAATAATATATTTCTTGGCTATTTAAAAAGCTTTGCGTCACTTGCATAATTGTGTGTGTCAGTGACTGAGAAGCAAAAACTTATTTCAAATTGGGGGGGAACCTCAGGGGGAAGATTTTCAAAGTCTCTAAGGTATTTAGGAGCATATGATCAGTGAGACTTCTGCTGCTAAGTCACTTGTGATTTTGAAAGTAGTCCCTAAATTCTAGCTTAACTCTTGGTATCTGTTCTTCAAATATATCTTTTGTATTGATTAAATATATGACTGAAATGGTTTTAAAGCAGGATTGTGTTAGCATACTTCTATGTTGAATGGAAAATGTATATATACATATGTGCAATATTATTCTGCTTTCTTCCACGTAAAGGGTGAAATCAAAATTGCTGTTTCTATTGAAGACGAAGCCAACAAAGACCTGCCTCCTGCTGCTCTGCTTTATAGGCCAGTTCGTCAGTATGTTTACGGAGTCCTGTTTAGTTTGGCAGAAAGCAGAAAGAAAACTGAAAGACTTGCTTTTAGAAAGAACAGACTTCCACCAGAATGTATGTACTCTAGCCATCATTTTTCTCTTCAAAACTCCATAATCTTATGCACATTTTCAGCATGATCAAAACTTAGAGTAATTATTAGGCTTTCATGAATGTCACTGAGATAAAATTTTAATGTTCTGTCAAAAATGGGTCCTTATAAATCAATTACTTTATAATCTTTTTTCTTACTATATTTATTTCCTTTAATTATTTAATGAATATAAATGATAGGAGTCAGTAAGCAAAATTGGAGGTTTATAGTTGGAAAACTAACATGAAAAAAATGTACAGTCTGCCTACTGCCTGACTTTTTCTGAATAGTCTGTCATTTTTGGTCCTGGTATGCTCTTTAGATTCAAAGTATTATGTTAGGACTTGAATGTAAGAAATTTCTCTTCCTCTTTCACACAAATATTAAAATAGTTTTCACAGAAATGTTAAATGCATATGTCAAATGAATATGTCAGCTTTCCCTGTTTTTCCCCTCTGCGTTTCCAGAATACACTGTCTAGTATATTTCCGCTGAATTTAGTTTTGTTTCTTTTTAGCTTGCAAATGTTGACACATGAAAATTTAATTTTTATTACACTGTAGTTTGCTTAGGCTTCAGGTATAACAACTTGGTCATAAACCAACTAACAATTTAAAAACTACACTTTTTGTGAGCAGATTTGTTACAGGGGCTGTTTGCTAATGCAGTTAAAAGCATGAGTGCTAGTGCTCACTTTAATCAGATATACACATTTTCAAATCTGTAGTTGCCAGTTATTCATTTCATTTGAGAAAATCCCAGTTTATATGTGGAATGGTTTTCTTAATGTCAAACACATACCAAAAAGTGGTTGAACCTCTGTAACAAGATCTTGGGAAGGTTAGGGAAAAGCAAAGTATTAAATAGATGATTGTCAACAGGAGAAAAGGTAACATATTTATTTGTAGGATTCTGCTGTCAGTAGACTAAATTTAAAAAGCAAATATTTAGACTTGTTTGCTGTGAAGATGTCCTTTGCAATTTTCATGTCTAAGGCTACATACAGTAATCATTTGTATGAATTATTTTCATTTACACCTCTCCCTCCCACCAATTTTTAGTTGGAACAAGCTATTGTGAAATATTTTGTGACTCGTATAGGCAGGAGGAGAATGTTTCACTGAGATTCAAAAGTCCTAAAGTAAGAAATAGTTTGAAATAAGTAGTCAGATTACCCCTTTTGTGAGTCTTTTTTTTTTTTTTTAATCCGCCTTTCTCAAACAGAATAATTTCCAAACCCACAAGTTCACACACATAGATTCTAAACACACTTGTGTTTAACAGAGTTTTAGGAGATTGGCTTTGAAATAATAAAGTTCTTTGCAATGTTCATTGTTGCTGACTTGGATTACTGTCCTTGAAGCTGCTGTATAGATTTACTTACAGTTTTATGCACCTAAATAGCTAAAGTGCTTAAAGCTGTAAGTGCTGAAACCCTTAACTATCTTAGCTTTATTCAGGTTTCCTTTTTTCTCTTGAAAAACTGCAGAGTTCCCTAGAGTTTTTGAGCTACCTCGCTGGGCCCCCCCTCTTCCCTCCCTTAGTTTATACTGCCCTTCAGACTTTCCTTAGACTGTGGAGGCAGAAGTTGCTGCTGACTTAGCTCTCACTATCCTTTGGTGTTCCTAATGAGGGTGGTGCTGCTAACAAGGAAATAGGGGTACCAACTCTCCCTTTTGGTTTCCTTAAACTTTTATGTTTCTAGAAGTAAAATGTCTTCTATTTCAGCCAGTTAAACATTTATTGACTTGCTTTAAATTTCTGAATCACTTCTATTGGCTACAGTCATTTGCTTCTATGAGTAGAAAACTCCTAGCAGAGGCTCTCTTTTTCTTTTAATGTAGGAAATTCTCATGTGATGATGTCTGTTTATTGCAGTAGTATCCCAGCGCCCCGGTTGTGGTTCTTATTGTGCTAGGTGCAGAACCTGTAATTAAGACACAGAACTTGAGTTCAAGAGAAGTTCAGTTTTCTGCTCTGCCCAAGCATGTTGGTGCAAATAAGGATTATTTTTTTACTAATATAAGTAAGAAATACAGTGGATTCTGCTTAATAGCAATCCTGATATTAATGACTTCCGGTTAATAGCAGCATTTTGCCAGGAACCAGTCCTGCCCTATTTACTTTAATAATATTCGGATATTGGCAACAGGTTTGTAGCGTATGACAACTTTTTGACATGCCTTTCTTGCCTGCAACACTGCAAACCTGCCTGCAGCTGGGAGGGGAGGCTGCAGACAGGGCAGCAGCAGGAAGGGGAGGGCTGCAGCCTGGATACTGGTGGCTCTCCTTGGGGAGTAGGGATGCTGGGGGCCTTCAGGACTGCATGGTACCTCTGTGCTTTCCAGGCTGTGCCCTATTCTGGCACCAGGGGCCTGATCTCAGCATGTCCCAGTGCTTCTTTCCCTGGCTGCAGTCCCATAAACCTGCTTGTGGGGCTGCACCTAGGGAAGGAAGAGCTGAGAAGTGCTGAGCACCAACTGCAGACAGGTTTGTGGGGCTGAAGGGAGAGGTACCGAGCACGTTCTCTTCCTTGGCTGCAGCCCTGCAAATTGTCCACTTATTTGCAGCCTCCAGATAATAGCTTCTTTTTGCTGGGAACCGAGAGGTTGCTAATAAGTAGAATTTATTATAATGTTAATAAGAACCTGCAGTTTCTGAAGAGCTTAGAATCTAAAAAGACAAAAATTAAAGGATAGAGGCAAGAGATAAAACATACAAGCAAAGTGCTCAGGGTTTTGATGGTTACGTGCTAATTTCTTGTATGTTTTTTCAATTTAAAGTATTTTTATTTCTTTATTTTTTATTATGGTGGCCAGGGGTATGGCAAAATGGGATGAGTAAAGAAGATCAAGCCATTTTATCAGAAAGCGGAAGGTGAGGAGAAGAGGGAGGGAAGGGACAGAGATCAAGGAGACCACAGAGAGTTAGTTAAATTACATTTAAGGTGCCCTATACATCTAAAACATGCAGCATTAAAAAATGAACTGTTAAAAAGTATGGAAACAAACAGCTAAGGCAGCCTGGTATGGCCTTTGATCTCCAGTCTCCAACTCCAGCCTGACTCTGACCCTGACTCTTGCTTATGGGACCTGGCTCTTGCAATTCCTCCAACTCCTGCTCGGTGACTACCATCCCTAGTGTGCAGACCTCAGCCCAGCTGTGACTGCTAGGCCAGACTGCCTATGCCCTGGTCCCTTACAGTATGGGTGCTCCACTTCAGGGCACATGTGCTTTTGGAGATTTTTGCCAGCAGTGTCTGATTGGTCCACAAATGCAGCTTGATTATCCTTGTACCCCTTACTGAGGAGATATAGGGGCAGTGCCTCACCACCTAGGCCTGAAACAGGGCTTTAGTGTCCTGCAGCATCCACTTTAGGTAGCTTGTTTATTTACATGCTAAATACTTAGATGAATAGATAGTGTTAGTTTAGTGCTTAGTGTAGTGATTAGTTTTGTTTGTATAGTTAGTGTAAATAGCTTTAGAGAAAATTTATTGGAACATAGGGTTTATTTCCCCCATGTCTTCTCAATTCCCTAGTCAGAACGGGGAGTTTAATTTTCTAGGTTTACTGTTTTCTTGATGGGAATGCCTAAATCTCCTTGCTTTGTCATGTGATGTCTGCAGGGATGCTATTCCCTTGAATGACAACCACATAAGTTTTCTCTGTTGTTTAGAAGAAGTTCATGTTCTTTTAAGTTTAATATTTGTAGATCATTTGGCAGGATAACTAAAAAGATCAGAGAAACCAAATTAGAAATGTTTCTCATAGATTCATCTGTGTGGGTCTCTTCAGGTCCAGAGCCTCGAACCACATTTGTATAAGGAAATGCAGAAATTCAGAGTACTCTGAGTTTCTGTGACTCCCAGGACCCATGCAACCAGTAGGATGGTGCAAGGAGATCATATTGAAGTCGTGTTACAACACCTTCTAAACATAGGAGCCGACCTCGATCACCTCAAAAAGAAGTGGGCAATAAGAGGCTGAAATTGCCTGAAGAAGTCACTGCTATGGAGACTTCATGTCCTGATAAAGACATTGCTAAGGCTCTAGGAGATTTCAGTACTGGTGCTTGGTTACTGATCAGGAAAATCACTACTTTAGCACCTAGTGTTAAAAATCCGTCGGTGCACAGGCTGAGATGGTACTGACATTGAAGCCTGGCTCTATTAGCTTAGTACTGAGTAAACTTTTAACAAAGAGTAGACTCACTGCCTCTACTAAGCCTATGGTACTGAGTGTATTTGCAATGCCTAGCAAGTAAGTGGTACTGGCTGTGACTTCTCTAAATAAGTGTGCAGTGCTGATGAGGCTGTGGAGGGCCATTTGGTGCCATGTAAGTCTATGGCTCCTCTGGTACCAACAGTGGCTCGTAGGGGAGTAGGGTCCAAGTTGCCTTCTCTCTTTTCGTCACCTGTACTGAGTAGATTTATGTTGTCTAAAGACTTAGTAATTTCAGAAGAACCAGAGTCCTCTCTACTAGCAGAGGATATAGATGTTTTGGTGCTGGACACAAGATTGTCTCCAGTACCATCTTACTCTGCTTTACTCTCCGGATCTAGAGTTCTGTCTCCAGTCACTCTACCATCTTTTGCTCTCTCATTTGAATCTGATGTTTATTCATCAGATTCTTACCTATGTGTGAAGAACTCAGATTACTCTTCCAGGGCTTCCTCCCCAAAGTTCCACTTAGATAGGGATCTACAACATCTAGACAGGACAGATACATAATATCACCCTCAAATGACCTGGTACCAGTCACCTTGTCCTCAGCCATATCCATATGGGGCACATCAGGCTGTTGTGGAATTCATGAGATAATGAGTATTATCTGAGAATAATCAGGGATTCTGAGACAGTGAATCTGTGGAGGCAGCCAGCTCTACCATAAGATCCTCTGCATCAGTCTCAACAGCCATTTGAGGAGGAACAACAGACTGAAGAGGGAATTTTAGTACCAGCAAATATATCTTCCTTGCCTGATGAGGCTGTAATGCCTCCACCACCATTATATGCTGGCAATTCTAAGCAGTTTCAGGACTCGATGAAACAGGTAGCTGAATCACTACAGATCCCCTTGGAAGAAATCCAAGAAGCTCCACACAATTTCATGGAGCTTCCACACTTCAGCCACATGGTGAGTAGGCCTGCCAATTAATGATGCCCTGCTGGAGCCAGCTCAGACAGTCTCGTAAACTCTAACTTTAGCTCCAACATGTAAAAGAGCTCACATGAAATATTATATACTGTCACAAGGATCTGAGTACCTTTTTTTCCCAACCAGTACCTAATTGGTTAGTGATGATGTAGCAAATGAACGTAACCAACAGTTTTCTAAAACAACATCACACGAGGAAAAATCAAAATCATTTGGATCTCTTTGGTCGTAAGATCTACTTAGTACCAGTTTGCAATTCAGAGTAGCAAACTACCCTATCAAGCTCTTATGGCAAAATACGATGACATCAATTATAATAAGCTTGCTTACTTTATTGAGCAACTACCATAAGAGTATGAAACAATTTCAGTTCATCATCTCTGAGGGTCATCTTACAGCCAAGCCATCTCAACAGGCTGTTTTAGATGCAGCAGATATAGTGTCCTGATTCATGGCTACTGCAGTAGTCATGCTTCATGCATCTTGGTTCCATCCAAAAGAGGTCCAAACACTCTCATTTGGGGAACCAAAACTATTCAGTGAGAGGATAGCTGAGTCACTTAGTTCACTTAATGTTCCAGAGCGATCCTCTGTTCTCTTGGCATCTATACTCCTGCTAACAGAAGAAAATCTAACAGGCCTCAGTCATTTCAGAGTTTTGTTCTGTATAGATAGTGTTTCAGCAAAGAACATCTAAGCCATTCGGGAAACGGCCAAGATTCCAGAACAAGAGACCTTGACCTCTGCAAACAAGACTACATAGCAGACTTCATCTGGCAAGTATTTATTTTGATATGCAGGTTGAGAGCTGCAAACCATGCTACCATTCAGATTCAAAGTTCCACTCTCCTCCTCTTCTCCGGTTATTTAGAAATGATCTGACCAATCTGGGTGTTCTGGGAAAAGATAACATCCAACAGGTGGATGTGGGAAGTTATAACATCTGGGTACACCATCCACTTCCATTCTGTGCTGGCTCCTCACCCACCTTCCTTGCTGGTCTCTGTGACCCATGAACAGACTAAGCAGATTACAAGCACCCCAAAAGATACAGATCTAAAAAATTACTTATTTGGAATAAAGGACAATTCATCAGCATCACTGCAGCTATGAATTGTCAGTTACGAGGCCTTATTTGCAAGATACAATTTGGGGTAGTGTGGAAGTTTAGCTGCGAAGGTGAATATAAGACTCCAGAGCAGAACTTGAAAAGCATTATTGTGGAAGGTCAGCTAACAGCTAAAATGTTGCTAACAGGCAGCCATGGATGCATAGGACACTCTAGCTTGATCTGCGGCCACTTCTGTGACTATTCGCAGAGCTTTGTGTCCACAAGCCTCTGGCGTTTCAAAAGAAACGCAAAGCACAACTGAGGATTTGCCCTTCAAGGGCACAGAATTATTTAGCACTCGTACAGATGACAGTCCCTCAAAGATTCCAGGACCACATTCCACTCTGTGAGCACATACCACAAACTGTAAGCCGGTTAGGTGCTAGGGCAAACTAGGCAGATGACTTCTAACACCAATACAGATGATCTGAATATCCGCCCAAGAAGAAACAGAGGTTTTCTCAGAGGAGGTATTTTCCTCATCTGTTGTCACACTGCACTGGCTTCCAGGGAGAAGGTTTTCACAAGAGTTCATAGTCACACTTGAACTACTCAGGAACCATCTCTAAACTCTAACTTTTGTACGCCACCTTGCTTTCTTCCATCAGGCATGGTCTATGAGGACAGACAGGTGAGTCCTGGAAGTATCATCCATGGCTATCTCATCCACTTTTGGTCCTCACCCCCTGCTGACCCCATTCCCTGCGCCTCTTCAGGACCTTTCTCATGAAAATCAGCTCAAATAAGTGGCTTCCGTACTTTGCCTAGGAACCATAGAAGAAGTCTCCTCTGGAATATAGGGGAAGAGGCTTCTAATCCTGATATTTTCTTATTCCAAAGGAAAAAGGGGATTTTGTCCTATTCTAGACATGAGAAGACTGAACAAATATATATGCCATCTCGGATTCAGGATGGTAACTCTAGCCTCCATCATCCTTGACCTTCAGGCTCAAGATTGTTTCATGGCTGTCTACAAGATGCATACTTCCATATCACCATCCATCCTACCTGCAGAAAGTACCTGCAATTCACAATGGGGTCCAGTCACTACCAATACAAAGTGGTACCATTCAGTCTCTCCACAGAACCAAGAGTCTTTACAAAATGTCTATCTGTGGTGGTGACATATCTGAGGTGATGTCATTCACTTTTATCCCAATTTAGATGATTGATCATAGGCAGATCTCATCAGGAAGTTGCCACAACCCTGACATATGTTTTTCACCTATGCAAACAGCTGAGATTCATGGTGAATTATGGGAAATCATCTCTGAGCCCATCACAGATAATAGAATTTATAGGAAAACATAAGGACATAAAAATGGCCAATGGTCCATCTAACCCAGTATTCTGTCTTCGATGGTGGCTGTTGCCAGATGCTTCAGAGGGAACGAACAGAACAGGGCAATTTATCAAGTGATCTATCCCCCATCGTCCAGTCCCAGCTTCTGGCAGAGATTTAGGGACATCCAGAACATGGGGTTGTGTCCCTGACCATCGTGGCTAATAGCCATTGATGGACCTATGCTCCATAAACTTACATTATTCTTTTTTGAATTGAGTTATATTTTTGACCTTCACAACATCCTCTGGCAATGAGTTCCACAGGTTGGCTATGCATTGTGTGAAGAAGTACTTCCTTACGTTTGGTTTTCAAACCTACTGCCATTGGGTGACCACTGGTTCTAGTGTTGTGAAGGGATAAATAACACTTCCTTATTCACATTCTCCACCCTTCATGATTTTATAGACCTATTTCCCCTCCCCCCCGTCATCTCTTTATTATTATTATTTTTTTAACTGAACAGTCCCAGTCTTTTTAAACTCGCCTCATATGAAAGCTGTTCCATGCCTCTAACCATTTTTGTTGCCCTTCTCTGGACTTTTTCCAATTCTAATTTATCTTTTTGAGATGGGGTGACCAGAACTGTATGCAGTATTCAAGGTGTGGACATGCCATGGATTTATATAGCAGCCCTAATCAACTCCAAATTAGCAAAAGCATATCTTCCTGAAGAAGGATTTTTCTCTTCATACAGTAATCACTGGTATCAAATCTAATCCAGCAACTACAGTAAGAAATTGCCTCAAACTTCTAGGCCACACGTTTGCTCGCATGCATGATGCCCCTAGCCAGACTTCACCTGTGTCCATTACAAGGCTGGTTAAGGTCAAGGCATTGTGACAGTCAGACTAGAAGGCTGCAAGAGGGTACTAGAAGGCAGATAAATTAGCCCCAGAATGTTAAAGGCCCTCTTCCCTAGTAGTTGAGAAGCGGTTACCTCAGGTCAGTGAGGGACACCTGATTCCAATTAAGGCCTGCCTGAGGCCTTTAAAAACTCCTCCTCTGGTGAGAGAAAAGGGGGAGGAGAGAGAGACACTGCTGCCAGGCTAGTGGCAGCTGGGAAATAAGCTTCTCCAGAGTGGGAGGCTGGACTCCTTCCCATAGGGGAAGCTGTCAAACCTGAGGCCTGCTGGGCAAGACACCCAGGGCAACCAACAGGGCGACACCCTGCACCCGGGAAGAGGCAGAGAAAGATATCCCACTGGGTTTTCTTTGTTTATGGGACTATTTTCCTTTTTGTTTGGTGGAAGATCAATCCTTAAGCCAACCTTCAGGCCTACCCTTAAAGTACGACTAAGGGAGCACAGAAGGGGGAAGGCAAACTCTGCCGTGAGTGGGGCTGATTACCCCAGGCCTGCCATCGCCAGAGGGGGAAGCACTAAATCTGGTGAGACGAAGGAGGTGCCTTGCCACAGCATATAGTGAGCATGCAAATGGTGGTCCCAGTGCGTATCCTATCAGCTCTGAACTGGTGGGTAGACCACAAGAATGTTCAGAGCCCTCTTCTCCATATCTCCCCTTGAAAGATGTTGGTCACAGATGCATCAAGTACAGGTTGGGGCGCACATCTGGATTGTGTCCATAAACAAGGGACTTAGTCTCAAAAGGACATGACTCTTCACATAAACATACGAAAATTGTGAGCAATCAGGTTAGCTTGCATAGCATTCCAGCCTGTTCTACTGAACTCCACAAAATCTTTCCCACAACATAACTGCAGTGTACTGTATGAACAAGCAAGGAGGTGCCTTCTTATCATCCCATATCAAGAGTCAATGAAGTTATAGATATGGTGTTTATGAACATGGAATATCCTGTCACTTTTCATCTTCCAGGAGCCAGCAACAACCTAAAATACTTCCTAAACAAGCAATCCATCTCCAACCACAAATGGTCTCTGAACAGCTCCATCTTAAACCAGTATA
Source organism: Terrapene triunguis (assembly GCF_002925995.2). Lineage (NCBI taxonomy): Eukaryota > Metazoa > Chordata > Testudines > Emydidae > Terrapene > Terrapene triunguis. The sequence continues at coordinate 32,858,569 of NW_020664440.1, forward strand.
ATGGGAAATTCTATTATAGACTTGTTTGCCACTAAAGACCATATGAAATGCCCATCCTTTTGTTCTAGGGAGGCATGAGCCCTCAATCATTGCAAGACACCTTCCTCATAGAGTGGGATGAAGGTCTCATGTATGCAATTGTGCTGATTCTCTTGATTCCAAGAGTGATGTGCAAAATCAAACAGGCTGCAGTCATACTGTTACGGATATCTTCAGGATTGTTCTAGCTAACATAGCTCCGTAAAATGTCTGTCTAGGCTTCTGTACCACTGCAAGACAGTCCATTCATAATATCACAGAAACAAGGTGAGGTATTTCATCCATGCCCAAAGTCACAATATTTGATAGAATGGTTGTTGGTCACCTGAGTGCTACCAACAGAAGCTGCTCACTACAAGTACAAGAGATCCTGCTGCAAAGTAGAAGGCTCTTCACAAGGAAGACTTACTCCTTTAAATGAAAAGATTTTCATTTTGGGCAGCCCAGCACAATCTCAACCCACTGAAGGCTTCTGTACCAAAAACCCTCAACTATATTTTATATTTGAAACACCCTGGACACTCGATTCTATCAAAGTCCACCTGGATGCAGTCTCACCACACTACCCTCCAGTACAGTCATGCTCAGTTTTTTTCTCATCCTCTGGGATCCAGATTTCTAAAGGTGTTACTGCATACTTACCAACCAGTCAACAGAATGCCCTCCAAGGTGGGATCTTAATGTTATTCTTACAAATCCCATGGAGCCCCCCTTTCACCCTCTTTCTGAATGCTCTTTATATCACCTTACTCTGAAGACAGCCTTTTTAGTCACCATTACATCAGCGAGAAGGATCAGCGAACCCCAAGCTCTCATGACTGACCCTCCTTACACAGCATTCCACGGAGATAAGGTTTGGTTGGCAAAAAATAACTTACATGGACACTGTCTATTCAGTTTTAAAAGGATAAGTATATGTGTCTCTGAATCTTCTTTAAAGTTTTTATTATTTTTCACCCATGCTTTCCTTTAAGGTTTTTTCTCTCCTCTTTCGCTGTGTGGAAGACTTACACAAACAGGGAAATCTTGATTATGGTTAAACAATATACAGAAAGTGAACAAACTGGAAAAAAAAATAGATTTTTTCCCCAATAGCTTTCATTTACAGTAATAGGAACTTTGGCGTGGGGAAGTAGGGAGTTGTTGGGTTTTTTTTGTTTTTTTTTTGTTTGTTTGTTTTGGACACAAGTATTTTTTTAGTTGACTATGTCCTTTTAAAAAAACTCTGAGAAATGTATTATTCCTTTGCAGTAAATAGTAACATTTATTGTTGAGCCTGATGCAGAGAAAAGCATGTATTTTTTTCAGGAAGAAGCAACCTGTTGAACAAACAAAATCTTCTTGGAAATTAGGATGAAAAATTATATGTAGCTATTTTCCTCCTGGCAATTAACTTAAATTTGTTCGTATGGAATTTCCAATTATAGTGACTAATTCATCCAACATTAAATTTACCAAGATGATAGTATTGCCTATTTATCCCTTGAGTAAGGGTAGAATTACACTGCAATCATTTAGTCTTCTGCCAAGATGTTTATTCATTGTTCAGACCTAAACAAAGCTGTTTTGTACTTTATAGATTTGATTTCAGAATGCCCTTGGGCTTCTGTGTAGGGCCAGGTCTTAAGTCCCACCAGTTCTTCCCATTGGATACCAGCTTACGTCTAATTATACATAAGAACTTAAGTTGTCTTTCTTGCATATATGAAGTGGAATGAGACCACAGCTTATCTTCTGTTGGCGAAACAAATTAGATGGAGGAAGCTACAATTTGAATTTCAGCCATTATTTTCTTCCTTTTGTGCAAAGGAGTCAAGTTTCCTAATTGCAATGTCCACTACAGCACTGAGATCATACAGTTAGAAAGTACACAAAAATAGTCAGTCCTGGCCTTGTGCATATACTGAACGAGAATGGTAGCAAGATGGAACCCTGCAGCACCCTGCACAGGAACGTCCTTAGGATTGATGATACAAATACAATCTTCTGGGGCTTCAGCCTTCAAGGAACAAAGCTGCTCAAGGAGCCCTATCCCACTCTCACATAGAAATAACTTCAGGCAAGTCAACAGTACTTAATGTTCACTGGGACTGAAGGCAGCTGATAAATCTAATATCAGCGTAGACACCTGATCACTACCCATTGCTGGGATGAGATTGTTGTCCAATGTGACATGGGTGGTTTTTGTGCAATATCCAGATCTGTAACCAGATTGACGGGGGCTAGGGAGATCTAAGGCATCTAGTTATTGTGATTCTTTTTTTACCAGTCTTCTCAATTACCAATTGTGGCAACTTGAGCAGCTGTGTATTCATGTTATATAGTATTTTCTGAGAGAGAGATTTTATATACAACATATATTGCACACACATATGCGTGAATATATAATTCTTCAAGTATGTGTCTGTCGCTGTAGGTGTGCATGGCAGGTAGTAAAGCTGGCTTCTATTCCCACTCAAAGGGGACATAGAGTCGCAGAAGAAGACTGATCTTAAAGATAGTGCTTAAACTGAAGGAGCTCATGAAACATCGCTCTTCCAAAGACAAAGGCCCTAAGCAATCAAAGATCCAGTACTAATATGGTGCTGATACCCCTGACAGAGTTGAGTAAGGCCCCAAGATAAGCCCTGGAGGCATGTTCCTAGTACTGAAGAAGTGACTAGAACTGGAACCAGCTCCATATTTCCCCATGGCACCACCTTCTGAAGAAGAGAAATACTTCTCCTCACCATCACCGACACTCCTTGACAACGTCAAGCGGAGATCCATCTCCTATGCCATTGGAGAATGACCCCAAGGAGAGCATAAGGGCTTCAGATCACTGCCCAAAAAGGTTTGAAAGTGGGACTCGGTTGGCCTCTCTGAACCACATCAGCATCTGTATGGCATTTCAGCTTGGCCATATTGGCATTACTGAGGTCCTTCATCCTGTGTGTCAAAGAAATTACCCTCTTGTGCTTCTAGCAGGAGGAGGAGATCCCATTCTCTGGCACTATCATTGGTTAGGTCATCCACACTGGAAACAGATGTGGGGCTGCAGGAGATGATGAGGGGGGGAGGGGGCCTACCACAATGATCCCTGTCTCCACCCAAGGAAACCTTCTTATCTCTGGATGAAGCGGTGACCCCAGCCTAGCCCCCACTACCGTGATCAGTGACTTTAAATCCTTCCGGGACTTCTAGTCCAGAATTGTGGAGACCCTCGATATTGAGACCAAATTCATACAAGAACAGTCTTAAGTTTTTTTATATTTTCAGTGTGACAGCACTGGCCAGGTTCACTCTCCTACTCATTAACGAGTGGATAGAGGAACTGGAAGGACTATGGTAGATCCTGGCCATTTCTCCGCTCACTTGGAAGTGGAAAGAAAAGAAGTATTACATGCCCTAGAAGGGCTTAGAGTGTTTCTATGCCCACCCAAACACAAGTACAAGAAAAACTGAAGTTCACTAAACATATTCATATGGACAAGGATCCTAAGAAATTAGACCCTTTTTGGATGCAAGGCACATTCATCAGCCTCACTGCAGCTTTGGGTAGGAAACTACCAGGCATTATTCACTAAATACAGTTGCTTCACATGTGAGAGGGCCACTTCTTTCCTTTCAAAAATCCTGCAGGAGTACAGTGATGAAATGAAGGAGAGCATTAAGGCGGTCCAGATGGATACAAGGATATTGCTGCAGGCAGCCATGGTCACATCTGATACATCTGCAAGGTCAGTGGCCATGGCTGTCACAATCAGATGAGCCTTGTGGCTCCCGACATCGAGGATACCAAGTACAGTTCATGATAGAGGACCTATCCTTTCAGGAGATGGAGCTCTTCAATCAGAGGACAGACAGATTAGTCCATTTCCTCAAGGACTCAAGGGTCACACTATGGTACGTCGGAATTTACACACTGTCTCCCTACAAAAAGCCATACAAGTACCCGCCAGCAAAGGCAGAGGATGTTTTCCTACCACCAGGGCAGACAGCCCACAAAGCAAAACCCAGGTATTGCAGGGGACGCCAGTCTTCTGCCTCCTTAACCAACCCAGTGTCTTCACAGAGAACAGATTTGACAGGAGAGTGAAGAGTTACATCAGTTTGTCATATCACAGCTGATCTGAAGCCTGCCCCCATGTCCAGGGACCATCTTGCCCCTTTCCACCAGGCCTGTGTGGTTATCACAGCTGTCAAATGAACATTAGACATCACTGCCCAAGGCTTCCTTTTCCATTTCCACTCCCTATGCACCCTTCCTTTCCAGTCCTCCTTTTTTGTTTTGCCACCTGTTCATCACCATTAGCTGCACAAAAATAAAGTTGTAGGGATGAAAGTAGCCGATGCTTAGGAAGTATTTTGTATTTATGTGCTGTTTTGGGAAATATTCTTCATTTTACATCCCTCCAACTCTTTAATCAAACATGTAAGACCTAATTAGGAGAATATCTGTGTAAAAAGAGAAATTAAGTAGCTTATCTTCCATTATGCCATTATGATAGAGAAAAATAATTTGGATAATAAACTAATTAGGTTAAAAACAAGTTGACAGTAATATTCCTACAATATATTTGTGTTTTTATGAAAACTCTTGCATATTAGAGAATGTGTTGAAGTGAGTGCATGTGAAAGAAATAATCCTTCAGGACCTTGCTGGTTGGCTACTAGTCATGCAAATTAGCATACATGATACAGAATCAGTACAGCCAATATAACGTCTAAACAGCACCTGGGTTAAAATGACCTATTGATTTAAATGGGGAGGCTATCTGTATATGAAGTTTAAAATATACAAGACTTTGAATTTTTTTTTCAATTGTTTTTGTTCTGTAGTTTCACCAGTGATAATTAAAGAATGGGCTGCTTACAAAGGAAAATCTCCCCAGACCCCTGAACTGGTGGAAGCGCTTGCATTCAGGGAATGGACCTGTCCCAATCTGAAGAAGCTGTGGCTGGGAAAAGCAGTAGAGGACAAGAACCGAAGAATGAGGGCATTTTTGGCCTGTATGAGATCAGATACACCAGCAATGCTCAATCCAGCTAATGTGCCCACTCATCTTATGGTGCTCTGTTGTGTATTAAGGTGAGGGTTTATCAATCACAAATTAAAATAGCATAAAAGAAATGCGTTACTACACTGTATAATATATTGCTCTATCAAGTCTTTCTCTAATCCTGCATTAAACCATGACTTTGAAAATTAATAATTCATATTGCAAGTAATTTTGGAAGAAATGACTTCCTCACTTCTGTTATTCTTAAAAGTGTGCTAGCTACTTGTCAGTTTTTCAGCTAATTCCATAAAGAGTTGAAAGAAGAAAAATTGGCTGTTTTCTCATAGTTGCTTCTTTGCATTTGAATTGGTTTAGACTTGTTATATTTAAGGCCTCTAAGTAGCCAGGTACAAACATTGCCTTTTGGGTCACAGAAACTGGCACTGTACATTCTCAAAGAAAAACCAAAAGGTGCTGCAGAAAATGGTTGTTTAGTAGCTTTATGGGATTGGAAAGCTCATGTAAATGATTTCCCATTTACCAGGTACTAGGATTCGCTATACTAGGCTTGCTGGTTCCCTTACTTGATTTGACTGGCCCACATGAGAGGTGCAGAATTAAGAAGGAAGAGACTAGCCTTCAATTTCGGAGCTGAATTAGGAATGAGCACTCCTGTACCTTTGGCGGCGGGGGGGGGAATCCCTAGTAAGACCCAGCTCTTGCTTCTTAATCTGGCAGGACCCAAGATCTCAAGCTGAAAGATGAGATTTGTATGAATGGAAGAAAGATTTTAGGTAAATTTTTGAGATGATAAATGTAAGTTTGCCTCCAATTTAATATTAATTTATCTTGCCTTTTGAGCCATGTATAGTTTTTCTTTGAGCGATTGGTTATTGTATTCCACGGAGGGTTGTGAGCATGGACCCGGAGCTTTTAAAAGTAGTCGTGTCCATTGTTCTGCGCATGCGCCCGTGGTACTGCCTCATGGTTTCGACCAAGGCGATAAAGAGTGGTGTGGAATTATAAATAAGGCACTTGGCTTTGTAGGAGTAGAATACAATAGTTCCAATAATATTTTATTAAATCCCTTAACACATTTTAAAATAGTTTTTCTGTGATGTGACATAAATAGTTTGTGAGGTATAAAAGTTTTATTGGCACTTGTTTGGAATGACCTGCATAAAACTTGCTGTGACTTCACTTCTGAGTAATGTGTTCATCTCTGACTCATGTTGATGAAGCCTTTATACTACACCATTATTTCTTATTTTTATATGTATCATCATGCATTTCTGCTTTAGGTAGTATTTTTATGATCTATCCTACCCTTTGTTATTGAAAGCAGTGTGGGGTTCTGATGATCATGTGTGCTGTGGGGTGAGTTCACAGGCAGTGTCTCATCAGTGTATTTTGCTTGGACATTTACATCACATAATGGATATTTTCCTAATTCATCTACTCTAAGGAGCCAGCTCAATGGGTATAATGTAAAAATATTGTCAAACAACATTACTATTTTTCTTTGAGTAACTTTTGACCAAATACATATTTTTATACTATGCAAAAGTATTTGAATCAGCACAAACTACAACAATTAATGTAGACAAGGTGGGTGAGGTAATCTTTTATTGGACCAAATTCTGTTGGTGAAAGAGACAAGCTATCGAACTACACAGAGCTCACCTACCGTGTCTCTGTCATGGGATCAATAGGGCTGCAACAGTACTGCAAACAATAATTAATTTATCATTTTTAATTAGCAGGATTATCAAAATGTTGTCTGGCATTAAACCCTAAGAAATCACTTCAATCTTTTTAGCTGTGTCTTATTTTTAATTTGAAGCCTGAACAAAAAGTTTTTGGCTTCATTCTGGTGGCTTTTCTGTTCACACAGTAATACTGTTTACTTTAGCTGTTAAAGTGAGGACTCTGAATAAGTCTTCTTTGAGTGATTGCACATGTCCATTCCACTGTAGGTATTTGTGCTCTCCAGTGCACAGTTGTTGAAGAGTTTTTTTCCTTGATAGTACCTGTTGGGGCAGCCTGAGTACTCTCTGCTGTCTCATGCACATTGGGCAGTCATAAAGGGCTAACCCCCCCCCACACCCACCTCAGTGCCTTCCTACCACCTGTTACGGTTATTGAAGCTCCCTGTCCTTGCTTCTGCAAGTCTTTCTCAATACCTATATATTGTACCTATGTGTAGTTAGTGCAGTCTAGTAGTTACTCTGTTTGTTAGTTTAAAAAAAATTGTTTTTATTGTTTGAGCATGTATGAGCCCCAGTACCGGAGGTATCCCCCACACTCTCTGGATTTCAAGCCCTGCCACTATTGCGGCAAGGCTATGCCGAATAGGGACCCTCACCCCAGCTGCCTTAAGTACCTGGAGGAAGTTCATGTGAGGGACGAGTGTAGCATTTGTAAGGGCTTTAACCCTGTTCAGAAAAAAGACAGGGCAGTCAGGTTAAAATATCTGCTCATCAAATTGGCTGTGTGGCCTCCATCTGAGCTCTCTACATTGCTCTGGATACAGAGCACCTTGGCGTTGGTCAGTAGCGCACCTGCCACGCTACTGGTACCGAGAGGCAGATTGGCATCCCCAGTACCGGAGAAGAGGCATAAGAATCGGACTCAGCACGAGGACCATCAAAGAGGATGAGCTCTAAGAAAAACTCAGAAGGGTGATCAAAAAGGAAGCACTCCCCAGAGCACACCTCTAAACAGGGGAGTTCGTTGATTCCAGAGGCCAATGTGGGTCTGTCGAGCCTGGTTCCCCAAGCATCTTCATTGCCATCTCCTTGCCCCAGTGTACCACACAGTATCTTTCTGGTACCCAGTCTACTCCTGAGGTGTTTGAGGCTGCGAAAGGGTTGTTGAACCTCAGTGCTGCCATCACCAGTGGTTCAAGAGTCTCACCTGGCACCAGTGACGATGGTACCACCTCCAGCGCCTTCCCCTCCACACTAAGCAGTTCCACCAGATGTGGCATCAAGGTACCAATGAGACCGGTACCATCTAAGGGAAAGGCACAGATGATATCCCTGTCTCCGCTTCAGAGTCAGTCTTCCTCTGCAGTCCCAACGGGTACCGTACCACCTTGGTCTCAAGAAAAAGCTTCATCCTTATCAGACTCTGAAGTGGTTTCCTATGTTTCCCAACCTAGCTGGTCCCATTGGGGGAGAGATGCCACCTGCCCGCCCGGGTTTCTGCCACAATACCAGCAGGGAGTTTACAGGAGGGATCCTTGGACTGTGTATAGCTGGGGTCCAGGGACATACTAGTGGCCCTTTTGGGACCCGTAGGTTCCTCACCCCAGTCAAGAGCATCCTTGCAGCCATCTGAGCTGGCTCCATCTGCTGGGCGCCAGGAGCATCGTCGCCACAAGCATCTTGGTACTGAGCAGACTTGGGATCTCTTACATGAGCAACTGTAGGAACTGAACCATTAGTATCCTCTTCCTCCTCTCCTGATGAGACAGTCATGGTGGAGCCTATTTCTCCACTTCTGGGTGATTTATTTTAAGACTCATCAGGAGCTGTGAGGAGGATGGCTAGGGCACATGATATCCACCTGGAGGAATGGGAAAAATTCCACAAGCTAGTGGATGTTCTAATCTAGCTCCAGATAGAATAGCTCTGCCAATAAATTCGGCTTACAGCTCACCAAGATTCTCTGGCAGACCCCAGCTTCTCTGCCTCTGACTGCTGAAAGAGTAGAGAGAAGGTACTATCTCCCCTCGCGGGGGTTTGAGCACTGTATAACCATCCCTCCTCCAATGCCCCTTGAAATTGCAGCAGCCAATGAAAAGGAACGATAGGGACACCAGACTTCAGCACCAAAGAATAAAGAGGACAAGAAGTTGGACTTATTTAGGAGGAAGCTTTATTCCACAGGTGGATTAGAGCTTCACATTGTGAACCAGCAAGCTGTGCTGGGATGCTTTGATTTCACTGTGTGGGGGATGGGTTTGAAATTGAAAGACAAGCTCCCATGTGAGGCAAAACAAGAGTTCCTAACTTGGATAGAGGAGGGCAAGTTGGTCGCCAGAACAGCTCTACAGGCATGTCTCGATGCAGCAGATTCTGCTGCACGCAACATGGCCTCTGCCTTCACTTGAGGCACTCTTCCTGGTTGCATTCTTCTGGCCTCCTTCCAGAGATGCAACAGACCATTCAGGGCTTACCCTGTGAGCAGCCATTCTTCTCAGAAGAGACAGATGAGACTCTGCATATTCTCAAAGATTCTAGAGCAGCTCTGTAGACCCTGGGCATTTACACTCCAGCAGTGAAGCAGAAGGTGTTCTGTCCTCATCAGTCTCAGCGTTTTCAGTGATTTACTTCTTGAGTCCAAGACCTATCATAGAGAAGGAGCAGAGATTACAAATGGTAACCCACATCACTGCCCTTTGTATCTGCAGCCACTGGTTCAAGGCAGGCAGCATCTTCCAAGAACTAATTTTTCATGGGCAGGTTGAGAGCAGTCTGCCAGTTCCAAGAGTGCCATCCTTTATTATTCCAATTCTTCCAAAACGCCTGTCCCACTTCAGTCATGCTTGGGCCCACATTGCAACAGATTGGTGGGTTGTAAGCATGGTGGAAGTGGGATATTTGCTCTGTTTTATTTTTGCCTCACCTTTCCTTTTCCTTTCCCCATCCATCTTCAGGAACAACTCTCACAAGAAAGCAAGTCTGCAAGATATATATTTGCTTCTCCTTGTTAGGAGCTGTAGAGAGTCCCTCTCTTGTTCAGGGGAAAGAGGTTTCATTCCTGATATGTCCTGATCCCGAAAGCAAAATAGACAAGTCAGTCCTGTCTCCAGTAGAGAAAATAGAATTTATTGGAGCGGTTTTGGAGTTGACAACAGCTAGGGCCTTGCTACCCAGACAAGGTTTCTTGCAATTCAAAGCCTCATTCTGAACTTTTAGTTTATCCTCTCACCATGATGAGGAACTATTTAAGACTGCTGAGGCACATGCCACATGCACTTATGTGGTACAGTACGCCAGACAGTGCCTGAGAGCCCTTCAGGGCTGGGTGGCAGAGGTGTATTCTCCAAGAAGGCACCACATAGGCATGTTAGTGCATGTCCCTAGACTAGTGGGTAGTCCCAACCAATGTATGCAGGGGAGTTCCTTTCACTCAGCTTCAGCATTCACTTACCTTAGTCAGGGATGCCTGGATCTGAGGTGAGAGGACTCACCTGGGATACCTGCAAACACAAGGTCTTGGTCTCCCAAGATCTCAGTCTGTAGAACCTGCAGCTCCCTGATGTTTATCCTTTTAGCTTGCCATAGCATTCCTCCCTCACATCAGGGAGTGGACATATTTATGCCAACCGGCACTGTGATCATTAGGTTTTATGTAACCCCTCTTCACTAGCTAGGAAGCAGTCCTACTCTGGGATTTCTGTGTCAGCAACTCTCTGTTTCTGAAGGAGGCCCACCTCCAAGAGGCTCAGAACACACTGGCAGGGTGTAAAGCTTATACAGGGTAAACTCATAAATTGTTCGCCCTCTATAACACTGATAGAGAGATATGCTCAGCTGTTTCCTCCTTCCCCCCCCCGATATTAATGCATACTCTGGGTTAATTAATAAGTAAAAAGTGATTTTATTAAATACAGAAAGTAGGATTTAAGTGGTTCCAAGTAATAACAGACAGAACAAAGTGAATCACCAAGTAAAATAAAATAAAACACGCAAATCTAAGCCTAATACAGTAATAAAACTGAATACGGATAAAATCTCACCCTCAAAGATGTTTCAATAAGTTTCTTTCACAGACTGGATGCCTTCCTAGTCTGGGCATAATCCTTTCCCCTGGTACAGCCCTTGTTCCAACTCAGGTGGTAGCTAGGCATGATGGCTGCCCCCTTTGTTCTGTTCCACTCACTTATATATCTTTTGCATAAGGCGGGAATCCTTTGTCCCTCTGGGTTCCCACCCCTCCTTCTCAATGGAAAAACACCAAGTTAAAGATGGATTCCAGTTCAGGTGACATGATCACATGTCACTGTAAGACCCCAAGCTTTCATTCCTCCCAGCCTGACTCACAGGAAGGCCTGCCTGCAAACAGAGCCATCCACAGTCAATTGTCCTGGTTAATGGGAGCCATCAAGATTCCAAACCACCATTAATGGCCCACACTTTGCATAATTACGATAGGCCCTCAGAGTTATATTTTATATTTCTAGTTTCAGATACAAGAGTGATACATTTATACAAATAGGATGACCACACTCAGTAGATTATAAGCTTTGTAATTATATCTTACAAGAGATCTTTTTCATGAAGCATAGTCCAGTTACATTATATTCATACTCACTAGCATATTTTCATAAAATCATATAGAGTGCAACGTCACGACGTTGCCCTCCTTCCCATTTCTATCAGAGTCATTCCGGTAGGAAGGAGCTGAGGGGATCCTTTATGCCTGCGTAATGTGCGCAAGACAGCAGAGGGCACTCAGGCTGTCCTGACAATAACTGCTAAGGATAAAAACTCTCCAACTGTGCATTGGAGTCCACGGACACCTACATGGAATGGACATATGCAACATATTGCGAAGAACAGCAGTTACAGAAAGATTAGTAACTGTTCTTTGTTTGCTTTTGCTGTAGGTATATGGTGCAGTGGCCAGGGATCCGTATACTTCGTCGCCAGGAACTTGATGCTTTCCTTTCTCAAGCGTTGTCTCCAAAACTCTATGAACCTGACCAGCTACAGGAACTTAAGGTAATTCTTAATCTAACTTCCTTCATCAGAGAAATCTACTTCCAACTGATCCATAATATTAACATTGAGCAAGTGATGTTTTTCTCTAAAGACATTAAGCATTAAGGCCTAGTTTTTTAAAGGTGATTTAGGTATCCACTGTGACTTGTTTGTGCTGGGAAGCTTCTCCAGGATCATTTAATCTCCTGTGTTCTGAATATTGTACAGCTCTTTAAAGTATTCTTTCCATCACTTATTCAATTCTTAGAAGTAGTAAACATCTTGATAGAAAGATGAAGAAGAAAAAAGGCACTGGGAAGTGACAATGCCTAACCAATTTAGGAGCCTATTTCTCATTTTCAAAAAGGATTTAGGCACTTGAAAGTCAATGCGATTTTAGGCTCCTAAATCTGGTGTTGCAACACTGAGTACCATAACGCCTAAATATCTTTGAAAATCTGGTGTGTCCCTTCAATGTATATAGGTCACTTAGTATGTGAAATGCAAACTTTTTAAGTGCAGCAAAGACTGGTACTCACTCAGTTGTAGTGTATTGTTTATATTATGAAAATAAAATTTGATGGGGGGTGGGGGGGTTGGTGAGATTTTCTTACTATTTTATGATAGCCCTTTGAAAGCTTAAATCAGAAATCTGTTTCTGAAGAGAGCTCTATTTTCCTTCTTGTGAGGTTGCTCTTGAATCATCATCTTGCTGATTTAAATAAATAGATTTCTTTGTTTAGGGTCAAAAGATCCTTATAGCAGTTATTTTGGGTGGAGAAACACAGAGAAGTTTATGTAGACTTAAAAGCATAAATAAAGAGGTGGAGGAAGCAGTCTTCCAGCATTGATTGTGTTCCATAAATATTAACTTGCATACTTTTAAAAGACTTTAGCAGAGATGCTTATCTTTCTAGATACAATTATATATTATGAAGTAAACATAACTAGCTAACCCAGGGGTGGGGAACTTTTTTTCTATCGGGGCCACTGACCCACAGAAAAAATGAGTTGCAGGCCACACACAGCCCTGCGGGGGTGGGGGCGCGGAGGCTCGGGGCTTTACCCCGCAGCAAGGTGAGCTGGCGCTCACGTCTCCAGCCCCGCAGAGGGCAGAGGCTTGTGGTTTCCCCTAGGCTCTGGGGTGCGGCCAGAAATGAGAGGTTCAGGGTGTGGAAGGGGGCTCCGGACTGGGGCAGGGGATTGGGGTGCGGGAGGGGGTGAGGGCTCCAGCTGGGGGTGCAAGCTCTGGGGTGGAGCTGGGGAGTTTGGGGTGCAGGAGGGGGCTCCGGGCTGGGGCCAAGGGGTTTGGAGTGCGGGAGCGGGCTCAGGGCTGGGGCAGGGGGTTGGAGTGCGGGAGGAGGTTTGAGGTGCAGGCTCTGGGAGGGAGACTGGTTGCAGGAGGGGGCTCAAGGCTGGGGCAGGGTGTTGGGATGCGGGTGGTTGTGTGGAGTCTGGGAGGGAGTTAGGGTGCGGGAGGGGGTTCCGACCTGGGGCAGGGGGTTGGGGTACAGGTGTCGGTGTGGGGAGGGAGTTAGGGCATGGGAGGGACCTTTGTATGTCAGTCTGTCTTCACAGTGGCACCCTCTTAGAACCCCTATCCAGAATTCTGTGCCCCAGAATGCAGAAAATGGCAGGGTTTAGTCCTGTATTTATAACAGACAGATGGATCTTGAGCCCATCCAGCAAGCACTCTGCTAAATGAAAATGAAAGAAAGCTTTAGCATGGGGCAGGGAGTTGGTGACCTGAAGCAGCCCACTCAGTCTTCTTTATGTTGTTGGAAGATGGCCGATGGGGAGAAGGAACAGGAAGCGTTCCACTTCTGCGGCCTCACACTAAAGGAATAGTTGTATGTAGTCTTCCAGAGTCCCCAGTATAAGAAGTAGAGCCCAACCAAGCCAGAGAGGGCTGTCTTCCTACAGTGACTTGAAAGTGATTGCTCCAAGCCAGTGCATGAGCATTTGCTGTACTGAACTGAATGGGCAGATAGCAAAAACATCTTTTTTCCCCAAGTTGAGATCCACAGTTAGAAGATGACACTGCAGAGAGCAGGGAGAAGCAGCAGCCCGTGGCATTGCTCTCCCTAGTAGCTGGAGCAAATGCAGCTCACCTAGATTTCAACTATCTAGGGTCAGACAGGTAGATGCATCATGTTTCCTCCTGCCACCAGGATCCAGCCAGTGGGAGTGCTGCAGTGATCATGCATTGTCTGTATGTTTTCCTATGGTGTCAAGCAGGCTATATCTTGTCAGAGTCTTACCTGCCTGTGTTTACTGCTAGCCCCCAGCTGTGTATTCTCTCTGTCTGATCCTTTAAGCAAGTCAGATATCATCTTTAAGAAGCCATCTCCTATTTCTCCCACTCGTTTCAGGAAGGATCCTCTGGCTATCATCCAGCCGTAAAAAGTTGCATAAGGAGATGCATACAAGAAAACCAAATCAGTTGACCCCAGTGGATCCCACATTTTAAGCATAAAAGAGCTAATAAATCCCATAAACGATAATGCGAAAGAAAAAAATCCTGAGTCTCGATCAGAATTTTATTTGGATTGTTATTCAGCAGGTGGAGAGAATAAATCACTTTCCAGGATCCTTGCAGCCCAAGGATGCCTGAAAAGCCCAGACAAAAAATATATGTAGTATATATATCTAAAAGGAAATGAGGGAAGAGAGATTCTTCATTGTCATCTTTCTCTTTAAGCTTTTAATTACCAGAAGGAAGGAGATAATGAGACCTAAGACAGAATGCAGTCAGCCAAAATGAGCACATGCTGGGTTCTTACAGGACTGCTCATCTGTCGCTCTCAAAGCAAAAGCTCTCAAGAAACCTGTTTCAGCCATTGCCAATGGGATCATTTGCAGAAGTTCTTCTCTGATTGCTAAAAAGCAACATATCAGATTCCTGAAAGCAGCATCACTAAGTCCTCCCATCATTCACAATTGCCCATGTGGAGCCTGAACTGAGTCATTCAGGACCGTTGCTGAGATCAATGTCTCCATATTTTCTCTCACTCAGTTTCTCACGTTCAGTTAAGGAAAGTCTTAAAATAAATGCTTTAACCATTCAGCTACAGTGTGTCACCTTCCTTCAGGATAAGGTGGTTAACGGTGCTGACTCAGTAGTCAGACCAAAGGATAACTGTCTTTTGCACCATCAGAGAGACAGTGCACATCTCTCCGGGAAAACACATAGACAGCTTTTGTCCAAATCATGAACATCCCTTGAGTGAGACACCCTACATGTTTAGAAGTACAATCAGAATATATTTGCACAAGTCTGAGACCTACAGAAGTCAACACAAGTACTTTATCCTGCAGCAGGCGGGGGGGCATACGAAGTCTCAGTGGCAGGATGGATCAAGACATGTATCTCAGGGTCTCACAAAGCTAACTGGGCAACCTTACTTGTAGGTATTGATGAAAACTAAAATGGCAACTTCATGGCCAAAAGGTAGGATATGGCATATGAGGAAATCTGCAAGGCAATAACTTGGTCTTCATTCCTCACATTCTCATAACCCAACAATGTAGACATAAAGTCCTCTGCAGATTTTGTTTTGTGTGTGTTAACAAAGTAAACAGTCTTGCCCCTGTCTCCAGTTTCAGTGGGTAGAGGCGGAAACCCCACTATGAAGACTGCTGGACACAAAGATTCCAGCAGAAGAATCCCAGAGGAGAATAAATTGTTTTGTCTCTGAGAAAAATGAGTGGCAGAGACAAGGCCACTGATAAACAGAATATTTTACCTTAAAACATCATGTATTTGTTGATGGAGAATTTTTTTTCTCCATCAACAAGTTTTATTTTTAGGTTGTGTGTAGGATTAGTATGGAATATTTCCATAATACTTGTTGGTAACTGCAAATGAAATACTTAGTGCTCCATTGTTACTGTCTTCACACACTGCTGCTGCTTTTTTTCCTGTTGAAGTCAGGCACAGAAGGAGCATGTGGGTTTGAATACAGCTGCATATCTGCAAAGTGATTTGGATCCTCTTTTTGTGATCTTGGAGATTTCTGATTTATGTGCATGAAAGATAAAGCAATTTAATTACTATTGAAAATTAATGGCAAATGTTCCCAGGGAAGGATTGACATCTTCACATGTCAACTGAACAGGCAGAGTTTACTCCTGAAGGCATTCTGTGCCAAAAAATTAAAAATTCTGTGCACAATATTTTTTAATTCAGTGAAATTCTGCAAGTTTTATTTGTCAATAAATAAATGCAGAGGCTCCAGCATGGCACAAGCCACTGGCTGCACAAAGATGGGAGATCACTCTGCAGCCTCCCCACCCCCAGGACACGGATTCAGTGGGTGCAGCTGGGTGGGGGTCAGTGGCATGGGGGTCTAGATGTGGGGGCTCAAGGGAGTGGGCCTTGTCAGGGTGGGGGTTTGAGTGCAGGGAGCTCAGTGTGGGGGTGGCCTGCGTGCTGGGATGGGGGTCCAGAGGCAGAGGGTCTGAGTGCAAGGAGGTTCCAGATGCAGGGATTGAGGCTCTGTGGGGTGGGGTTTGAGTATGGAGGGCTAGGGGGGTTCTGGGTGTACAGGGTGAGGCTTGACAGGGGTGTCAGGGTATGGGAGGTCCAGATGCATGGGGGTTTGGCGGATGGGGGAGCAGCTCCCTGTACAGAGACCCCCCTCCCCCTGCTGCTGAGGCGCAATGGGGGCAGGAAGCAGGGGAGGACACTGAGCTTCCTGCAGCTGGAGGAGGTTTCTGGGGGTGGGTCTGACACAGCCTCAGCCACTCCTTGCAGGGGAAGAGGAAGTTCCATCCTCTCCCGCCCAGCTGGGACTAGCAGCTGATCCCAGCTCAGGGTAGGAGCCACTGGCTGGGGTGTCCCCAGCCCTGCGGTGATTTACCTCTCCGCCAGTTGCTCTGGGTGCCTGAAACGATGTACCTGCACCAGTAGGAAGTGGTGCGAAACTGCTCTTGCTCTTCCCTTTGCTTCCTTGTAAGAAAGTCATTTTTCTGCGGGGAAGCAAAGAAATCTGCAGGGGACATGAATTCCGTGCACACGCAGTGACGCAGAATTCTCCCAGGAGTAAGAGTTCTCTTGTTTACGCACCGAAAATAAATGCTCCTTATTTTCTTTCCATTATCTCCTCTTATCCCTCAATCAGTCTATTATTTTACCATCACATACTCATTCTGCACTCTTTCAGCTCCAACTCTTCATTAATAAAATTTGTTTTTCTAATGATACAAGACTGCCTTTCCCAATTTCTACAGATGCTGACACAATTTTTCAAAGATGGCAACCTTCCTTTGCAATGGAAGTGGGCCTGAGGGGGAAAACGCAATGTTTCAGAACCGAAACATTAAAAAACGAAATCTTAAAGTTGAGCACTCCTGAGAGTTTCCAGCAGTAAACTGCAGAATATACATTGAAAACATCAAAATATTTTTTTGCTATCTACAGTTTAAACAATATTAAATGCAAACATTATCACAGCAGAGAATTTCATGGAAATCTCTTAACCTTTATTTGCTGTAACATGTTCCAAGACTGTCTGAAAAATTTATGTAATCAGCTGCATAGTACATGTTGTTATGGGTGCTCTTAAAGCAGCACTAAACTGTAGTGTGCGCCTTGTAAGATTTATATACTTAAGCCCCAAACTTTGGGGTTCAGCTGAGATGTTCTTAGCACAGGATCTGGGGAGTGAGGGAGACAAGGATGGTTTTATTCCTCTTTCCTCAATCCAGTGGCTAGTTCAGCTCCAGTGCAGTTTATAGCAGTCTGAGTATTTTCAGAGTTTCATTAGAAACCACTGTAATCTAATTCAAACTACTGTAACTTCTATCAAAATGGGTTTAGAATTACTCTACAGGTGAGTGGTATGGGGCTTGTTCACACATGGATAATCATAATCACAATCACCAAATGACATACTCTGTTAAACAGGAAATTATGGTAGAGTTCAGCACATTGCTTTTGTTGTAAACTTAACTGTCAACTTCTTTTAACATCAGATCACAAAGAGTAGGTAAATGGAAGCTGGATTCTGATCTATGTGCTAACTTCAAAATTCTATTCTTTAAACAAAAAAGTTTCTTTAGTGTGTATGTGGGGTGGGGGGGAGGTCACCTACTTGACTGTCCAAATAATTACAACCAACAGAGGAAATAAAAAAAAACGTTAATTTCTTTTCATTTTGGGAGAAGATAGGAGAAGAATAGCACTGATATTTCTTAAAATGCGGTTGACTTCTAGTTCTTTTTAATACTTCTAGTTAAGCAAGCCCAACGCTATTTGAAGATATACCTTTTCTCCCAGGGATGTGGTGAAGTCAGAGAGCAGTTTCTCAACTGTCAGTTGCATGGAAACATTACTTTAAATCTCACAATGGAGATCCTTGCTTGACAACATAAGCGAACAGTGCTGTCTTTGTCCTACTGTGAAAAGAATTAAAAAATTATATGATTGCTACCAATCATTAAATCAGCACAGGGCATATTTAAGGCAGCCTTCCTCTTATTCCAGTCACATGACCCCTTCCCTCTCCCAACAACATTTGGGTTTTACTTTGGTATGAAATTTATTAGAGACATAAGGTAGGTGAGGTAATATCTTTTATTGGTTAAACTTCATCTACCTTGTGTGTCTCATATCCTGGGACCCACACGGCTATAACACTACAACAAACATGAGTTTTTATTCTTCTCTTCGTTAAATCCCATTTCTGTAGCTAATCTACATGTCATGACTCATGAATGAATATTAAAATATGAAATGTAAATTTGCATTATTTGAAATCAAATGTTTTCTTTTGGAGTGCTGGTCTGGGAGCAATCCTTAGAATACTTACTTGTTCTGAAAGCATTTGTAGTGGTCTGCCAAAGTATTACTAGCTTTGGAACTGGTAGGTCATGGCACATTGGACATGAAAACTGTTCTTGATACTCTTGTTTTTCTTCCTAGCTGTTTCCAACATGATTTTAGTGAGAAATATCTCAGTAATCACTAGAGTTGAAGATTTTGTGCTTTATGCCAGTGATTTTTGAACTGGGGTCCAAGGACCATTGGGGTCCACAGACTATGTCTAGGATTTCCAAAGGGGTCCACACTTGCATTAAAAAATTTGTAGGGGGGCTGCAAATGAAAAAGATTGAAAACCACTGCTTTATGCCATTTGGAAGCTGAATGCCAAGCTTACAACTAAATGGTTTTGCATGGATTTTAAAGCAGTTCTCTAGCAGTGCTTAACGCAATGGCTGCAAAAAATCATGTCATATTTTACGTTCGTGTGATAGGAAAGCAGGCTCTTAATCAGAATGATGTGAGATTTAAGGTTTAGTAGCTCATGAGCTCCTAGATCAGGGGCGGGCAAACTTTTTGGCCTGAGGGCCGCATCGGGTTTCAGAAACTGTATGGAGGGCCGGTTAGGGGAGGAGGTTGTGGCCTGGCCCCCACCCCTTATCCGCCCCCCCCCCCGG
>NW_020664440.1:32877842-32881868 GCF_002925995.2 Terrapene triunguis
CCAACCCCTCCTCTCATTCCTGACTGCCCCCCTGGGACCCCTGCCCCATCCAACCACCCCTTCTCCCTGTCCCAACTGCCTCCGGAACCCTGCCTCTGACAGTCCCCCGCCGCCCCATCCAACCCCTCCTCTCTTTCCTGACTGCCCCCCCAGGACCCCTGCCCTCATTCAACCCGTTCCCCGCCCTCTGACCGCCCCGACCCCTATCCACACTCCCGCCCCCTTTCCACCCCACCCCCCCCCGAACTCCCCTGCCCTCTGTCCAACCCCCCCGCTCCCGGCCCCCTTATCGTGCTGCCTGGAGCACTGGTGGCTGGCGGCGCTACAGCCACGCTGCCCAGCTGGAGCCAGCCACGCCGTCGCCGTCAGGCTCTGCAGCTGCACTACCCCAGAAGCTTGCAGCCCCACTACGCAGAGCATTGCGCCGGCGGTGGAGCTCAGGCTGTGGGGGAGGGGGAACAGCAGGGGAGGGGCCGGGAGGTAGCCTCCCGGGCCAGGAGCTCAGGGGCTGGACAGAAGGGTCCGCGGGCCGTAGTTTGCCTACCTCCGTCCTAGATCTAGAGACAGTTGCTATATATAGTTAGAAAGGTAAAAGATTCCCAGCAGTACACAATGTTAATTTCTAGGTGATTCATAGGATTTCCTTTAAATTTTCATTGGCTCCCTGACTTTGTAGTGAGATTTGTCACTGGTCCATAACTGAAAAATCTAGTCATTTTAATTCCTTTCTTTGTTTGTGTTTGTATGGCATCAAAGGTTTTATTGCCTTTGTGTCTTTATTTTTATAGGGGTGACAATCCAGCCTCCTTGAGCATTGTAATTTTGGATGCACAGGTGGTAGACTCCAGTACCTGCACACACAGGTGGTTTTGTGTACAAAGTTGCTCACAAATAAAAGTCCACTTATTGAAAATCAGACTCTTAACAATTCTGTTTTCAAAATAGACATGAAAATAATTGGCATAAATTAATAACTTAGAATTCTATCTGATACTTTCCGTATGTTCAACCGAAATTTCATTTTCCTTAAAGATTGAGAATCTGGATCCCCGAGGAATTCAGCTGTCTGCTTTGTTTATGAGTGGTGTGGATATGGCACTCTTTGCAAATGATGCTTGTGGACAGCCAATCCCATGGGAGCACTGCTGTCCATGGATGTATTTTGATGGGAAACTGTTCCAGACCAAGCTCATCAAAGCAAGCCGGGAGAAAGTTCCTCTCATTGACCTCTGTGATGGTCAGGTAGGTAGTTTCTGAAATGCAGTTTTTTCATATGTTCTGAATTTTCTTTAGTATCTAATGCAGTTTATCTGGCAGTTATTGTTGATTTAAGAGAGTGTGGTCTTTCTATCTGGAATATAGATATCTTTGGGGATGGGAAATGGATCTTAATTATTAGGGCTCCTCTTGGGGAGAAATGGCATTTTAATAGACTTTGAAGGAAGTAGAATGACTTCTTTTTTCCTCTGTCCTGTAATCTCAGTAAACAGACTCAAGGATTTACTAGTTACTTTGAGGATGTACATGAATTCAAATGATCAAAAGACTATTATGCGTACATATGTAAGATACATATCCGGAAATTGAAATCTTGTACATTCTCAAGGTAATGAGCAAATCAAGGAGAGCTGGCAGCTATCTCTGTTCCTTCTCAGCAGTAGCATCTTGTTTTGCATCAAGATGGCAATGCTGTCAAAAAGGGCTATGCTAACATTGCTTTTACAAACAAACAAAATCCAGTACCTGATATATTTGACAGAGAATTGAAAAGAGTGAAGTCGGGCTTACAACACCTACTCTCAAAAACCCTTAATTTCTTACAGAAAACAGATTTAAAAAAAATAAACAATGTACAAGTATCACAAAATATCACCAAGTGACTGCTCATGGTCGTTAATTTTACTTCAGTATTTCCTTTTCTAAGAAGAGGAAATACTGCAGTAGAGTGCATAGTATAATAAATGCTCATCCCCTTTTTTGACTTCCTGGGTGTTCTAGAGAGAAAAGAGTTGGTAAGACTACCATTTGGCTGTATTTGTTTCTGACACTTGGAAAATTGATTGTAGACTACTATATTAACTTGAATATGGGGATTTCTTGTGAATCAGTGAAATGTGGATAGTAGATTGTTACCCACTATAGCAAATTGTGATTTATCCCTTGAAAGCTAGCTTTATTAAGAAATATGGGTGTGTCCCAACACCAGTCTACATTTAGTATTCCCTCAGTCAGGTTGATAAACACAAGTTGCATAGCACAAATACAAGATTTTAACATTTATTTGTGCACTTTTGTTTACTTGTAGGCTGAGCAGGCTGCCAAGGTTGAAAAGATGCGTCAGAGCATCCTAGAAGGATTAAATTTCTCCAGGCAGAATCATCCACTCCCTTTCCCACCTCCACCTGCCATGCCTTTCTATCCAGCTTCTATGTATCCTCGGCACTTTGGGCCAGTCCCACCACCTCAGGGCAGGGGGAGAGGCTTTGCTGGTAAGTGAGTGGTTGACAGTACATGTACATGGATTCAAATCAGTATGAAATAAATACTGTCATGTCATTCACATTCCAAGATTGTGTTCTGATTCATCAGCCCAACTTCATAGCAGTAGTGCAGTAAAATAAATGGTCAGAATATGGTCCAGCATGTCTGTTGCTGGAAGTATAATTTTTATTGGCTGTGCCCTAGTAACTGAGGAGCCTGTAGTAATACCATTTGTTTCCTTCAAGATTGTAAGT
This sequence comes from Terrapene triunguis, assembly GCF_002925995.2. NCBI lineage: Eukaryota > Metazoa > Chordata > Testudines > Emydidae > Terrapene > Terrapene triunguis. Next base: position 32,880,578 of record NW_020664440.1, read on the forward strand.
AGCTGTGCCAGTGCAAAATGCCTTGGAGGCTATTGTTTGTATGTAGAGGAAAAAAGAGGAGTAAATCCACATAAGAGGATAGGAAAAGTACAAATGATAAAACTGCCTTACTTTAAAATGTTCACATTTGTAAGTGTAGAGCAGGGGTAGGCAACCTATGGTACGTGCGCCAAAGGCGGCACGTGAGCTGATTTTCAGTGGCACTCACACTGCCTGGGTCCTGGCCACCGGTCCGGGGGGCTCTGCATTTTAATTTAATTTTAAATGAAGCTTCTTAAACATTTTAAAAACCTTATTTACTTTACATACAACAATAGTTTAGTTATATATTATAGACTTATAGAAAGAGACCTTCTAAAAACATTAAAATGTATTACTGGCACACACAACCTTAAATCAGAGTGAATAAATGAAGACTTGGCACACCACTTCTGAAAGGTTGCCGACCCCAGTGTATAGTATGAATGAATGGCTTAATTTATGAAAGGGACAGGATAGCTGTTGGGGCTGAAGACAACGCCCCCACCCAATTTTTAAATTTAATTTTGGTACTTGCATTTAAACAGAGGCATGTCCTAGAGTAAGCACAAGAGATGACTGAATGATCACGCCATTCTCAATTTATTTCCCTTCTTCATAGCAGTAGCCCCACCCACAAAGGGCTGCATATGAATTTATATTTAATAGTCAGGAAGTTTAATAGTTACGGGTTTGGGGGTTTTTTGGTGTGGCAAGTGCTATCATGGAGGCTTGCTGCCTCAAAACTTGTAAGGATGTTAACTTATGCATTGGAGGTTCAGATCTCCAGATTCACAAATATACACCTCTACCCCGATATAATGCGGTCTTCGGGAGCCAAAAAATCTCACCGTGTTATAGGTGAGGCCGCGTTATATCAGGGTAGGGAGAGGAACCGCTCCCTGCCCCAGCTCACCTCCGCTCTGCCTCCGCCTCCTCCCTGCCTCCGCCTCCTCCCTGAGCGTGCCGCTGCCGCTCTGCTTCTCCCTCCTTTCCAATCAGCTGTTTGGGCCAGCAAGCCTGGAAGGTTGGGGGGTGGTGGAGCGGAACAGAAGCGGAGCGGCGGCGGCACGCTCAGGGGAGGAGGCGGAGATGAGCAGGGAGCAGTTCGTCTGCGCACTCCGTTACTTGCTGGGCCCTCCCTGGGACCCCCCCCACCCCCTCGCCCCAGCTCACCTCAGTTCTGCCTCCTCCGATGAGCGCGCTGCAGCTCCGCTTCTCCCCCTTCCCTCCCAGGCTTGCCGCGCCAATCAGCTGTTTGGCGCGGCAAGCC
>NW_020664440.1:32882268-32882907 GCF_002925995.2 Terrapene triunguis
TTTTTTGGTGTGGCAAGTGCTATCATGGAGGCTTGCTGCCTCAAAACTTGTAAGGATGTTAACTTATGCATTGGAGGTTCAGATCTCCAGATTCACAAATATACACCTCTACCCCGATATAATGCGGTCTTCGGGAGCCAAAAAATCTCACCGTGTTATAGGTGAGGCCGCGTTATATCAGGGTAGGGAGAGGAACCGCTCCCTGCCCCAGCTCACCTCCGCTCTGCCTCCACCTCCTCCCTGAGCGTGCCGCTGCCGCTCTGCTTCTCCCTCCTTTCCAATCAGCTGTTTGGGCCAGCAAGCCTGGAAGGTTGGGGGGTGGTGGAGCGGAACAGAAGCGGAGCGGCGGCGGCACGCTCAGGGGAGGAGGCGGAGATGAGCAGGGAGCAGTTCGTCTGCGCACTCCGTTACTTGCTGGGCCCTCCCTGGGACCCCCCCCACCCCCTCGCCCCAGCTCACCTCAGTTCTGCCTCCTCCGATGAGCGCGCTGCAGCTCCGCTTCTCCCCCTTCCCTCCCAGGCTTGCCGCGCCAATCAGCTGTTTGGCGCGGCAAGCCTGGGAGGGAAGGGGGAGAAGCGGAGCAGAGGTGAGCTGGGGCGGGGAGTGGTTCCTCTGCGCGCGCTTCCCCCCCCCCCCCCC
>NW_020664440.1:32883007-32907372 GCF_002925995.2 Terrapene triunguis
GGAGCGCTGCTTTACTGCGTTATATCCGAATTCGCGTTATATCGGGGTAGAGGTGTATTTCCTACCCAAATAAAGGGGTACACTTAGTGGCTAGGAAACACATAGGCCAAGGTTGAAGTTACTCTGGATAGGACCCTCTAACTGGTGGTGAGTTGCTCCTGCATTTCATCAGCCTCTGATCCGTCTGGGCAGTGGGGCTCTCATGTGGCTCTAATCCCTCTGGCTGCTAAACCAGCAGCCTTTCTCCTGCCTTATGTGTTGAATGGCAGTAGTCACTGTGGCTCTAAAAGGAACATGGCAGCAGCTTATCTTTCAGGGAATTCCCATATACCCAGCCCCCTCACAGCTTTTCCCCTGTCTTTCTTTACCCTGGGTCTAACAGGAGTCTGTGGCTTTGGAGGCCCTTATGGGGAAACAGTAGCAACAGGCGCTTACCGGGCCTTCCGGGTGGCAGCAGCAGCAGGACACTCCGGAGCCTTCTCTGGCAATGACAACAACAGGACTAGCAAGTTTCAGGGCGGTAATTATACCAAACCCCTTTTCTTAGAGCTTCTGGCAACAGCTTCTTTCACTTCACAGTCTGGTCTCAGGCTTTCCACTGGCTGCCAGTTTTCCTGTCTCCCTAACTGTCTCCAGCTATCACTCTTCTAGAACCTTCTCGGGTTGCTGTGAACTCACTCACTGACTGCTGTATTCTACCGGAATCTTTTCCCTAAGTCCCTGTGGCAAAGTGGTCTCGGTGCCAGTCTGCCTGTTACATTCTTGTTCCAATATAAAAATGCTTTAACATTTAAGTAGAAATTCTGTCTTGTGCTTCATAATGTTAGGATATGTTATAACAAGCTCAGCTTTGCTTGGATATGTTAAAGATTTTCTACAATTGGAGAGCAAAAAGGCATCTTGAAAAAGTGACACCGTAGAAGTTCTTGTATTTGTGTTACTGTTAATCCATCCTTCATTGGTGCCTCATGTCAGTTTGGATTTCTGGCCTAAGTTAATATAAGTGTTTAGATTTCTTTGTCCATTGTTTTTCTCTTCTGTAAAAGGGGACACTAGAAATCCATGAATTCCAGTTACTTACATGGGCTACAGGTTTCCCACATACCTAGCTGTATTCTCTAGCATCTATGCTTCTATTTAAAAAAACAAGCAAATATTTCTAACACTCTTGCAAAAAATAACCTTGCCAGTGTAAACAGTACACAATTAAAGCTGAAAGAATTGTATAGAGAAGTATGAACCATCTGCATTTAACCAGGGCTGTCATTTTTAAGCATATTAACCTTTTAAAAACTAACTACATCTGCATAAATGCCATTTTTAACCCTTTCATTGCTGATGGTCTTACCAGTAACATCTAGCTCTAGTGTGCTTACCTGGATTTCTGGAAATATGTTATGCCCTGATCTAGCATTAACTTTTAAGGACACTAGACAGGTATAAAAATGCAAATTTTGAATGTCAGTGATACTGATATTCTCTGTTTTTTGGATACTAAGGTTTTTGCTTATGTCATTAAAAAAGGAGGGTAAAAGTAGTGTTTACAATTAAGTCAACTCAAATGCTATTTCTATAACATAGTCCAATGTTAGTAATTTTTTACTGACCTTTCTTGTGTATCATGCTGATGAAAGTACAATAGTAAATCTAGGACAAGAGAATCTAAAAATAATTCCTTCTCAGTTACCTTCATGCTATCACCTTGTTTAAAAAAAATCCTTACATATTTTTCAAAATTTCCCTTCAGTCTCTCAGTATCTATCTAAACATTATTTCAAATTACTGAAACTCAAGTAGTCACATACGAGTATTTATTTTTTAATTCATTTATTTTAATAAAGGACTTCTAGACTCCAGTTTTAGCTATAATTTCTTTAAACAACCACATAATGAAAATTAGTTTCACAGTATCAGAAAAGGAAGCTCTTTGTGTAATGAAGATTGACAGAGCATATTTTTCCATTCACTAATAACTTTGATTTTATGATTGTAAAGAACAATTTTTGGTTTTGCGTTTATGTGCAGGAGTCCAACCTATTCCTTCTCAGGGAGGGAAACTTGAAATAGCTGGCACTGTCGTCGGCCACTGGGCTGGAAGCAGACGTGGACGTGGCGGTAGAGGGCCATTTCCTCTACAGGTGGTTTCTGTTGGAGGACCAGCAAGAGGGTAAGTGCAAAACCACAGAAACTGTTCTTAACATAATTCAGTGATTCGATACACTAGAGAATCCAGGATGGGGGAATGAAGTGACAGCAGAGGTTGCATAAAGTATTATGATTACATTTCTTTCTGACTTGCATGTGGAGTGGACTAGGTAACAGTAATGCCATTACTCAGGAGTTCAAGAGCACTTGTATGTTAATTTTAACATGTTTTTTCTCAGTAGGTCAGATAATGGTCCTGTACCAGGATATGACTCAATAGTATTTCAGTTACAAGGTTCCCAGAGATTTATGATCATTATTTGTGTTATAGTAGCATTTAGCAAACTTAATTGGGATTTCAGCTCCATTGTGCTAGGCACTGCACAAATAATTTAAACCCCAAAAGTTAACAGGAAATTAATATATTTTGTGTCTATAATTATTTGCAATCAGGTGTAGCTTCAAAGGAGCAGAGTAAAATAGGTGTATTAATATCTCTTATATAGTAACTTCTTCCTCACTCTTCCCCACCATTTACAAAATAGTATCAAACACCTAGCATATAGGCCACATCTGGCCTCAGTTGATGTGGTTGTGGCCTGCATAACATTATTAGATCATGCAAAATCTAAACTTTTATTTTTTTAAAAAAGTTTATAGCCCCTCAGGTTTTGAAGGTAGCCCCTCAAATGTGAAGTGAATGTAAATGCAGCCATGTCTTCCTGGGTCCGCGGGTAGCCAGAAACAATGAGTCTGGGAGGCATGATTTCCCCTCCCCCTGTTAATTTAGTTCAGATATAAACTATAAAGCTCAATGCTAACTCTTTAACGTCATTATTGACTATTTCATTGCTGATCATTTTATTGGCCAGAATAGGGAAGTGGGTAGAAGTGAAGCCCTTGAATAGGTAGAGAAAGAACTGGAAGTTGCTGCAGGGAGGGAAATGCAGAGGGGAAGACCAGAAGAAACACAGTGACAGGCAAAAGGGAGGCAAACAGAAAAGAGGATGGGGAAGGAAGGAAGAAAAATAAAGGGCAGAAATAATAGTACTAAAGGGAACAGATTTAGATATACATAAAGATGTATTCTGCGCTGCTTCTTTGTACAAACAATCCTATGGGCTTCAGTGGGAGTTGAGCTTTGAAATGAGGACAGTATGTAGATATAAATTTATTTCACAGTAATTGGGACTCCTTCCGACACCTCTTTCCACATGGCTTCCCAAGAACTCAGTTCAACACCAGGTATTGACACTTCAGGTATTTTTATGTGACACATAGCAAAGCGATGCTGAGTTGACCAGACTCAAGCATAGAGGGTACCACACATCCAAAGTTGCACAGAAAACTTCTTCCTTTATATACATTTACACATTACATTTACTATACACTGCATCAAGTTTTGAGATTGGCTGGGTTACTTTGTAGGAACTAATGCCTGTACACCATGCTCTGTCCACACCTTACTTACTTTTTACCTCATCTTCCATTCCAGGCTTATCTTGTCCATTGTAAATGATTCCTTGGGGGTTCCACCTTTTGTTGGCTAGTGGAGGTTTCTGTCTCTTAGTTTATTGACCCATTTACCTCTCTTAGTTATACTCCTGAGGGTATTCTGTGCCAAAAATTAAACATTTTTGTGCTAAAAAAATTAAAAATTCTGCACACAATATTTTAAAATTCTGCAAATTTTATTTGTCAAATAAATGTGGAGGCTCCAGCATGGCATTGGGGAGCACAGGCCACTGGCTGCACAGAAGTAGGAGATGTCTCCCTCCCCCGGACACGGATTCAGCGGTGAGGCTGCACCCCCAACCCTTACACAGTGCAAGGACTGGGCCTGCCCCAGAAACACCTCAGGGCCCCGTCCCGCCACTCCGTGCCAGGTGCGGGCAGTCAGGCTCAGCAAGGCAGGATCCCAGTGTGGAGGGACTTAGTGTGGGGGGATCCAGGTGTGGGTTGAGAAGGTTCTGTGTGGGACAATCTGGGTGCGGACGGCTCAATGGGGGTTCTGGATGTGGGGGGGGGTCTGGATGCACAGGGGCTTGGGGGGATCTGGATGCACAGTAATGGGACTGTGCATGGGGTTCCAAGTGAAGGTGGTTGGGGCTCAGTGGTGGGCTGGGGGAAGGGATAGAACTTGGCAGGGAGGTCTTGGGTGTGGGGGGTCCACATGCTGGGGGAGTGGGGCTCAGTGAGGGGCGGATCTGGGTGCGGGTGGCCCATTGGGGTGGTCCAGGTGCATGGGGAGTGGGGCTTATTTGGGGGGTGAGGCTTGGCGGGAGGGTCTGAGTATGAGGGGGTCTGGATGCACAGGGGTTGGGCAGATGGGGGAGCAGCTCCCTGTACAGGGATCCCTCCCCCTGCAGCTGAGGAGTGATGGATGCAGGAAAGGGGGGGGGGTGGAGTTTGCAGAGATTCCTGCAGCTGGGGGAGACATCTGGGGTTGGGTTTGACCCAGACATAAATTCTGTGCATGCGCAGTGGCGCAGAATTCCCCCAGGGGTATAGTTAGTACAGACATTCTGTTTCCAGCCTGCTGATCCATTTACCTCCCTAATCCTGTCTCATGTCAAGCCAGGCCTATAGTCCACTGCTTTTGCTTTTCTTCTTTATATTAGTATTTGTTTTATTTGCATTATATTCCTGTTTTTGTGCTTTTTTGTAAGTTTATTACTCAGCAACATATTAAGACAAGAGTAGTTGTAATTATTTAGACTATTATTAATACTAATATTAGTAATAAAAGTATGAACCAGGGAATGCAAGCTTCCCTTTTATAGTATAGCTTATCATTTTACATTATAAGATTGCTCTGCCTTTAAAACATTCTTTTGTAATTTTAACTTTGCTTTTATTTTAATTACATTATAAAAAACTGGTACAAAATATTTTTTTTTTCATTTATTACCATAGGAATTTTAGATGTGGAACAGAACATAGTCCAATTAAAATAACATTCCCTGGGTCCATACCAGAAGTGGTCCATTTCAGCTGTTACACAATACTTGTTATTACCAGCATAGGCAGTTTTTACTTTACCAAAGTCTCAGCATTTCAATCGTAGTGTGCAATTTGGAGACTGTTCCCCCAGAGTGAACCCAGATGCTGGCAACTTTGTCTGTAAGATCTTACACCTGCCTATGTAAGTGTCCCCCAGGTGCAAACAGCCCTGCACATTTGGGGCTTTTCAGAGCTTGCATTGCCTTGCAGCAGTATTTGAGGAGGAAAAATATTGTGTGGGTTGAAATGCTTTTACATTTACCTTTATGGTATTGGACCCTTGTTAATTTTTTTACCCTGCACCTTCTAGTGTTACCTTTTCTGCATTAAATATATAACTTTTTTGTGGTGATAAGAAAGCAATTTTCTTGCTCCATATCACATAAGGCCGCTTTTACTTTGTATATCATGTATTTTTTACGTTACACACATTTTTAGAACACATTGACTTAATTTCATACTTAATATTTAAACCCTTTTAGTGCCATTTCCCTTACTGTTAGGTAGTGGCCCTTACAGTAAGGGATATCTTCTTAATTTACTCCAGATGTATGGATTTTGGGTTTATTTCAGTGTTGTCGCTGAGGTTACTTTACCTGTGCCAGACAAGTGTCATCCAAGTCACGGCACCACTATATGTTGGGATTTCATCTGAGACTTCTTTCCACTTGGCTTCCCAAGAACACCATTTGACTCCAGATTTTGTCACTTAGGTATTTTTATTTGTCATGCAGGAAAGCAATACTGAGTTGATGAGACTCAAGTATACAGAGTAGGTATACAGCGTACTACACATCCAAAGTTACACAAAAACATCTTCCTTTATATACATTTATACTTTACGTTGCATTTACTATACACTGCATCACATGTTTTGGGATTGGCTTGGTTACTTTGTAGGAACCAATCCCTGTACACCATCCTCTGATCACACACTGTTCATGTACAATTTACTTTTCCCCTCATCTTACGTTCCAGGCTTATCTTGTCTATTGTAAATGGTTCCCTGTGTGTTTCCCCTTTTCTTGGCTAGTGCAGGCATTAATAGACATTAATTAAAAGGGGAATCTGACTCTATCCATAGAATGAGTTCAATATCCCGATGTAAGCTAAATATAGTACTTCTGATTACAACACTGTCTGTGGAAGAGTTCTGGTGATGTATATTGCCACAGTCAAGGGGGAGGGGGTCCAAGAACAGAATATCCGTGCATATAATTATGATATGTAGTGGCCAGGGCATTACCATTAGTTCTTTTGAAGGCACCCTCACACAGACAAGCAGATGCACAGGGGGTAAGTGATTCACTTCACTCATTTGCATTGGAGAGGAGCCCTTCTATTTTCTGGGTCCTAGAAGAAGCAAATGCACAATCACTAGCACCCAGACACCTATAATCAGGATGCTAAACTGACATCCTTAATAGGGATCTCGCTGTGTCTGGGGGAGCAGTCAGATTGCTGCAAGGATGTAATCATTTCCAGCAATACCTAGATGGAAAAGAGATGTAGAGACACTCTCTGGTGGTAGCTTGCTAGAGGGAAGATGAACTAAAGACGCTATGTTTGGGTAGGCAGTTTATTTTGGGAGACTTGTTACCACCTCCAAAAGCTGAAATTCTTTGCAATGTCAAACCTGCTCTCCTGTAGCCAAATCATAATGGAAGCTCACCTCTCTGTATCTGGAGCTACTAAAAATGGATCATTCACAGGGGGAAAAATGCCATTGACCAGAAAGTGGCAGTCCCCATAAAGGGCTGACAGGAAATACACACTTGTGTCAGAGTCCTCTCAAAACAGGTGTTTGAATGATTGAGGACTTCATCTGTGGACTTGATTTTCTACCAAAGAGCAAAAGTTACTCTGCACTGAAAACTGAAGACAGGGACACCATTGTCCATGCTTTGTCACTTAATCCAGCTCACTTTCTCATCTCTTCTCTCTTAACAGAGGGCAGATCACGTCCAGGCTTACCTTCATTGTTCTCTCTTGACTCCATGCAACTTAATTCTCAAATGGCTTCTCTACGCAATCCACTGATTTTCAGTCTTCTCCATACCGTTAAGTGTGACCAACACACTTTCTTTAACTTTGATCCATCATTATCCAATGAGATGTGAAATCTGAATTGCAAAAACCTATTTTTCAACTATCTAGAGGGCACAGTCACTTCATCCTAAATATGATTAGTAAATGGGATGGGTCTGTCTTGTTTTCTTTGTAAATTGATTGAAAAATGCATACCAGATTAAAATAAGAGTAGTCAGATGTGTAAAGTATTCATTTCCTCTTTTGGTTTCCTTCTAATTCCATTTTTTATTACTTATTATTGCATTGTGGGTGTGCATACAGAGACTGGGGTTGGCACTTGAAGTGAGCTAATCTAAATTAGACATAACACAGCAAAAACGACAACAAATTGTAGGAGTAGAATAAGTGGAAACATTGGACCGGAACTTGGCTCCTCCTTTGACTGCTTTGTCCCACTCTGGCACCACAAAGCAGCCTTAAAGCTAGCAAAATCAGCTACTTGGAGACTCTCCTGGCATAGGGGCATCCTCAGGTTGTGTAGAGCCAGCTATGCAGAAAAGGAGGCATGGATGGCGAGCTGCAGAAATCACCGGTTGCTGGAATGGCTCAGTGGGGGCTGGTGCAGCCAGCAGAGCATAGAACAGCCCTGACTGAGACTGCTCTAACCTCCTAGGGAGGTTGTGGAAGTTCCTTGGCCGGGGGTTTTCTAAAGGAGGCTGGAAAGCCATCTGTCTTAAATGGGTTAGACCCAACAAATACTGCATCTTGGCAGGGGGTTAGACAAGATGACCCTTGTGGTCCCTTCTAACCCTATAGTTCTTTGATTCTAAGTTGCTCCTATGGACCTGATCAGCCCCTGGCTGTCCTATTTCTCATTCCTGTTCTGGGCCAGGCCTCAGGCTCTGGCCCACTGGTTTTGATATACATACTTGGAGTAAAGTCAGGAGCAGCCTGTTGCTGTTAGATTCCAATACTGACAATGAAAGCTAATTTATAAGTGGAAGGAAAAAAGCTCCTGACATTGTGGGTAGAGTACATTAAGGTTTTTGTATGTAATTGCTTACTGTAAAGCATACATTTGGGGTGTACATGGGTCTTCCACCCCTGGAACCTGGGTCCAAAATTTGTAATGAAGGGCAAATTAAAATCTGTGTGGATCTCATCTAATCCTCATTTAGATAACTTGAAACCCTGCTATATGATTTGGTGTGACTGGAGCTCTGCTTAAGAGTGTCCCAAAGCTATAAATCATAATTAACAGAGTGTAGCAGAACTGTGTTGATAAGCTTGTACAGTGTCTGCCTGGACTAGGTGTGGTTCAAGCGACTCCATCCCTTTCATAAGCACTTAAATCACTGACCAACTTTAATATTGCAGCAGCTTTGCATTGTTGAATTATATTTTTATGTGAATTCTCCTGAGTTACACATTGTGGGTGGAAAGTATTATTCAGTGGAAAGAATGGTCTTATGAATATAAATAAATAGTTCAGAATGGCTGTCTTTTGCCAGGCTTTTAGTATATATGCTAGCCACTGATGGAAAATTGGTATGTATTTTAAAGGAATTTTAAGGATAACTTGATAGGAATTTCCATAGAGTTTGAAAGTACTTCTCCATTGCTTGTTTTGAAGTGAAATTGTGAAATAGCCATTTTATTGCTAGGAAAACAAGATTTTAGAAGCAGCAATCATAGACTTTACACTCTCACAAGTAATAAAATCTTAAAACACTGAATGATTAATCAGGTTGTTTCTTGGGATGGGGAGGGAGTGAAACTTTTCTATAATAATTAGTTGGCATTAGCAAAAAAACAACAACCCTTTTCTATTTAGTTTAAGGTATTTTTAAACAAAGTTTAAATGCATTTGTTGTTTGTTTTTCTTTAATACACATAGGCGTCCTAGAGGAGTTATTTCCACTCCAGTGATAAGAACATTTGGAAGAGGTGGAAGGTACTATGGGAGAGGTTATAAAAACCAGGGAGCAATTCAGGTAATAAAGTGGTGTGATTTACTTCCATAACTCTGGTTTACAGGCTAGTGTGGTCACAGGCTCCCTAGGCCAGCAGGAGTTGCTGATGACAGCTCTTGGGAGAAGGGCAGGATAGAGTGCTTCTTGTACAGTAACTCCTCACTTAAAGTCGTCCCGGTTAATGTTGTTACGTTGCTGATCATGCTCGTTTAAAGTTGTGCAATGCTCCCTTCTAACATCTGTTTGGCAGCCGCCTGCTTTGTCCACTGCTTGCAGGAAGAACAGCCCCCATTGCAGCTAGCTGGTGGGGGCTTGTAACCAGGGTGGACCGGCAGCCCCCCATCAGCTCCCCACTCCCCTAAGTTCCCTGTGCTGCAGCCGCCCAGCAGGCAGGCAGTCAGCAGTTCAGCTGTCCCTCCCACAACTGCCATGTGCTGCTCCTGCCCTCTGCTTTGGAGCTGCTCCCGGAGCCTCCTGCTTGCTGTGCAGGGGAGGGGGAAGGGGGGGGCTAATGTCAGGCTGTCCCCCTCCCCCCTGCTCTTGCACCCCACTTACCCCTTCTTCATATAGAGCAGGGAGGGGACACAGACTACCGAGAGAGCTTGGGGCAGCAGCTGGCTGTCTCAACTTCCTGATCCACTTAAAAAGACAATGCACTTAAGAGTGGGTCAGCTTACTTAAAGGGGCAGTGTGCATTTCTCTCTCTCTCCCACACACAAGGTGTGTCTCTGTCTGCTGTGCTTTCTCCCCTCCCCTCCATTCCGGCTGCCTTGTAGAGTGTGAGAGGCTACATTAACAACAATGTGTCAACCCTTGAGGGCTCAGCCCCAGTGCTAGTTCATTCCCTGGGAAATATCCCACCCTCTTCCACCTCAACCAAGCTTCACAATCATCATAGCTGTGAACAGTATTAAATTGTTTGTTTAAAACTTATACTGTGTGTATATCTATATAATATTTAGTTTTTTGTCTGGTGAAAAAAATTTCCCTGGAACCTAACCCCCCCCCTTTACATTAATTCTTATGGGGAAATTGGATTCGCTTAACATCGTTTCGCTTAAAGTCGCATTTTTCAGGAACATAACTGCAACTTTAAGTGAGGAGTTACTGTAGTTACCATGGTATATATACTGGTCACTGAAACAATAAGCTATATGTACAGTGATGACAGTTCTCCCAGTGTTGTTCCATCTCATTCAGAAGCAAGCTTTAGTTATCTGATTAGAGGAGAAAAATGCACCCTGCTATGAAGAATATGCCTAGGCCCCATGTGGACAATCCTGATCAGCTGAAGGGGAGGGATATGGGACCTTAACTGAAATCAGTGAGCAAACACTAAGGAGAAATATGAAGTTGAAACAAATTGGTATTTTACATTCCCCACGGCCAACTCCCCCAGTTTTTGTTCACTTTCATTCTGGTCCCCCAATTCCTTTTAAAAAAAAATACAACAAACCAAAAGGTAATGCTAGGATTCTACCTCTAGAGTACTCATTGTAAATACTAATAGGAAATTATGGAACAGCCTCTGTCCCGTGTGAGCACACAGTCCCATCTTTTGGTAATGGTACAAAGAGTCCATAAAGCATAGCTTCTACCTTTTCCATGGTTCTTTGAAATCATGTAACTGAAGCAAATTGGTGTTACACATATAATGCCAATTTGTTTCAGCTTCACATTTCCCCCGGTTTTGCTCAGTCTTTCATTCCAGCTGCTCAGCACTTTTGCGAGTTAAATGTGTCCCAGGGGAGATGGATTAGTGGGCAGCTAGTAGACGAGGTGGACAAAAGTACATGATAAATATATCATGTGGCTCTGCGTTGTCACATGGATAGTAGCAGATAGGAGTTGGCGGGGTGGGGTGCTAACAGCTAGAGGAGTGCTCTCTTGTGAGAGATGAGGGAACTATTAATTTCAAGTAAAACTCTTTTCAAGTTTTCTAGATATAAAAATTCAAGCTTGTTCTATTTACTTCTTTGTAGTTATTGCATCCTATTTTTCTTGTCAACGTTTGTGGAAATTAATCTAAATTTCAGTGTGTGTGTGTGTGACATCTGGTGTTAATTTCTGTATTTTTAAAGCTTTAATTCTCATTCCCAGCACCCCCAATGTAAAGTATTCTGCTGGAATTTTGTACTGAATTTACAGGCCTGGAAACAGAGGGCCTCTGTTTACCGATAGAACCAATATAGTATGTGCACAGCAGTCCAAGTTTGCTAGTGTCATAAGTCTCTTTCCCAGGGAATACCTTTGAGATTGAGAGGGTAGACCAGTCTCCATGGTATGTCAGTCTTTGGGTATCAGACAGCACTTAAAAGCAAGGAAAAGGATATCGTAAGGAAATGAATATTGTAAATCTTCCACTGCAGATATAGGGCCAGATTTTGATACCTTTCCTTATAATTAATCATGTTTATTATGGTAGTGTGTAAGGGCCAACCAAGAATGGGGTCGCATTGTGCTAAACACCACACAAATACTGTAGTAGGTGGTCCCCACTCCAAAGACTTTACAGTCTAAGTAGACAAGACAGACACAAGGTGGGGAAAGAGGTAGATCACACAAGCAGAATGAACAATGTGATGGCTGCAAATGTCATGTTAGTTCCAGTTATTTTTTTGAGGGGTAGGTATAGTTAGGAGGGGTTCAGCTAAATGAAAAGAAAAAGAAAAAAGGGGATAGGAACAGGGCAGGGGAGCAGAGGGTAAGAGGGGCAGGTGTGCAGTGAAGCTGAGATGTGAAGGCTGAGAGAGGAGGGGGAAGGTTGGAGCAAACAGCAGTCAGCACAAAGCAGAGCAAGTACCCACAATAAGTAGCATCTTACCCCTCAAAGAGTTCCAATGACTTAATTGAGACGACTTGTAATGTAAGGTGCTACTCAGCAGAAGTGGAGGAGACAAGTTGCTGGTCTATAATGAATACATTCTGAAGACGTATAAAGAAATATATATTTTGTCACAGGATAACATCCTTAACTCTGACTCGAAATAAATGCTGTGCTTTCTTAGTAGTTTCAAAATATCAACACAGCAAAAAACAACCTGAATAGGACACCTAAAAAGAATATGTGACCATTGGTGACACAATATTGATCAGCCTCAAATGCAAGGCTACATAACATACATAAGTTCACTTCATATTGATATTATACACTTTCCTAGCAAGCCACCTATGCAACACTAATATTAAGGGACAGCAATTTGAATATTTTACCAAATAAAAAAACAGCAATTCAGAAATACCTTAACTAATATTTCCCATAGTTACAGTTAAGATTGTTTTTGTGAAATTGGGGGCTGTGTAAGATTTACACCATGTCCTTAATGTATTCATTTATTTGCTTTTTTGCTTTAATCTACTTCTGTATCTGAGGACACTGTGGAGAACAGCTAGTGTGCTTTAGCAGGGTCCACATGGACATTTAGTGCCTGGCAAGCTAGTGCGGGGTAGATTTACGCTCCATTTTGCCACAAACTGGAGTGTGTTCATGTAGAAAAGCCCTACATGTTTTGTGTTTGTAACAATGTGATAAGTTGTCATTTAGCAATCTAAATTTTAAAAAACCCCGAAGTTTTATTGCCGTGTGTTTTGGAATTGTATGGTTTATTATTGCAGCTAATGAAAAGTTAAATGTAGTTTTAGTTCTCAAGCCCTATAAGTCTACATTTTCAATATTAGCTTTATGGCTTTATTTCATCTGTAGTATGTTTTCTGAGTATTTATTGTGCATTTTGTATATAAGTCACTTTCATGGGCTCTCTCTTACATATGCACAGTATATGGTATTACGTGAAACTACTCGTACCTTTGTTAAAAAATATTTTATATTGTATTTGAGAAGTAGTATGTGATCATATCATTAGACTACATTGCGTGCAAATGAGAACACAGTTAACGTCGTGTGCTAAATCTTAATTTTGGCATTTCCTGACTCTTGTTTACTTAATTATACAGTCCAAACAGTGTAATTATTTCACCTGGTGCAAAGTGCAACTTCCCACGGGCATGTCAGAAAACTGGGCTGAGCTAAAAGGTGTTCACATTAATTTTCCTTTAAGGACTGAAATTCTTTGAATTATGGTAATCATAATTATGGTAGCCAGCTCTGCCATTTTTGGCTCTTGGTCATAAAAAGCCAATTCTGAAACTGGTTAATTTAAAAAAAAAAAAAGTTGGTTTCTTTACTACATAAGCCAGGGGAAGCCCAGATATATTGTCTCTGTTATTCCCCAAAGGTGAAATTGGCATTAGATGCTTTGTTTGACCTTGTGCACACCTTCCACAGTGAGGTAAATTTTCCGTGTCTGTAGATTGAAATGTTCAGTCTTTAAATCCGTGCTAATCTGGGAATTTAGTATGGTATGCCAACTCTTGTTACAACAGTAGATTGTGTTTTGAATATTCCAAGTTAACCTGTAATAGTTCTGTCTGTGTCCTACAGCACACTATCGGAAGTGGTGTCAAGATAATCAGTTACAAATGTACAATGGTAGCTTCTTTAATAATGTATTCTCTTTTTTTAAATTAGGGCAAACCTCCTTATGCTGCTTCAGCAGAAGAAGTGGCCAAAGAACTTAAGTCAAAATCAGAGGAATCTAAATCCTCAATTGTGTCTTCAGATGGATCCCTGGCTGAAAATGGAGTAGTGAATGAGGAGAAGCCAGCTTCCCAGATGAATGGGAATACAGGAGACGTCAGGGGTTCCAACCAGTCTGAAAGTGCCTTGAGTAATGACTCTAAAATGTGCAATACAAATCCTCACTTAAATGCACTAAATGCAGACAGTGTTTGCCATAAAGATGATACTCTTGAGGCTGCTGTCTTAAAAAAAGAAGAGTAAACTTATTTTTTATAGAGGGTGAAGGATGTTGGGAAGGGTCAGGATTAGGAATATCTGGAAAGAAAGAGAGCCTACAGTTACGTACATTTTTTCCTTTCCGTAAGAGAAAAATGAGGACTTTGGAAATTCGGATCCCTCTTTGGTGTCAGAGATTTAAACAACACATTTTTAGTTTTAACCAGTTGTAGTCAAAATGCTACAATAAAACAAAAAAGAAAGAGAATGAAGAGCATTTGACTCCCGCACTTAAAATGAAGTATACATAAAGTTTAAACTGGTTATGACAAAAGCTTGTAGTTTTGTTTCTTGAAATATAAGGAAAACAAATTTTGGCAGTCTTTAAGTATATATAGCTTAAAATATAATTTTTAGTACTTGGCACCATATGTATGCCATTATATTTGATTTTGCATTACTGTGTCACAATAAAGCTTTCTTTAAGGCTTTGATTTCATGATTATGGGGGAAAAAAGGCACAACCACAGTTTTTCTTTCTTAAATTTCATCACTGTTGATGTGGTTCTTTTGTGTTAAAATGTGCAAACTATCGAAACTAAAAATTATAGAGTAATATTGCAGTTCTGCTGATTTTAAATATACATCATACATACTTTACAAGGAAGTTAAATGGAGATAAACTTGAAATCATAGAAGATACAAATGACCTTTCAAAATAAACATAATGTGTTCTGAAACTTTTTGTGACTAATACCATGCATCCGTGATCAATGAACTATGTGGTTTTGAATCAGACGTAGACCATTAGTACTACTATTTGAGCTAAACTTCTGCATGGTTCATGATTTTTAAAGTGTGTAGTTAATATTATGCATGTTATTGTCCTCTTTCTTCCATTCTTACAAGTACTGTGCCCATTTGCAAAACAAAAAGCTAATAATCAGTAATAGTCCTATAAAAGATGTTAACTATGTTTAGTCATTGACTGATCTTGCTCTAACCTTAAAATTTTGTGATTATTGACCTCTGTTGCATTTATTCTAAAACTTAAAAAAAAAAATTATCTAGCCGTTTTTTGAATATCAACGTTACCCTGGTGTACTCATTGCTGTATGCATTATTGTTCTCTGTTGCTGTTTTATGCCTTCATATTAGCAAATATGAAATTCTGTGAAAAACAAAAAAAACAAAAAAAGCTTTGATCTTCAAAAAATACCCCCTTCTGTAGCAGGAAACAAATGGCTTGTTCTTGAGAACTTTCCCATCAAGAATTTAGTATAAGCAAATATACCTGTATCATTTTGATGTTTTTGTTAGTGTTTCCAAACTTAATGTACTTCAAAATCAGAATCATTTCTTTATATTCGTTTTCATATAATTCTCCTGATGCTCTTCATCACACATTAGTGATCAGAAATGAGGTGTAATTCCCCATTCCCTGCCCGCAAGAGCTAAGTAGGTATCTTAATGTAAGTTGAAGGGAGTTCTGCCCCAACTCATGGATTGTGCAAGAATGAACTACTGTTGGGTTTGATTGGTTGTAGATGGATTGTGGTGTGGTGTATTTGAAGGCTATTGAATGCAACTTACAATGCTTAATAAAAATCTTTATTCTTTTAGTATAAAATAATGTATGCCTTTTTTATTGTCATATAGACCTTTAATTAAACATATTGTGAATAAGTTTTCCTGTGCACAAATAAGCTGGTTGTTAGTGAATGACATGATCTCCTACTAGCAGGTAGAGACAGGAAGCAAAGCATTTTGTCATCATCCTTATGTAGGGGGATGGCGCCCTTGATGAGAACAATGCTCAGTCCTAATCATTTTGTTGAACAATGCAGGTTTCATGACTTGGTTAGTAAGTTGCAAGTGTTCAACTTAACTGTTGAGGGCAGCTACAAAAATATAATTGGTCTGGGGAGTGGGGGGAGGTATATTTTCTCTGAAATATGACATAAGTTAGTCACCAAGGCCTCCAATTCAAGGCCCTGCTGGCAGAGAGAATTAAAAATGCAGTAAATAACAAATTGTGAAGCAAAATAATTATTGTTGTGGTTACTTCAGAAACTACCGTATTTTTGTATTAGCAAAAATGGATGAAACATTGAAAAGCAGAATTTCAGAAGCTAAGGTGCTAGAATCTTCCCAAGGAGAAGCTTTTATTCCCAAAAGAAATGATGCCCTGTGCCCTGTTCTGGTTCTCTGCAAATTGAACAAATAATGAAGGAAAATCAAATTCCATGTGGCTTCTCTGGCAAACATAATCTCTTCTCTCAGCTCTCAGAACTGATTTGGTTCCTTGCTCTTCAGGATGCCTCACTAGCTGTGTTTTTTGCCTTATGGAGAGGCTCACGATGAGCAGCAGCCACTGCCAATACAATGTTAGGGTGAAAGCAGTACCCTGGATATTCACCAAGTGCTTGTTAGGGCTTGCCTGCACAGGAAATGTTTCCAGTTACATGGTATAGTTATACCACTATAATTCCCTGTGCAGGTACTCATATTCCAGAATGAGAGGCTCCTCTTGGTTTAGCTTAAACCCCTGGCCAGAGCAACATAAGCTAACCCAAAAAAGGCACCCTAATTCTGGAATAAGAACATCTACATGGGGTTACACCAATATAACCATAAATTGACCCCTTAGCTTATACCACTATAACTTTCCAGCACAGACAAACCCTTAGTGGCTGCTGCTTCTCTCCAAAACAGATCTATTGTTTTATTGTCTTATATGAGCGCCTAGAGGCCCTGATAGAGCTTGATACACATTGTAGGTGACAGGCCCTGCCTTGAGGATTTCACAGTCTGAATAGACAACACTTATGCAGGTGAGATAAGGGAAGTATTCTCCCAGTTTTAGAGTTGACCATGCCCAGCTTACACACACAGAGGTGTTAAATCCTGTCTTAAAACTAAGGCTACGTCTACACTATGGACCTTGTAGCGGCACAGGTGTACTGCTGCAGCTGCAGCGCTATAAGGTCTTCCGTATAGCTGCTCTATACCGGCGGGAGAGCTCTCTCCTGCCCAGCATAATTAAACCATCCCCAATGAGTGGCGGTAGCGATGTTGACAGGAGAGTGTCTCCCGCCAACATAGCGCTGTGAGTGAAACTTACGTCAGTCCGAGGTGTTTTGGTTTTTTTCATACCCCTGACTGACAAAAATTTTGCCAGCAGAAGTGCTAGTGTAGACAAAGCCTTAGTAATGTTTTTAAAATGTGTTAATTAAAGCACTTGGCTAACAGTTTCAAAGTCAGCCATTTTCCTAGTCTAGACAGGGTATAGATAAGACAGGATTGGCAACCTTTGGCACACAGCCCACCAGAGTAAGCCCCCTGGTGGGCCAGGCCGGTTTGTTTACCTGCTGTGTCCACAGATTCGGACGATCACGGCTCCCATGCTGCTCCAGGCCAATGGGGGCTGCAGGAAGTGGCAGACAGCACATCCCTCGGCCCATGCCGCTTCCCGCAGCCCCCATTGGCCAGTGGGAGCCGCGAACGGCCAAACCTGCAGACACAGCAGGTAAACAAACCGGCCCGACCCACCAAGGGGCTTATCCTGGTGGGCCACGTTCCAAAGGTTGCCGATTCCTGATATAAGACCTGGAACTGTATCATAGCCCTATTGTGCTGCATCTGTACCACAGCAAACAACTTCCCAGCAGCTCTGCTCAGAGCTCAAGTATTCAGGCTACTGACCATTGGATTTTATTGGCAATCCTCCCTTCGCCGTTGTCCTGTCCCGTATTTCTGCTGGCAGTCTGTATACCCATTGTCCTGTCTCTCCTTATTTCTCCCTGCTGGCAGTCCATGTGCAGACTAGTTGATGTTGCAATCAGAATACTGCACCCTGGGTAAAGGTGTGGTATATTAGCCAAAAATATAGGCCACCCCTTGTCTCAGAGTGAAGGGGCTGAAGCCAGCTCCTTGCCATGTGTGTCTGTCGTTGGTGAGTAACCAGTCAAGTCCCAACAGCAGAAAAAAACCCAATGAGAATGTGTTCATGGACAGTGGTAGGACTTGGGTGGGGGGGGGGGGTGGTCAGGCTGGAGTTTTTCTTTCTTCTCCATGTGGAGTGGTGAGATTAGGAAGATCAAGACTGTCCCTGTCCAAAAGTAGGAATAGATGATATTCTTTAATGTGTGTGTGTTCTGTCTGTGTAACCCATCTTGTTTTTACGGGCAACTAAGACATCATTACCCCCCTTCAGAATGGGAGCCAAAATGAGAGAGTGTCTTCCCTGCACAACAGTGTGATTTATACACAGAGATTTATACATAGAGATAACTGTCCTGTGTTAGCGCTCCCAATGCCCAACATTGGAGACAAGGCATAGGTAGATTCTACCTTGAAAGAGCTGGTCGAGGTGAGCCCTGTAATTCCTGCCTGGGGTTGACTTCGACGGCAAAGTTGAGGAAGAAACTACAGATTATATGTTCATGTAACTAACTCAATTTTTAAAACACACCTTTGATTTTATTTTTTCCGTAAAGTCAGAGCTCTAACGACTCTTAATTTTCAAGCAACTAACACGTAAAATGAGACAAGATGGGTGAGGTAATACCTGTTATTAGAACAACTGGGGGTGAAAGAGACAAGCTTTGGAGCTACAGAGAGGTCTTCTTCAGGTCACTTTGTCTTACTCACTGACAGAGGTTGGTCCTAATATCCTGGGATCACCATAGCTACAACAATGCTACTGCTAGCATGTAAAATGTTTCTCTTGGAAGTGTTAAACTGTAGCAAGTGATGGAGCCTGCCTAGAAGAAGCAAATAAAGCAACAGGGGTCCTTAAATGATCTGCCTGGAATGAACTTTGCTGCCTTAGCTGCCCCTCTGCCTTTTTGTTCTTTATTTGTAGAATTAGTTGCTAATCATTTTAACTGTGGTGTTAACTTTCTAATAATGATCTGTCCAGGTTCCAGTTAATGTATTGTTCTATCCAATGTTTCATGAGCCAGGTGGATAATTACTGACAATAGGGCAGATTTAGGGCCTTCAGTAAACTGTGTTGTGTACTGAAGGGCTCAGGCTTAAATGGGTGAATTTGAAGGGGTCACAAATTTGTGGAGAGAGCTGATTCTGGAAGGATAATACTGATACCTACCACTTGTATATTATAGCAGTTTTCATCCATAGAGCTCATATATGAGGGTAAGCTTTATTATTTCCATTTTACAGATGGCAAAACTCAGGGACAGAGACTAAGTGACTTGATATGTCCTGTAGCGAGTGAGTGGCAGAGCTGTGAGTAGTCTCTACCCCTCCTGACCCCCAGGCTAATGCACTAGGGTATTCAGGAAAATCCTGTCTTTTCTCCCACTGCTCACAGTTGTGTTTAAATGACATCATTTGATTAGATTATGAAGATATTAGCTTGTCTCAACCTTAGCTATATTGTACTCCTGCCCCTGCCCCCTTATAATAAAAGTGGATTTCTGTAATGCTTTGCAATGTATTATAGGGTCGTTGTAGCGCTAACGCAGAGATGCTACAGTTATCAGTTCATCAGATAACACTCTGCAACTGTTCCTAGAATTCTGTTGGCAGAGAGCCCTTGGCTATAGAACATACTTTCCCTGGTGGGCAGGGTTGGTATGTTTGCTCTCCAGGGTCGTAGTAAAGAGGCGTCTCATGGGTGTATTTTAGTGTAATTTAATATGTGTGTGTGATGTGGGTGATAGACTTTTGGGGGTGGGGGAGAAGCAGGGAAGTCTTGCTGGTCTAGTGATGGGCACTGTTTTACAAATACCTGTATGTATATCCATATGGCCGCCTTCTTGATAAGTACAATGAGAAAACTGTATGCAAGTTTTTCCACAGCTAGCGATCCTTAAGGAGTATGGTTACTAAGGCATGAGCTAAATCCCAGCTCCTGGGGTAAAAGGAGTTGATAGTACTTAATGATACGTTTGCTGAGACAGAACCCTTGAGCTCCACTGCTGATGCTTCGCTGATGGAAGATGAAGAGGAGCAAGGTGTAGTGAACCGGTCCCTGGACTGGGAATCGGGAGACCAGTGGTGAAATCCTGGCCCTATTGAAGTCAATGGGCATTTTGCTTTTGATTTCAGTGAGGCCCTGGATTCTGTTCTGGACTCTGTCACTGACCTGCTGTGTGACCTTGGACAAGCCTCTTCCCATCTTGGTGCCTGTGTCTCCCTTCTGCCCCTTGTCTGTTTTGTGCATGTAGATTGTCAGTTTGTGAAGGGATTGCTTCATTCTGTGTTTTTGTACAGCACCTAGTGTGATGGGACCCTAGTCATGGCTGTGGCCTCTAGGTGCTACTGTAATGTGAATTAATAATTAGAGCAAGGAAGAGCTTCTTGCATTAAATGTGCACTATACATCCTTAAAAGACAGTTCCTCA
Organism: Terrapene triunguis; assembly: GCF_002925995.2. NCBI lineage: Eukaryota > Metazoa > Chordata > Testudines > Emydidae > Terrapene > Terrapene triunguis. The sequence continues at coordinate 32,903,329 of NW_020664440.1, forward strand.
AATAATAGATATTGGTTAAATCTGCCTGGTGCCTTTGATGTGCTCACTGGTAACTATGTTTGCTTAATTCTTTTTCTCGGCTTTTTTATTGTGTGTGTTGCTCTTCTCCCCTTTGGATGCAGCATTGCTCCCTAGAGGTTTCTGTGCCCCGCCCCTCTTTTTTTTTTTTTTGGTCCTCCTTATTTGATACATGATGCTTCTTAATCTGTTCTGAGGGCTAAATCCTTATTAAATCAGTGTGGCGAGGTATAGTTGCAGACGGTACGACAGCTGGAAAGGAAGTTAAAGAAAAAAGTTGAAAGGAGAGTTTAATGAGGCAGAAAGGAAAGAGAGAGTTTTTCTACCAGAGGCAACCTTCTGTTCCCATCAACAAGGGAACATTCTGCCCGTGGAGTCCACAGAACCCACTTCCCTCTTCGCTGCCTTGTCGTCCTGAAATAGGAGCATCTTTGTTTTGATCTTAAGAACCTCATGGGAAGAAACATTCTTGTTTGATTACTGTGGAGATGTCACTTTCCTGCTGAGTTTAACTGAAACCTAGCAGCAAAGCAGTTTGCTTCACCAACCTGAAAACACAACAACAGTAAAACCTCTGGGTGGATACATTGCCTTGCTCCCCATCCACATTGGACACAGATGTGTCTAGCTAACTCTGAGACATTGGGGCAGTGAAAACGTGGCTTAAACAGGAAGGGAACAAAAGGATCAAGCTTTACTAACTGGTGCTTCATGGAAGACCTCTGACAAATTACAGTGAATCAGAAGTAGTGAGATTCTGCTAGAACAGGACTTGGACAGCCTATATTGACTGACTGTCCAGGAACTAGAGGGATGATGGAATGAAGTTTGGCACAAAAGGAGAGGGGATGTCTGAAGATACTGAGAGATGACTGGTGCAGAGGAACTGCTTCCCATGCTGACAGTAGTGTGACAGCCTAGCTTAGGTTAGGTGTTGGGAATAAGTGTATGTCAGTAGGTTTCACTGGATAGTATATTTCAGTTGCCACTTTTCACTGAACAGAGGCACCCTTTATTGATTTTTAACTTTAAAACCCCGCTCTCTGCAAAGAAATAAATTATTTCTGACTACTTCACAGGAAGAGAATTTACAATGAAGTGGGGAGGGTGGAAGCAACCACTCTATGGCAAACCGAGAAGGCACATTGGATGGATACACAAGAGGTGAGCATTTTTGTTGTTGTTAACAGACATATGCAGATAAAGGAGACTTCAAAACAAAACTTTCTAATGCCAGTTCACCGGGGATTTCAATTCCCCTGATAAGGAAAAGAGTAAGGGACGAGCAAAGGTGCATGGTTCTGAAGATAAATACTACAGGATGTTAACCAGCTAGATCAGAAATTGTTTTGGGCTTGTTTCTAGAGACCCAGCTAAGTACTGTATAAGATGATAAAGCTGGTGAATGTGTAGGCCCACTTGTCATATGAAATGCTTACGGTACAGTGGGATTTTGCAGCCCAATCCAGGAGTGGTGACAGAATGACACAACAGTTAAGCAAAGGTCAGTGAATATACTGTAGAAAAACAGGAACATATTAAACTGGCAACACTTTAATTATGTCATTGTATAGCTATTTTATTATAAAAATCTGACTCCTTATGGCACTAAATAGATGCCATTGAAGTCTGCCTTGCAATCTGATAGATGGAGAGCGCTTACATGGGCTCCTGTGCAGAATTTCTGAATGGCCACATGTCCTTTGCTCCTTCATTCACTGCCAGTGTGAAAAAGCTAAAGGGGGCAAAGGGATGGGTCTGTGTCTCTGGGAAGCTGCAGGACAGAATGTTAGAATCCAGAGTCTCAGTGACACGGGGAAAGAATTCAGATGAGATAAGGGTGCAGGCTGAGGAGGGAAGGGGATTGAGACACTTCTGTGCTGAACTCAGCACATGGAGTTCATTTCTTTTTTGCTTTTCCATAGGTGAGCCTGTCCCCAGAGAACCCAGAACCAGCAGTGCTTTGGCTGAGTCAGGTGGCAGAAATGAGAGGAGAGTGGAAGGGAGGGTGAGTGCTGGTTGGCTTGTAGGGGTAACTCAGCAACACTCACACAAGGTTGCCTACACCAAGTGAACTTTGTACTCCAGAATAGTGCCTTTGAGGAGGCCAGTGGCTGCAGAGATGGGAGGTGGATCTGATCAGATTCCCTAATTTCAGCCCTCTGGTGGTCTCCTGTCACTAGTCAGTAGTTGTGAATGTGATGGGTTGTCTGTGCCGTTTGCGGTGATGAAGCCTCATTCCATCCTGATGCAGTGTGTGGGGGTACAGACTGAAGGCATGGTGGCTTTCTGGAGGATGAGATTCAGAACAACTTGGAAACCATCTCAGTTCTGGGGACTGGAGAATTAATTCAGACATTCATAGAAGTGCCTAAAATCCATTAAACTGCTCCCACAAATCCCCAAGGCCTAGCAGCCCTCAGACCCCAGCACAGTTGGAGAAGATTGTTGCTGGGGTGTAAATGTTGTTCGCGTCCCTATTTGGATAGACTTGCCTGAGATGCACAGAAGGTCAGGTCCCATCTGGGCTGCCATTGTGTAACAAGCTGTAGTGCCTATATGTGTATATGGGCACAGCCAGCTTACATGCTCCTCAATGAACCAGCAGATTAGCCGGGGTGGTGTCTGTGTACTTATTACTCTCTCACAAGTTTAGCACCACAGCAGCAGTAGGTGGCTTCATTAAAATGCCAGATGATTCACTGGCTCCTCTTGTGGTATGCCCTACACTTGCCCCTGTCCAGGAAATAGTTCTGGGGTTAGAGGAATTGTGGGAACATCCTGGGACCTGAACCATGTTCCCCCACTACAGTCATGGCAGGCACATGACCCAACCTCTGTATGATTATCTGGAGGGACAGTTCGCCCTCCAGACCATCCTGCCTGCCCTGCTTGCCCGTCCCTGGGACCCAACCTTGCATACCGAAGAAGAGCTTCTCCCTGCAGATCTCTGGGTGTGGAGAGGGAGTGATAATCTTGGCCTTTTTCCAGGACAGCTCTGTAAAGACAGAGGCAACTCACAAGTAGGTTGCACTGATGTCCAGGCATAGGAAACGACTGGCTTAGGCAGGGGCGATGGCCTTGGGCTAAAGTCTCACTCAAACCCTTAAGTATTATGCCACTATTTGGCCCCTTTGTGCTAGCCCTGCCTCCAGTGCCTTCTGCAGTGATCTCTGCAGGCTTGAGGGTTGTGGGAGGCTTCATGATGATTCTGTTGCCCACAGTGAGTAGAACCTGGGTAGAGGATTTGTTGCCTTGGGCAGCTCCACTGATCAAAACTGGCTGTGAATGACATACAGCAGTTCATCCATCAGCTCCATTACAGTCAAATGTTCAAGTGCAGCAAAAACCTGTTGGAGGAGTAACAGATTCGTGCACCTACATGTTAGTTATCAGTGTTCCCATTTGTTTAGGTGGGCACTGCTGTCTTAGGGATAGAGAAAATGTATTTCTATAACAGATCTTTTTTTCTTTGCCCTACAAGGGGTCCTTTAAGTTCCTTTTGGAAACCCAGAGGATTCTGCCACCACATTCCCATTTATATGTTATCTCCTCTGGGGCAACCATCTTTCTAGCTGTGGATAGCTGGATTCCCCTCACCTCTCCCACTGGACTAAGTAGACTGCCTCTGGAACTAGCCTAGCTCATGCCGGCCAGGATTGGAGGAGAGTTTGGGCTTCAGATTTGTATTCCCACCTAATTATACATGCAGGTCTCTCTTTGCAAGGAAATCTCCTTGGATGACAGTCACTCCTAAGTCTGTCTGACTGTCCAGACAACCTGCTGGACCTCACTGAAGAGATTTAGGGTACTTAGCATTGAAATCTGGATGGTCACCCTTAGACTGGGGAACAACAATTCTTCTTTGAGTGATTGCTCATGTGTATTCCACAGTAGGTGCAGTAGCATAGCTAGCGGGGTGCAGGGGAAGCAGGCCGCTTCCCCCGCCTTTCCAAAAGCGGACGGAGGCGTGAGGGGTGGCACAGGCTGGCAGCCCGCAGCGTGGCCGGTAGCCATGGGGGGGCA
>NW_020664440.1:32907772-32919479 GCF_002925995.2 Terrapene triunguis
GCCACTGAGTAGGTGTGCATGCTCACCACGTGCACCGGTGCTGGAAGTTTTTCCCCTAGCAGTACCCGTAGGGGGGAGCGCCCCTCGCGATCCCTGGAGTGGTGCCTGCCTGGCGCAGTATAAGGGGAGCTGCGCGCTCCCCCCACCCTCAGTTCCTTCTTGCCACCAGTGAAGGTGCGTTGGAACTGCGTTACTGCAGCTTGTCCCCAGAACTGTTCGTTCAGTAGTACCTGTAGTCAGTTTAGTTTTCAGTGAAGTTTAGTTAGTTAGTGAGCCCAGGCCGGGGCATGCCCTGTGCCCCTGGATTTAAGTCATACAGCTCCTGTAGGCATTCTATGCCAAGGAGTGACCCACACACAGACTGTCTGTGCTGCTTGGGAGAAACCCATATCAGCGAAAGGTGCAAGATCTGCAAGTCGTTCAAGCCCCGGATTAAAAAAGAAAGGGACATTAGACTCCGGGCCATCCTGATGAAGTCGGTGCTGGCCCTGACCCCGGCACGCCGCTCTGATCCGGTACCCAGCACTGTGGCATCGGTACGCAGAGACCCTCCGGTACCTTTGACTAGTCGGCACCGCTTCCCTTCCACGGGGCATGCCAAGAGGACCGGAAAAACTTCCTCTTCTCAATGGCACTGAGGGAAGTCTGGGACAGAGACTAGGCCCATGTCGGGTAGTCCTCGGTCCTCATCGGGCCCCAGGCCTCCAACTCACGTGGAGCGGAGTAGCCCAGCCCCTTCGAAACAGGCCTCTCTGGATGTCCGGATGCCATCTACGCCCGAAGCCCTCCAGGCGGCTAAGGACGTCATGTCCATGCTAGTGCTGAGAGTGCCGCCAATGTCGGCCCCACGCTTCAGAGGCAAGCCGCCGCTGGGATGGCCACAGTTGCCCCCGGCCCGGTACAGGTCTCGGTCAAGGGGATGTTCCCGACACCGCTCACCACCCAGTGACCGTTCAGGGCTCAGTCCATGTGGATCGCCCTCGACGCCAGCTAGACTTTCTGGATTGGTGCCATCCGATTGGGACTCCCGGTACCGCTCGTCTTCACGGAGCGAGCACAGACGGGACCATGGCGGACGTCGCCAACGGTCCTCGTCTCAAAGTCGGTACCACAGTGGGTCGTGGCATGACCATCGACACCGTTCCCGCTCGGAATCCTGCTCAAAGTCTCTGCCAAGGCACCATAGCTCCGGGCGTCGATTGCCAGCTCCTCGCCGTCGTGGATCTGCCCGTCGAGACCGCTCACGGAGCAGCTACTACCGTCGGTGCTGTTCTCCCGCCTCGAGGTCGCGGTCCCGTAGTCGACATAGATCCCGGCACTGCCGCCACTCCTGGTCTGGAGGCAGCAGCGTGTCGTACGCCAGCCTGATCGACTGGCCCCACCAGTGCCTCAGCAAGTGCAGTGGCACTGTGCATCGTGGCCAGCCCAGTGGTACCAGTGGGCACCGTGGCCTCCGACGCAGCCCCCGGTGGGGGCATCAGAAGTACTATTGACTTCGATCCCTAGACCGCTGAGGAAAGAGTCGACGGGACCCACTTCCTCGGTGCCGTGTCCAGAGTCCAACCAGGTGGTGGATCCTCCGGTGCCGACTGACACCCAAAGCACCACACCGGCCTCCTCGCCCTGTCCGGAGGAGCCAATTGCTGCCCCGTCCCCCTCCGTCCCGCAGGAGGACTACCGGGCCCATTAAGAATTACTAAAAAGGGTGGCAGCGAGCCTCCATCTCCAGGCAGAGGAAATGGAGGAGCCCTCAGACTCACTGTTCAATGTTCTGTCCCCCTCAGCACCGGGCAGGGTGGCCTTGCTGCTCCACGAAGGGGTGGCGAGAATTTCAAGTGCCCTGTGGCAAACACCAGCCTCGTTGGCTCCCATCTCTAAAAAGGCGGCGCGCAAGTACTTTGTACCCACTAAGGGACACGAGTATTTGTATACCCACCTGGCGCCTAACTTCTTGGTGGTCGCATCGGTCAACCACAGGGAGCGACAGGGGCAGCCAGCCCCGACCCCAAAGAACAAAGACTCTCGGAGGCTGGATGCTTTCGGGAGAAAAATTTATTCGTCGTCAAGCTTCCAGCTGAGAGTAGCAAACCATCAGGCTCTCCTGGGTTGCTATGAGTTTAATCTCTGGGGATCCCTCTCCAAGTTCGAGGACTCCCTCCGGGAGCACAATAGAAAAGAGTTTAAGGCGCTCATGGTGGAAGGGGCAGCTGCCGCAAGGGCGTCTCTTCAGGCCGCTTCGGATGCAGCGGACATGGCCGCACGGTCCATGGTCTCGGCAGTGTCCATGAGACGGGCGTCCTGGCTTCTGCTCTCTGGGCTATCCAGCTAAGCGCAGTTGTCGATGCAGGATCTCCCTTTTGACGGGAAGGCGCTGTTTGCGGAGGAAACGGAAACAAGGCTGCACAGCATGAAAGACTCCCACACGACCCTCCAGACCCTGGGCCTCTCTGTCCCTGCTCTGGCAAAACCCAAGTTCAAGCCACAGCAGGCTCCCACCCAGGCCGCCCTCTCAAAATACGAGGCTGCCCATAAGAAGCAATGGGACTATAAGAAACGCCCGCAAAGACAATACTGGCCTGCCTCCCAGCCTGGGTCCTCTAAGGGCAAGCAGGCAGGTAAAAGGCGGTTTTGATGGGACGCTTGGGGGTACCCCGCCAGTTTTCAGCAGGGATCCATCCCCAATAAAGCTCCCTTTTTCCAATCGATTGTGTGCGTTCCTCCCAAAATGGTCGCGGCTCACCTCGGACCGTTGGGTCCTCAACACCATCTTCTGAGGTTACACCCTCCAGTTTACCTCCTACCTGCCCAACCACCCCCCCACCTCTGTCCCTCTTGGGGAACCCATCACACAAGGCTCTGCTCGAGCAGGAGGTCGGGAGGCTCCTGGAACTAGGAGCGATAGAGACGGTGCCCAAGGAGTTCCTGGGCAAGGGGTATTACTCCCGGTATTTCCTTATCCTGAAGGCCAAAGGGGGGCTCAGACCCATACTGGACCTGTGAGGTCTGAACCGGTACTTGGTAAAACTCAGATTTCGCATGGTTTCCCTGTCCTCCATCATCCCCTCCCTGGATCCTGGGGATTGGTACGCGACCCTCAAACTACAGGACGCGTACTTCCACGTACACATATTCGAGGGGCACAGGCACTTCCTCCGTTTTGTGGTGGGACAGAATCACTACCAATTCACAGTCCTCCTGTTTGGTCTGTCTACTGCCCCCAGGGTCTTTACAAAGTGCATGTTGGTAGTAGCGGCCTACCTCAGGTGCCGGGGGGTCCAGATATTCCCCTATCTGAACGACTGGCTGGTCAAGGGCACTTCCCGATCGCAGGTGAGGGATCACGTGGCACTCCTGTCCACATGCACCGCCCTGGGCCTGTTGGTAAACAACACCAAGTCCACGTTAGTCCCGGTCCGACGCATAGAGTTTATCGGGGTGCTCCTGGATGCAATGTCGGCCCCGGCCTCTCTCCCCCCAGACAGGTTCGAGACCCTGAAAGGGCTCATCGACTTGATCGTAAGGTTCCCGGTGACGACAGCCAGGTCCTGCTTACAGCTGCTAGGTCACATGTTGGCGTGCACGTATGTGGTTCATCATGCCAGGCTCAGGATGAGGCCCTTCCAACTCTGGCTGGCCTCGCAGTTCTCCCAAGCCATGGACAGGTTGGACAAGGTCCTCACCGTGCCGAACTCGGTGACCGCCTCCCTACGGTGGTGGTCCACACCGAGCAACATGCGCCGGGGGGTCCCATTCAGGGGCAGGGGCAGGGCCCCGTCCGTGGAGCTGGTGTCGGATGCATCGGACCTGGGCTGGGGAGCCCATGTGGGGAATTTTCAGACCCAAGGCCTGTGGTCTCCACAAGACCTGACCCTTCACATAAACGTCAAGGTACTCAGGGCGGTGCAGCTGGTGTGTACGGCCTTCCGCTCGCACCTGAAGGGCAAGGTAATCAGGGTTCTCACGGACAACACGGCCTTGATGTTCTATATCAACAGGCAAGGTGGGGCCCGATCCTCCGCCCTCTGCCACAAAGCCCTCAGTCTGTGGGACTTCTGTATAGCCCACGACATCCACCTAAAAGCCTTTCACCTACCGGGTGCCCGGAACGTGAGGGCGGATCACTTGAGCAGGGATTTTTCCTCTCAGCATGAGTGGTCCCTACACCCGGAAGTGGCCCTCTGGCTTTTCCGGAGGTGGGGAACTCCCCAGGTGGACCTATTCGTGACCCGACAGAACTGACGATGCCCCCGGTTCTGCTCCAGGGGGGGCCTGGGGAGGGGCACTATCTCCAATGCCTTTATCCTGCCCTGGTCAGGCCAACTCCTGTACGCCTTCCCCCTGTTCCTGCTGATCAGCAGGGTCCTAGAGAAAATAAAGACGGACAAGGCCAGGGTCCTCCTCATTGCCCCGGCGTGGCCCAGGCAGCACTGGTTCGGGACCCTCTTGGGCCTGGCAGTGGCTCTGCCATGGCCATTGCCACTCCGCCCGGACCTGCTCTGTCAGGACCGGGGCCGTCTCCTCCACCCAACCTGGCAGCTCTTCACCTCACGGCATGGCTGCTCAGTGGCTAGGTGGCGAGGAGAGGACATGCTCAGCTCTGGTTCAGCGCGTCCTCCATGAGGGTAGATGGCCCTCCATGCGCCACTCCCACGTGGCGAAGTGGTCTCCTTTTGCTAGGTGGGCACGGACCAAGGTGTATCCCCAACGGCCGCCCCGATCCAGCTTATCCTCGATTACCTCCTCCGCCTGAGGGCCCAGGGCCTGGCGCCTTCATCAGTCAGGGTGCATCTGGCAGCCATATCGGCTTTCCATCCCCCGGTGCAAGGTCACACGGTGTTCTCCCATGCTATGACCGGCCGGTTCCTTAAGGGTTTGGACTGGCTTTACCCTTATTTTAAGCCCCTGGTCCTGCAGTGGGACCTGAATCTGGTGCTGGCTCGGCTTACGGGGCCCCCGTTTGAGCCGCTGGCCACAGGTTCCTGGTCTCACTTCTCATGGAAGGTGGCTTTCCTGGTTGCTATCACGTCAGCCAGGTGGGTCTTGGAGCTCAGGGCCCTGACCTTAGAGCCGCTTTATACTGTGTTTCATAAGGACAAGGTCCAGCTCCGCCCACACCCCGCGTTCCTCCCGAAGGTGATCTCTGCCTACCACACGGGTCAGGACATTTTTCTGCCAGTCCTTTGCCCCAAACCCCACGCGACTAATGAGGAACACAGCCTCCACACGCATGATGTGCGGCTGGCTCTGGCTTTCTACCTCGAGCGAATCAAGCCATTCAGAAAGTCCTCGCAGCTGTTTGTCGCCTCAACTGAGCGCGCGAGAGGCCAGCTGATTTCCACTCAGCAGTTGTCCAACTGGATCACTTCATGCATCCGCTCCTGTTATGAGCTGGCGGGTGTTCCCCCATCGCCTACTGTAGGGCACACTCGACGTAGGCGCAGGCCTCGTCAGCTGTCTTTGTGGCCCACGTCCCTATTCAGGACATTTGTAGGGCCGCCATGTGGTCTTCGGTTCACATGTTCACCTCGCACTATGCGATAGTCTCCCAAACCAGGGATGACGCTGGGTTCGGCAGGGCGGTATTCTGTCCCGAGAACTTGTGAACTCCTACCCACCTCCAGCAGATACAGCTTGGAATCTCCTACTGTGGAATACACATGAGCAATCGCTCGAAGAAGAAAAGGCAGTTACTTTTTTCCTTAACTGCTGTTCTTCGAGATGTGTTTCTCATGTCTATTCCACATCCCGCCCTCCTTCCCCGCTGCTAGAGTTGTCTGGTAAGAAGGAACTGAGGGTGGGGGGAGCGCGCAGCTCCCCTTATATCGCGCCAGGCACGTAGCGAGCACGCACACCTACTGTGGAATAGACATGAGCAACACATCTCGAAGAACAGCAGTTACGGAAAAAGGTAACTGCCTTATATGGCCCATCTCCCTCCCTCTGTGATGTTGCATTGGTGCCATTTCTCAGACAGAAAATATCATATTGCCTCTACATAAATCCATGGTATGTCCACATCTTGAATACTGCGTGCAGATGTGGTCGCTCCATCTCAAAAAACATATATTCGAATTGGAAAAGGTTCAGAAAAGGGCAACAAAAATTATTAGGGGTATGGAACAGCTTCCGTATAAGGAGAGATTAATAAGACTGGGACTTTTCAGCTTGGAAAAGAGACAACTAAGGGGAATATGATTGAGGTCTATAAAATCATGACTGGTGTGAAGAAAGTAAATAAGGAAGTGTTATTTACTCCTTCTCATAACACAAGAACTAGGGGGCACCAAATGGGCAGCAGGTTTAAAATAAACAAAAGGAAGTATTTTTTTCCACACAAAGCACAGTCAACCTGTGGAACTCTTTGCCAGAGGATGTTGTGAAGGCCAAGACTATAACGGTTCAAAAAAGAACTAGTTAAATTCATGGAGGATAAGTCCATCAGTGGCTATTAGCCAGGATGGACAGGGATGGTGTCCCTAACCTCTGTTTGCCAGATGCTAGGAATGGGCGAGAGGGGATGGATCACTTGATGATTACCTGTTCTGTTCCTTCCCTCTGGGACACCTGGCATTGGTCAGTGTCGGAAGACAGGATACTGGGCTAGATGGCCCTTTCGTCTGACTCAGTATGGCCGTTCTTATGCCTCTTACTCCAGATCGCCTCTAAAACGGAAGGGGAGCAGCTATGACTGTCTAAATACATTTGTAAAGAGGTGCCACCTTTGATGGGTTTGTGTGTAGGAGGTGATCCTGTTCCCACTGAGAGTCTCTGTTGCTAGGGATGACTTTTCTTGATTTGGGAAAGTGGACAAACACCTTATTCTTCTTCGTGTGCTTGCTCATATCGATTCCAATTAAGTGTGTGCACGCCGCGTGCACAATCGTCGGAAGATTTTTTTACCCTAGCAACTCTCGGTGGGTCGGCTGAGGCGCCCCCTGGAGTGGCGCCCTCATGGCGCCGGATATATGCCCCTGCCGACCCAGCGCCCCCTCAGTTCCTTCTTACCACCCGTGACGGTCGTTGGAACTGTGGAGAGCGGCATAGCTGACCTCCACATCCCTAGCTTACTCGTTGCGCTACTTCCTAATCCCCAAGGCAAAGGGGGGACTTCGGCCTATCCTGGACCTACGCGGACTCAACAAATTCATGCTAAAGTTGAAGTTCCGCATGGTTACTCTGGGAACCATTATCCCTTCTCTGGATCCTGGAGACTGGTACGCCGCCCTCGACATGAAGGACGCATACTTCCACATAGCGATTTACCCACCTCACAGGCGGTTCCTTCGCTTTGTGGTCGGACAGCAGCATTTCCAATTTACGGTCCTCCCCTTCGGCCTGTCCACAGCGCCAAGGGTCGTCACAAAATGTATGGCTGTCGTAGCGGCCTGGCTCCGCAGACATCAGATCCAAGTGTTTCCGTACCTCGACGACTGGCTCATTCGGGGTCGGTCACAGCTACAGGTGCGGTCTCATGTTCGGTTCGTCGTGACCTGCTTCAGGCAACTGGGCCTGCTGCTCAACGCCGAAAAGTCCACTTTGGGGCCAACCCAAATAATAGACTTCATTGGGGCAGTCCTGGACTCGAATCTCGCCAGGGCGTGCCTACTGCAGGCCCGCTTCCAGTCCATGATGACCATTATCCACGGCCTCCAAAGCTTCCTGACCTCGACAGCATGCACATGCCTCGGTCTTCTGGGCCACATGGCCTCGTGCACCTTCGTGACCAGACATGCCAGACTACGCCTCTGCCCGCTTCAGACCTGGCTCTCGTCAGTGTACCGTCCAGGCCGGGACAATTTGGACACAGTACTCACGGTGCCGACAGAGGTCTTATCCTCTCTGGGTTGGTGGCTAAACCCCAGCCTTGTTTGCGGGGGGATGCCATTCCATGCTCCACAACCCTCTCTAGTCCTCAACACGGACGCGTCATCTCTGGGCTGGGGCGCTCACCTCGCGGACCTTCGCACACAAGGCCTTTGGTCCGCACAAGAAATAACCCTGCGCATCAATGTTAGGGAACTGAGAGCAGTACGCCTGGTGTGTCAGGTATTCCGCGAACCTCTGCAGGGCCGTTGTGTCACGATCTTTACAGACAACACAATGGCCATGTTTTACATCAACAAGCAAGGCGGAGCGCGGTTGTCCCTCCTCTGTCAGGAAGCCATACATCTCCGGGAATTCTGCATAGCCCACTCAATCGACTTGGTGGCGTCTTTTCTCCCAGGAGTCCAGAACACCTTAGCAGATCGCCTCAGCAGGTCCTTCCTGGCTCACAAGTGGTCGATACGTCCGGACGTTATTCATTCTGTTTTCCGAAGGTGGGGATTTCCCCACATAGACCTTTTCACCTCTCGCGAGAATCGGAAGTGCCAGGTGTTCTGCTCTCTCCAGGGACGTTCCCCGGGCTCCCTGTCAGACGCCTTCCTGATGCCGTGGAAAGACCACCTGCTCTATGCCTTCCCTCCATTTCCGTTGGTCCACAAGGTCCTTCTGAAGTTACGCAGAGACAAGGCCCGCTTAATCTTGATCGCTCCTGCATGGCCCAGACAACACTGGTACACCACACTACCTCGATCTGTCGGTGACCAAACCAATCACTCTACCATTGTGGCCAGACCTGATCACTCAGGAACACGGCAGGTTATGTCATCCGGACCTGCAGTCCCTCCACCTGACTGCTTGGATGCTGCATGGCTGACTCAATCCAAGCTGCGCTGCTCCACTTCAGTGCAGCAGGTGCTCTTGGGGAGCAGAAAGCCCTCCACTAGGTCCACATACCTGGCCAAATGGAAGCGCTTCTCCTGCTGGTGTGCCCTAAACAACATTGTCCCTATGGGGGTGCCAGTACCTACCATCCTAGACTCTCTCTGGTCCTTGAAACAGCAAGGCCTAGCTGTCTCCTCTATCAGAGTCCACCTAGCAGCGATCTCAGCCTTCCACCCGGGCGAGAACAGGCGCTCAATTTTCTCCAGTCCCATGGTAAGCAGGTTCCTCAAGGGTTTAGAACGCCTGTACCCACAAATTCGTCAGCCGGCCCCTACGTGGGACCTCAATCTGGTCCTATCTAGACTCATGAGTGCCCCCTTCGAGCCGATGGCCACCTGCTCACTTCTGTACCTGTCCTGGAAAACAGCTTTCCTCATCGCTATCACATCGGCGAGACGAGTCTCAGAACTTAGGGCCCTCACATCGGACCCACCGTATACGGTGTTCCATAAGGACAAGGTACAGCTGCGACCACACCCTGCCTTCCTCCCTAAGGTGGTGTCTGCCTTCCATGTCAACCAAGACATCTTCCTCCTGGTCTTCTTCCCAAAGCCGCACGCTTCGCGAAGGGAACAACAGCTACATTCCCTAGACGTTCGCAGGGCTCTTGCCTTTTACATCGAACGAACGAAGACGTTCAGAAAGACGTCCCAACTGTTCGTAGCGGTGGCAGACCGGATGAAAGGCCTTCTGGTCTCTTCGCAGTGAATCTCATCTTGGATTACATCATGCATCCTTGCATGTTACGACTTGGCTGGTGTCCCAGCTCCATGACTCACTGCCCATTCCACTCGGGCTCAAGCTTCGTCCTCTGCCTTTCTGGCTCATGTGCCCATACAGGAGATCTGTAGGGCAGCGACTTGGTCATCCGTGCACACTTTCGCTTCCCACTATGCCATAGTGCAGCAGTCCAGGGATGATGCGGCATTTGGTTCAGCGGTCCTTCACTCCGCGACATCTCACTCCAACCCCACCGCCTAGGTAAGGCTTGGGAGTCACCTAATTGGAATCGATATGAGCAAGCACTCGAAGAAGAAAAGATGGTTACTCACCTTTGTAACTGTTGTTCTTCGAGATGTGTTGCTCATATCCATTCCAAACCTGTCCTCCTACCCCACTGTCGGAGTAACCGGCAAGAAGGAACTGAAGGGGCGCTGGGTTGGCAGGGGCATATATACGGTGCCATGAGGGCGCCACTCCAGGGGGCGCCTCAGCCGACCCACCGAGAGTTGCTAGGGTAAAAAATCTTCTGATGATTATGCACGCGGTGTGCGCACACCTAATTGGAATGGATGTGAGCAACACATCTCAAAGAACAACAGTTACAAAGGTGAGTAACCATCTTTTCCAAATTAAGAGCGTCAGGAGAGGCAGCCTGATCCAGTGGATAGGACCCTGGAAGGGGACTCAGGAGGCCTGCGTTCACTGCCTCACGCTGCAAATGACCTGTTGTGTGACCTTTGGATAAGTTGCCTCACCTCAGTGTCTGAAATAGAGCTAGACAGGAGCTCCTGGTTCCCACTCCCCTGTTCAGACCACTTGACTAAGCATGGTGCAGTTTTGGGGCGGGACAAACCTAGTTTTCCAATAGATCAGCATCCTTCTCAGCTTTACCTTGTGCATCAGGGTGAAATCCTGACTCCACTGGCATCAATCAGTGGGAAATTTGCCATTGATTTCTGTGGAGCCAGGATGTACCCCCAGCAGTTATAGCTTTTTCTTTTAACAGGTATATCCCTATATCCTGTTCCTGTAAATGTTGATTTAAGTGTGTCTGGGGTTGGGGGGGCAGAGTGTTGGTTTTTGGCTGTGTGTTGTTTTGCTTTGGTGTACAAACCAGTATTCATTTAACAACCCTGTATGTAAGTTGTGTGCACTCAACAAAGAGGAAAACAAACGCATTATAATAGTGGAACTTCCAACACTTTGAAACCTCTTCAAGGTGAAGTTCTGGCTTCCTTTGCTTTGTAGTGAATGAGCCTCTCATTGCTTCACAAGAACCCCTAATAAAAACAGGAGGGGGTTAAATAAATAGTAATTACACTAATGGCAGAGGCTGACTCCCACCCTCTTTGTGCCTCCTCTCCCATTGTTAAGCTGCAAGCTACAAGGAATGTAAAGGATCCTGGTCCCAGTTGAGTTCACCTTCAGAATAACCCATCTGATGTATTTGGGAAGTTCTGATTTGTTTCTTGTAATCTAACCATTGGATTAAGTCTAGCGTTTGGCTTTTTACCGAGCTAGCTAGATTTGTGACTTCAGGCCTGCATGGGGGAGACAGTTACTGATAAGACCTATGAAATGGCAGTTACTCCAGTTCCATCAGGATTCTTGTGATATTTTGGTGTTTAAAGACCCAGTTCCTGCAGTCAAGTTGTTATGCAAAAATGTTCCTTTTTATAACGAAAGCCCAGTTGCTAGCCCTCATGGCTGCAGAGAAAAGCTTGAAAATATGAACCTGAAAAGATCCAAAACCAGTGGAGGAAAAAAGAACCCCAAGGCTCAAAATGTATCACTTTTGCCAATCTCATTTTTGGTAGCCCTGACTTGTGTTTTTTAAACACTTGGAATTGGCCATATTGGTTATTGCATTAGATAAATGGGGTGAACTGCTAACCCAGGCTGAAGTACTTCTCTAAGGCCCAAGGAGGTCCTGGAAAGATTGGTTTCTGGCAGGGGCGGCTCCAGGCACCAGCGCAGCAAGCGCGTGCCTGGGGCGGCAAGTCGCGGGGGGGGGCTGCCGGTCGCTGTGAGGGCGGCAGCAGTCAGGTGGCCTTCGTGACCATCAGATCACCTGCAGAAATGCCGCCGAATCCACGGACCGCCCTCAGGCATGCCGCCGAAGGCCGCCTGACTGCCGTGCTTGGGGCGGCAAAAAACATAGAGCGGCCCCTGGCAGGGCCGGTGCTACCATTAAGGCAAACTAGGCGATTGCCTAGGG